>NC_066585.1:388358539-388728692 GCF_024323335.1 Lathyrus oleraceus
ACTTAAACTTTTCCTCCAAAGCATGGAGTCTATCGACAGCTGGGTCTGGGAGACCTCCAACAGCAGGTTTGACGGGTTGTGGCATGAAGAAAACGTGATACGGATCTTCATCACCCATCATGGATCCATGGCGAGCAGATGTAGTAAAGTGCTCATGGGGGTTCATGTTGACCATGGGGACAGGAACAGGGATCGGTCCTCCTCTAGGCTGGGCGGGGTTACCATCAAGGTCAGTCACCCCAGGGATGCTAAGTGATGGCGATCCAAACTGGGCAGCAACTTTCCTGGCTTCGGCGCTAGTCTCTGCATCCTTCTCTTTCTGGGCAAGGAGCAACATGGTCTCAAGCAAGCGATCCATCTTTGCCTGCATGGAGTCAATGTCTATTCTCATCGAAACCTGGTTTGCTTCCAGCTGTTCGAGTGTCATCTTGTAGTTGCGGCGTGTCTCGTACCGGTGTCGAGTAGTCAGTGTTACTGGATAAAGGGTAGAATATGGTGTGAGTTTTTGTTCTGGACAATGATATAAAATGCATGTTGATGATATGCAAATGCATGAAATTCTGCCATGTTTTTCGCAGAGGAATACAGACTCAAAATCATTCACATGTCGAGTACATCAGTATAACTGGAAGAAGTACGGGTTTCTCTGATTAGAAATTCCCCAAAGGTGGGTTCTAAAGTTATGTTTTCAAGGAAGGAACTTAGACTCACGGATCAAGTTCAAAACTTCCTCGTAATGGTGGGCTAGCCACATCGTGATGGGAGTTATGAAATGATCTAATCTAAGTGGGATTCTCGTATTGTTTGAACAGGGTGTAGACCCTTCGGTTCAATACTACACAATCACCAATTATGAAAACAAAACTTGGGTTTAAGGCGAGGTCCCTAGAGTCACGGATCGTGTTTAGAACCTCCCCCACAATGATGGGCTAGCCATATTGTGATGGAAACTCCAAACAGATCTACTCCAGGTGGAGTCTTCGTATTGTCCCAATGAGGTGTACACCCCCCGGTTCAATACTACACAACTCCGGGTTCTAAGTTTTTTCTCGAAGCTCGGGTATGGAGCTTATCTCACAATATACATCAAGCCCCATATCAAAGTATCAAAATACATTACATACAAGCAACATAATAAAATACAGAGAAACAAGCACGGAAGATAAGAACATCTTCTAACAGTCACAACAAAATTAAACTAATTTAGGTTAGACTCTCTCTTGCTTGGAGCAGGGTCCCCAGAAGAGTCGCCAGTCTGTCGCACCTCAAAAAAAATGCGATCCCTCGCGATGGAACGCGGAAAAAATGTTGTTCGAAACAGAGTCGCCACCGACCTTTATTTATTCCAATGAAGGAATAGGAAAATATCGAGAAAACCTTTAAAAATAAGAATAATGGTCGTCGCAACCATATTCGGGTTCGGGAGTCAATTACGTAAGGGGAAGGTATTAGCACCCCTCACGTCCGTTGTACTCAACGGGAACCTTTTAGTCTGATTTTGCTATTTGACTGTTAATTGACTGTTATTTGCTTGCTTCGAGTAATTAAATATCTAATAGAGATGGATGAAGACCTCAAAAGGAGAACGAGGAGGTTTTTATTAGTGTGCTCGCGAAGATACAACAATCTCCTGCCTACGTATCCTTATGGTGCAATAAGGAAATAAGAGCATTCGTAGTTCGGGCTACTACGAATATTTGGTGTGTTTTGTTTTGATGAACGACTGTGTAGGTCGGAGTTCTAACGGCTAAACGCTGGCATTGTCTACTCTCGGTGGAGGCTCTAGCACTGGTTTGTTGGGCGCATTAGAAAGGATCAACAATGTTCTTTTTGAAGGAGTTTTGGTCACGCGGGGGTGACGAGTTAATTTGATGTGTTTGGGTTTTTTTGGTTTGGTTTCGATCGCACGGGGGCGAGAAGTTAGGTTTGATTTGTTGAGATGTTTTTGGAGAACGATGAAAGATTGAGCAATGTGGTGTTCACCAATCGTCCAATTCTTTCGAGGAGTAATAAGGTGTTCGCCTTCTAGTCCCTTTTCGTTCGAATTATTTTGAAAGTTTGTTTATGGATGTTGAATATGCACGGTAGTGAGGCGTACGCCTCCTACTTGCTTATTCAAAGAATGATGAGGCGTACGCCACCTATTCTTTTATCCAAGTTTATTTAGAGTATTTTAATCGGAAGTCGATAATTTGTGCAATATGGCGTACACCAATTATTCAAATAATCGAGAAAGGGTGAGGCGTACGCCTCCCCTCTTTTATCATCCGAAGTTTAAATTGTAAAAAATATGTCCTTAGATGTTGTATTCGATTTGCGAAGGTAGTTTGAATTTTGGATTGGCAGGTTTTGATTTGATGACGAAGATTCGAGCAATGTGGCGTACGCCAATTAGTCGAATAATCGAAAGATGGTGAGGCGTACGCCTCCTATCCTTTTTTCATCTGAAATGTGGTTTGAGCTTGTATGATTATTAGGGTTTTATTTAAATGACGAAAATCCGAGCAATATGGCGTACGCCAATTATTCGAATAATCGAGAGATAATGAAGCGGATGCTCACTATTCTCCTTTTCATTCAAAGATTAATAGGGCTATTAGAATTTATAATTAATTGGGGGGTGATTTTAATTTTATGGAGTTTCAGGGTTTTAATTGAATGACGACAATCCGAGCAATATGGCGTACGCCAATTATTCGAATAGTCGAGAGATAGTGAAGCGGAAGCTTACTATTCTCCTTTTCATCCCAATGTTTATATCTAAAAGAGAAAATTCTTTTGAAATTGAGTGGTTTGAAAAGTGGTTTGAATTTGTGTTTATGAATGAAATGAATTTTATTTAGTGTATTATTTCATCTACTCGGTTAATCAATAACCAAGTAGGTTTCATTGTAAGGAAGCCCAAGAGTAAGCTATGTGAGGTTGATGGCGATGCGAAGAGCAATCGACTTACAAGGGTGTTGTAAAATGGGCTTGATATTCGGATCGAGAATTCTTGTTTGTGCTTTTTGAAATTGGTTTGTGTTGTATGATGAATTGAATTTGAATTTATTTATGAAAAGATGGTTTAGAATTGGATTAAGCTAATTAAATTAATTAAATGTTAATTAATCGAATTTAACTATTCAACTTAATTTAATTAAAAGTGATATACAAAATCTTAGCAATATTAATTTAATGGATTGAATGAAATTGGTCACAATGTGTTCTGAAAACCGGTTTAGACGAAATGACAATAAAATTGATGTCATTCGCGAATTCATAACGCGGTGAAATTATACAATTACTGTATTAAAACTTGGGCGGCACAACGGCATTGAATTACCGAATCCGTAGATAAAAGATTTTGATCACAAGTGGAATGCAATAGTAGCCATAATTATTATTTACACAGAGCAACCATAGATAGTATTGCAATACTATACCATCCTTCCTACTAGAGTTCATCAAAGGATAAGAGAAAATGAGTAACTAACTGCAGCATGAACAAAGCAAGATTGCAGCAATACCACCATTACATTACGTAAAACATCACGCCAATATTCAAGCTTAAGTTGAAAAGCAAACTGTTTTCAAACAACAAAGATTATTTTACATTACATCATTCTCAATGCTGTACTAATATTAGGCCCAGATATTGCACCAGATAACAATAAATAGGATAACCAAATAATAATTAAATTGAGTACAAAACAACTTATGTAAACATTAGTCCTTACTTATTTCAATTCAAATCTAAAGATACTGATAGCCACACAGTTTGACCCATAGATACATAAAAATCGTATAATCAAACGCATACAGCTTCTATGAGAGAAAATGTTCTTTTTTAGGAACTCGAAATCAAGAGAATAGCATCCAACATTTCTAACCAGCAATACATTGACTCTTTACAGAATGGACTACCGAGTTTGAACCTTAATTCAGGGCCTAACATGTATAATGGAATCTGAGCTCAAATTATTATGATTATTATATTTTTCCAGAATATTCACCAACAGGAAATTAAATGCATCAAACTTGGTTTACCGTAATCATGACATCAACAACAGTAGAAGCAGGGCGTAACAGCAATGGCAATTTTGAAAGCATCCGTCCAACCAACGCATTTAGGGGTCTTTGACCTCGAACCCAAAGCTCAGAAATCCATCCATCTCGCTTCAAAGGGTTGTTTACTGGAGATGAGACGTCATAGCGTCGGCGGTGTCAAGTCGGCGATTTCCACGGCGGCTTCAGAAAAGGACACGCGGAAATGTTGAAAGTGTGATTTGGAGCTGAATCCGTGACGGCCGGAGGTAGTCGAGCTTAGTGACGGTAGAGGCGGCGAGTAAGTTTTGTGGGTTTATGAAAAAAAAGGAAAAGAGACGGAGGGTTTCGGTGGTTGAGCGATTTGGGTTGTTCTGCGGAGGTGTAATGATGGAAGATGGTGGTCGATGAAGGTTGATGGTCGATGAAGGTCGAAGGTTTGTGTGGTGGCGAGCTCGTCGGTGAGAGCGGCGGAGAGGGTTATGAGGAAGACGGTGAGTTGATTGATGGTGGAGAGTGATGGAAAAGGGGTTTATGGTGTTTAGTGGATAGCGGTGTGAAGTGGAGGATGAATGGTGGTGGCGGTGAAACGGCGGAGAGTGGAGTTCGTGGTGTGGGTTTAGGTGGTGACGCGCGGTAGGTTTGGAGGAGTGAAGAGAGATTTTTCTTCTCTTTCCCTGGGCTTTCAGAGAGAGACCAGAGACTTTGTTTTCTTTTTGGATTTTTGAGAGTAGTGAGAGAATTAGTAATGTGAGAGAGTGAATGAGTTGGCGTGAGGGAAATCTCAGAGTGAGTGAGGTGAGGAATCCTTTTTGTGAGTGGTGAGGAGGAGAGAGATCTTGAGATTTTTTTTTGGATTTTGTGAGGGGATGAGTGAATACGTGAGAGACGCGTGTGTAGACCGTTGGGAGTGGATCCCCTTCGGGTTCCTCCCTTTTTTTTATTTATTTACTTGTTTTTTTTTTATATGTAAAATAAAAAAGGATCCAATTAAATATATACATATTTATTTTATACTTATTATTTATTTAAGAAAATAAATCATAAAAAAGAAATTCTAACTAATATTTGATTTAAATAAAATTTATCTACTCTAATTAAATAATTAAAAAAACATTGATCGATTAGAAACAGAAACCGAGTACAAATTTGCTTGGGAAATTAAATCGGCCATACTAAAATTGTCAGGACAAAATGTACTTATTAAAAAAAATACAGTCTTTTCCTCAAATTTTGACGATTCAACCGATTTGTCTGTATTCTCAAATAAATTCATTCTGACTGACATTTTGGGTATTATTCATGATGCAATGTATGTAATGCTATGCATATGATGCAAAAAATGAAATGAGATCAAATCTATGAAAGCTTAAATATGGCCGGACAAAATTGGGGTATGACAGCAAGGATCAAATAAAATCAAGATGAAAGGCCTCTAATACATGGCATATGAGATGAACAAGGGAGGATCAAAAGATCTCTTCAATTGCCATAAGCAATCCCTAAGTCAAACATCGATCATAATGAAGTCAACTGAAAATTCGAGCCAAATTAATAAATATCAAATAAATAGCAAATTAATCAAGAAAATTATGAAAAATTAAACTAAGTAAGGTGGGGTCAGGACATCATCATCCCCCAAAAAGATTTTAAAAATAATGAAAATTGGTGTATGAATTAATTGAAATAAAATAGAAGTCAAAACAAAAGTCAACAAACCAAACTAGGTAAAAAATAAATCCAAAATAAATTGAAAATGGGAAATAAAATTCCAAGAAAAGGTCAGGTTGACCATGGGACAGTGGTCAACCTTCATCCCAAAAATCAAAGGCTAAAAATAATTCTAAGTCATGAAAATAAAATCAAGAGTTAAATGTGTGTTAAAATGAACCATTTAGAATTAATAATTGAAATAAAATATTCACATTAAATAAATACGAAAATAAAAATTAAATAAAATTACATAAGGCATTAAGAAATGTGGAAAATATTTTTGGATATTTTTATGAACAAAGAAAATATTTTAAAATAATTAAAAGCAAAACAGAAAAAATTAAATGTGAATTAAAAAAAGAAATATGAAAGGAGGTGTGTTAGTGCTGATGGGCCTTGAGCGTGGGGGTGTGGAGAGCAAATGGCGTTGGCCCATGATCCAAAAAATAATTAAAACCAGCGTGACACAAGTGGAATAACATTTTAATAAAATAGTTCATGTGGATTTGATGTCAATCGGTCATGTTTCATTAAGTCACTAGAGGACAAAAAACAAAACGACGGCCCAGATTAAAACGCGCGCCTTGGATCTAATGGTTCAGAAAATGACACATCATCGTCTTTTCCATGTCAAACCCTAGCGCCATGCAAACACGAAAATACAGTGGATTTCTTCAAACTTCCACAACAAAATGCAACCACCGTAGGGCATCAAATGACATGAAACAAAGCCCAGATTTCAAGTATGAAATGTGTAGATTAACATGGTATCTTGTTTTAGGTTAAATGGTGGCTTAAACATGGAGAAATATTGTCAACAAAGTGTCAACATGGACACGGGCAAGGGCAAAAATTCAACAGCACAAATCAATATCATAGACATTGCCTCGTGTTGAGGGCTTCACAAATACATGATTGGCATGGTAATGATGATGAGCATGGTAAGCAAGCATAAAAATACCATGGTGATAAGTAATGATAATAAGCATAGTAAGTAATACATGGCCATGGAAGAGGAGTAATAAAGATACCTAGTGGAAGTTAGGTCCACTACCCCTTCATTGTGAAGAAAATGGAAGTGGAATGGTGCTTCCTTCTTGGTGCTTCAAAGCTTCAACTTGAAAGATGGAAGCTGACTTGTGATGCTCTTTGCCTTGCTTGCAACGAAAATTCACACCTTCTTTAGGTTTAGGGTTTTTTTTGTCTCTTAAATACGGTGGTCAAATAATCTTAATGGGCTCAGAATAATTGTTTTGTCCATAAGCAAAATAATGCCAAGTGAGGTGTATTAGGAATGGACACATGAGGTTTGTGTTATTTTGGGCCAAACTTAAGTATATGAATATTCAATGCATGACCAAATGAGGTAACAAAACGTGGGCTGGATTTATGCAGCATACAACATGGCTGGTTTGGCAAGCAAGAAAACATTCCAAGGTGGTGACTTTGTGGCCATGTAACTTGATGATCAAGTCACCAAATGATGAAATAATGCAAACAGTAGCAAGGTCTCATGGAGTATGTCATCTTTCATGTTGAGCACAAGTGGAAATGATGAATGAAAGAAGGTGAAAAATGGGCCTCAAGTTCAGGTCTCACCATGCAAACTGATTGGGCCAGTTTGGCCTAAAATCTACCTAGAAAATTAAGTCATGGTGCCAACTTTAAATGAATGTACCTTTCAAACCATGGATCCAAATGAGATGATTCCAAAAGGAGGTGAAAGAGGGCATGGCAAGGTATAATTGTTGTGAAGAAAACATTTTCAAATGATGCCTTGAAGTGCATGCAAACTGGCCAAGAAGTCTTGACAAACTTTAAAGTGTCCTAAAAAAATGTCTTACTTTGACTAAGCATAAATTTCTCAATTTTGATCCAAATGGAACAAACTTTATATTTCTAGAAAGCTTGGAACAAGAGGAACAACTTTTGTGTTGGAGGAATTTTCAAATGAAGCTTTTATCTTGATGGAAAATGGGCTTAAAGTAAGTGCACCAATCATAAAAACTTGCCCTAAATGGAGAGTCAACCATTTCCAAATTAAGTAACTTTTCCAATTCCTGATTAAATGATGAATCCATGATCCAACCTTGATCAAATTTCACATGTAGGATGCCCTAGGCATAAATTTTGAGGTTTCACTCTCAAAAAGTCAGGAGTTGACTTTTCTGGCCCCATAGTTGACTTTTCCCAAACTGTCTGATTCCCGATTCCAGTGATCAATTGAAGCACCTCTGGCACAAATAAAGAGCTGATTTTTTGTATGTAGACCCTTGTGGACATATGGAGGGCCATGGAAAAGAGTTTCACCCAAAGAATAAAAAATAAACTAATTTTAAACCAAACCCTAATTTTAGGGCAAACTTGATCGGGAACTGATTGCACTGCTTGCCAATGGATCTTTTTGAGATAATTGTGAATCTTCCTAGGCCAAGATGCCTCTCTAATCATGACATGGATGAGATCCTCTACTTCCAACCAAACATTTCCTGTTGCAGGTAGCCATGAAACCCTAATTTCTAATTAAATCCAGATGCACACTCTGAGAGCTCTGAATCCTTCACTGATGAACTGAGGACCATAATAAGATACCTGGACCCCCCTGAGACCCTTGAGACTTGTATATTTAGAAAATGAAGTCCAATTCTCAATCTTGCTCTGTGTGGACTCCTTCTGTCAAGGAGTGATCAATCAAGACCTGATTCCCATGTCACTAATGCAGTATGCAATGAGTATGACCTAGTATGATGCTAATGAAATGTGAAACATAATCTTATGCTTCCAAGAAAAATGAAGGGTAAATTTTGGGGTATTACAGCTGCCCCTATTCAATCAACTGGAGACCCGAAATGAAGATAGCAACGGCTTTCGCACTTTCGAGGTATCAAGTGATTGAATACAATAAAAGCTCGAAAATTTACACTTAAGTGAAAAATGAAGTAATAATGCCTGTCCGAATCGGCAAAGAGGTGGTCTTGATCTGAGTATCAACAAAGAATCCGTCTGGTACGGTGAGAATCAGTCTGAACACCGAAAAAAGAATGCTAGCCTGAATACCAAAATAAATGGTAACACAGAAATAAACATGGCGTGAATGCCGCTCATCAATCTGAATACTGGAAATGACTTCGATCTGAGCATCGAAAGATACTAGATTATCAAACATCGGTTTGAACACCGGGAAACTGGCCTGAGCGCCACTTCGGTCAGAATACCGAAAAACTGACCTGAATGCCACAAGTTGCGTCGACCTAAACGTCGGAAACTTCTTCGATATGAACATCGGAAAACTGGCCTGAATGCCACAAGTTGCATCGACCTGAACGTCGGAAACTTCTTCGATCTGAACCTCAGAAAACTGGCCTGAATGCCACTTCGGTCGGAATACCGGAAAAACTGGCCTGAATGCCACAAGTTGCGTCGACCTGAACGCCGGAAACTTCTTTGACCTGAACATCGGAACACTGGCCTGAATGCCACTTCGGTCTGAATACCGAAAACTTTCATGCTTGTCAGCGTCGGCAGAAATAGGGAAAATAATAATTGAGGAGGCGCGTGGGCCAACGACCCCTGCTGGGAATAAAAAGGGATAAGTCATGAACAAACTTCAATCTGAGCACTGGAAATAAACTTCTGGCTTATCACTTGGGATACCGAGAATGCTTTATGCTTTACATGTGTATGTTTGAATTTTTCAATGGCGTAATGCTCCATGAAAATGGAAATGCTACGTGATTTGGGAGGATGCAATGCAATATGATTCTACATGCAGGGATGCGAAATGCTAGGTTAGAGAGAACGCCAAGCCGAGGCAAGGAATTCTGCTGGGGAAATGACCAGCCACGCGGTGTTCTGGCAATAACAAAATACCGATACTATGACTGGGGAGAGAATGGAACTGAAAGCTTGCTGCTGAGGAAAGCGACAGCGGTTCTGGCAACCATAATCTGCGAGAGAGACGACTCAGCAGGGGAAGCAAACACCGATACGGTACCGAGATTCTACTTCAAGGAAAGAGACCATGGATCTAGCGTCGAGATCATCGATCTGGCATCGAACTCTGAGGAGTAGCCGCTTCTGCTGGGAAGCTACAGTCTGGCACTGTCAACTCCGCTGGGGATATACAGTCTGACACTGTCGACTCTACTGGTGAATGCATAGTCTGAAACACATGCTTGGGGAAGTACAGTAGTGAGAACCTACTGGGGATTGAAGAATCCAATGCTTGCACCAACTTTGCAGGGATAAGATACCAACTACCAATTGTTGAAGAAAAACAATCGCGATCGTCTGCTGGGAACCCTAAGGAAATGCCCCGAGTGTACCTGTTCTGAATAGACGATCCAAAGCACTTGAAATTTATAGCAATTTTAAATGTTTATTAAGCATGTACCTGTAGAGCTCTTACGTTTCATGATGCAATGTTTATCAAAAATGCGGACGTCATTTTTGCAAACAAAACAGTAAAATGAAAATGAACAGAGAGATATACTGAATAACATGATTTTATTGATTGACTGGCCTCTGAACAGACATTTACATCAGGAAGCAATCCCTGGAAAGAGGTAATTGCATAAAAGATAAAAACAGAAGTTAATCTGATGGCAATGTGAAATGGATTTCTATCGGGTTCCAATTATGCTATGACTCGCTCGTCTTCAAGATCCTCCAAATGATCAGCTTTCTGAAAAAGGTGATTGGACTGTTTCCTATCCTTCGAAAGTTTCCGGTTATCGACACGGGATGAAATTCAGAACTACTCAGAATGCAGTCATTCGCTTAATCCCTAACTTTTGCCTGGATCGCCCTTTCGGGTTTTCAATCCACCAGGATACCTATTTTTGCCTAAGTTGCCTTTTTCAGGTTTTCAACTTACCGGGTGTACAATCTTTTCATTTTTAATCCCTAACTTTTGCCCGAACCTTTTTCATTTTCTTGGTTCGCCGAGATGCCCATTTTTGCCTGGGCTATTCTTTTTATTGTCCAGCGGGTCTATTTTATGCGAAGTATTTTTTAACTGCGTCTGAGTTCACAGGGGAAGTGAAGTCTTCACCATCCATAGTTGCAAGCATTAAGGCTCCACCATCAAAGATCTTGGTGACAATATATGGTCCATCATAGTTAGGAGTCCACTTGCCCCTTTGATCTGTCTGAGGAGGGAGGATCCTTTTCAACACTAGATCTCCGACTTGGAAGCGTCGAGGACGCACTTTCTGATCAAAGGCTCTCTTCATCCGACTCTGATACAACTGCCCATGACAAATGGCTGCCATTCGCTTCTCTTTGATAAGACTCAACTCATTGAACCTTGTCTGAATCCATTCAGTTTCATCTAACTTGACATCCAGCAGGACTCTTAGAGAAAGAATCTCCACTTCAACAGGTAGGACTGCTTCCATACCATATACAAGGGAGTAAGGGGTTGCCCCGGTCTATGTACGTACTGAAGTACGGTACCCATGCAAGGCGAAGGGTAGCATCTCATGCCAATCTCTATACGTAACGACCATCTTCTAAACAATCTTATTTATATTCTTATTTGCTGCCTCAACAACACCGTTCATCTTAGGACGATAAGGGGAAGAATTATGATGCTGAATGTTGAAGTTCTTGCACAACTCCTTCATCATTTTGTTATTGAGATTACAACCATTATCAGTAATGATTCTTTCGGGAATCCCATAACGACAAATGATTTCTTTCTTAATGAATCGGGCGACCACATGTCTGGTGACCTTCGCAAATGACGCTGCTTCGACCCACTTGGTGAAATAGTCGATGGCAACAAGGATGAAACGATGCCCATTGGAAGCAGTCGGCTCAATCTTTACAATCATATCAATGCCTCACATAGCAAACGGCCACGGCGAAGACATCACATTTAGAGGATTTGGCGGCACATGCACCTTATCAGCATAAATCTGGCATTTATGACACTTTCGAGCATATTTGAAACAATCAGATTCCATGGTCATCAAGTAATAACCCGCTCTCAACAATTTCTTAGCCATTGCATGTCCGCCGGCATGAGTACTAGAGAAGCCTTCATGAACTTCCTGCATTAACATGTCCGCTTCGTGTCTATCCACGCATTTGAGCAAAACCATGTCGAAGTTCCTCTTATACAGCACATCGTCTTTATTCAAAAAGAAACTACCTGCCAATCTTCTCAAAGTCTTTCTATCATTGTTGGATGCCCCTACAGGGTACTCTTGATTCTTCAGAAAGCACTTGATGTCGTGATACCAGGGCTTGTCATCAACTACCAGTTCAGCAGCAAACACATATGCAGCCCTATCAAGGCGCATAACATCAATCCTAGGAACATGGTTCCACTGAATCACCTTGATCATGGAGGATAGAGTAGCAAGAGCATTTGCCATCTGGTTCTCATCACGTGGTATATGATACAGCTTTACTGCTGTGAAGAAAGTCAACAGTCTTCTCGTGTAATCTCTGCAGGGGACCAGATTAGGCCGGAGAGTATTCCAATCGCCGTTCACTTGATTGATCACTAGAGCTGAATCTCCAAAGATGTCCAGAGTCTTGATTCTCAAATCAATGGCTTGCTCAATACCCAAGATACATGCTTCATACTCAGCTTCATTATTTGTGCACTCTAAAGTCAGACGAGCAGTGAAAGGCATGTGGGCACCTTTCGGAGTGGTAATGACAACACCAATTCCACTTCCTTTGGCATTTACGGCCCCATCAAACATCAAAGTCCACTTTTCATCTGGATCAGGTCCCTCCTCAACAACTGGATCTTCACAGTATTTCATCTTGAGGAACATGATGTCTTCATCCGGAGAATCAAACTTCATTGGCTCATAGTCATCAATCGGCTGCTGAGCAAGATAGTCTGACAGAATACTCCCTTTGATGGCTTTCTAGGATGTATACTGGATGTCGTACTCTGTCAGTACCATTTGCCAATGAGCAACCTTTCCGGTGAGAGCTGGCTTCTCAAATATATACTTGACTGGATCCACTTTGGAGATCAGTAAGGTTGTGTGAGTCAGCATGTATTGTCTCAATCGCTTAGCAGCCCATGCAAGTGCACAACATGTCTTTTCAAGCATTGAGTATCTCGACTCACAATCTGTGAATTTTTTACTCAGGTAGTAGATGGCATGCTCTTTCATACCTGTCTCGTCGTGTTGACCGAGAACACAACCCATGGAATTATGGAGTACTGTCAAATACATAATCAGCGGTCTCCTTGGAACTGGAGGCATAAGGATTGGAGGATTCTGCAAATACTCTTTTATTTTCTCGAAAGCCCTTTGGCAATCATCACTCCACCTGATAGCCTGATCTTTTCTTAACAATTTGAATATTGGCTCACACGTGGCTGTTAGGTGAGAGATGAACCTTGAAATGTAGTTCAACCTCCCTAAGAAACCACAGACTTGTTTTTCTGTTCTTGGCTCAGGAATTTCTTGTATTGCTTTCACTTTGGCCGGATCCACCTCAATCCCTTTTTCACTAACAATAAAACCCAACAGTTTTCCAGATCACACCCCGAAAGTAAACTTGTTCGGATTAAGCCTCAGCTTGAATTTCCTCAAACGCTCAAACAGTTTCTGCAAATTCACCAAATGTTCTTCTTCCGTTTGAGATTTGGCAATCATATCATCAACATAAATCTCGATTTCATGATGGATCATATCATGGAAAAGAGTTACCATAGCTCGTTGATATGTTGCCCCAGCATTTTTCAGAACAAACGGCATCACCTTGTAGCAAAATGTTCCCCATGGGGTTATGAAAGTTGTCTTCTCCATGTCTTCTGGTGCCATCTTAATTTGATTATAGCCAGAAAAGCCATCCATGAAGGAGAATACCGAGAACTGAGCTGTGTTATCCACCAAAACGTCGATGTGAGGTAATGGGAAATCATCTTTAGGACTAGCTCTGTTCAGATCCCGGTAGTCAACACACATCCGTACCTTTCCATCCTTCTTAGGTACTGGAACGATATTTTCAACCCATGGCGGATAATTCGTAATCGCTAGAAACCCTGCATCCAATTGTTTTTGCACTTCTTCCTTTATCTTGACAGCCATCTCTGGTCTTGTTCTTCTGAGCTTCTGCTTCACCGGAGGACAATCCTCTTTGAGAGGCAAACGGTGTACCACAATGTCTGTGTCCAGCCCTGGCATGTCCTGATAAGACCAAACGAAGATGTCAACATACTCTTGCAGCAATTCAATCAGCCTCTTCTTCACATTATCTTCCAAAGCAACCCCTATCTTGATTTCTCTCTTGACGTCCTCGCTGCCGAGATTAATCACTTCAATAAACTCTTGATGCGGTTGAATGACCCTTTCCTCTTGTTTTAACAACCTGGCAAGTTCTTCAGGGAGTTCACAGTCTTCATCACCCTCTTCTTCAGCTTGAAAGATTGGATTTTCAAAGTCGAAGCGAGCCATAGCAGAACTGTTATCAAATGGACCCAGTGACGTGCATCTGCATGAGTGATGGTATGTGCTTATGAGTGTGAACAAGGAGTGAAAACTAAATAAAACATTGCCAAATATTTTTTGATTTTTGAAAACTGCAAAACTAGAAAGACAGTGAACAAATTATTTGAATGCAAAAAGACGTCCTTTATTTATGATAAAAAATGCAGGTATTCACATAGATGAGCCCTACAATGAGTCATTACGCCCTGGGCGGACCGTAAGACTTGGATATGCACAAACAAACAAAGAAAATTACTCTTCACCCGGGACCCTTGGATGCACCCATTTATCAATGTCGCAATCACTATCCTCATCTTCTTTGTTGATTGCAGAGACCTGGCCGTACTGAATGATGCCAGCACTGGAGAAAGTAATCGGCCCCTGACGAATCTGAGGCGTTGAAGTTGTAGAAGTCAATGCTGGCTGATACCCAATCCCAAACTTGTCTTCCTTTATAGGTAAATCCAACAGACGTCCCCAACCGGGAGCAACACCTGAATTTACCAAGGCCTATGCCTGCTTGAAGGACAAAATAGAGGCACCTGCTTCAACCTCTTCCACTGGAGCTGCATCATTGACTTGAACTGCCTCAAAGGCCTGACACAAGGTCTCATGAATCTCACCTTCTACCTCTACATACTTGAATGTAGACAGGTGACTGACCAGAATATCCTCCTCACCACAGACAGTGATAATTCTTCCGTTGACCGGGAACTTGATCTTCTGATGCAAGGTCGAGGAGACTGCCCCGACATTATGGATCCAAGGACGACCTAGCAAGCAGCTATACGAAAGACTGATATCCATCACATAGAAGACGGTGTTGAAGGTTTGTGATCCAATATGAATTGGAAATTCTACCTCTCCGAACACCGACCTCTTAGAGCCATCGAAGGCTCTCACCACAAGATCGGAAGGCTTCAAGATCAAACCTTCTACATATAACCTTGACAGGGCTCTCTTGGGTAGCACATTGAGAGAGGAACCTATATCCACCAGAACATGGGATAGCACATTGTCTTTGCATTCCATCGAGATGTGCAAAGCCTTATTATGATCGCGTCCAGCTGGTGTCAAGTCAGAATCAGTAAAACCCAACCCGTTGCTTGCATGAACATTTGCAACGATCCCTTCTAGTTGGTTCACTGAGATCTCCTGAGGCACATACGCAACATTAAGGACCTTCAGAAGTGCCTCCCTATGTGCCTCCGAACACAGCAGGAGTGAGAAAATAGATATCTTAGACGACGTCTGAATCAACTGATCGACTACCTTGTAGTCGCTTTTCCTTATGATTCTCAAAAGCTCGTCCACATCTTTCGCGAAAGCAGGCTCAAAGCCAGCCTGTGGTGCCGAGGTACCCTCATTGGCAACTTGCTTGCCTTTGGCCTTCGCTGCGGCGTCAGCACTATCAGGTTGGGTGACCGGTGGTGAGAACAGTCTACCACTTCTGGTGAATCGCCCGATTCCACCAACATTGTCCACTGCGGGATCTTTTACCTCAACTCCAAGTTCAGACTTTTGATCTTGCACCTCTTCTACTTTCAGTGGCTGCTCCACTCTATGATCGTGTGTGTACACACTCCCCCCGTAATTCCAAGGAATGGCCCTTTCGCTGGTGAAAGGTAAAGGACCAGGGGTCGTGATGGTCATAGTGGATTGATGCGGTCGCACTGGTGGTGCTGGTTGCGCTGCTGGCACACTGATCTGAGCGATCGGGTAGAAAATTGTGATAGTGGCAACGTCACAGTCATACTCAGAAATCTTATTTATTGAAGTACAAACATCCGAAACATCGGAATCAAGTTCAACAAGTACATCAGGATCAAGCACAATGTTTGGAATATCAGCAACAACATCAGAAAAATTAATTACATAATTAGGAATTGTAAAATCAACAGGAACAACATTTGTAAATTCTTCAGCATCTTCAGGAAAGAGAGGGTCAACATCTGCATTCTCAACAACCCCTTCAACAACCCCTTCAACAGACTTTTGGGTAGATAAGTCTTCAGCTTGGAGGATACCATCGTCAAGCAAGGCCTGGATACCCTGCTGTAGCCTCACACAACCCCCACCCTGTGCAACACAACCCAAACAACCACTCCCACAGCCGGGGAAAACATCTGCGTTTAGCAAGTATTCTTTAATTTCCAACAGCGGAGTCTTCAGCTTCAACACCTCCTTGACTAATTTGACTTCTTCTTCAACCATGTTAACATTTGCTCTACCATACTGCGGCATAGGATTGTTGACAACATTAGGAGCCGACACAAAGTTAATGGCCTTTGAGTCGATAAGGTCCTGAACTACGTGCTTAAAAGCTTTGCAGTTCTCAATAGTGTGGTCAGGTGCCCCAGAGTGGAACTCACACCTAGCATTGGCGTCATAACCCACTGGAAGCCTACCAATAGGAGGAGCCAAAGTGTGTAACTACACAAGTTGCAACTGTTGAAGGTTGGGAAACAATTGGGCGTACGATATCGGAAGAGTGTCAAAACGCCTATCCATCATCCTCTGTCTCTGTTGATAAGCAGGTCTGTTACCCTGTTGTTGTTGGTGTTGATTTTGTTGACGTTGAGGTTGTTGTTGTTGCACTGGTGCTGCAGCCGGAATGGTCACAGCTGCAACATAAGGTTGCTGATGGTAATTCTGAAAATTGCTCCTTCAGTTACCTCTGCTCTAAGCACATGTTTATGTTAATGCAATTTTTCCTTTTGCTCACTTGAGCATGTGATTGTGTATATACTCTTGTGCTTGTGTTTTGTTTGTTTATTGTGGACCAAATGCAAAGAAATGGACAAATGGACTTAGACTTTAGGACTTTCCCTATGCAAATTTGGAGTCAAAGAGAAACTAGGCATTGGGCCTTTAGAGTGCTATAAAAGTCAAAGAGCAACTAGGCATTGGGCCTTTAGAATGCTTAATGTTGAAAGATGACCTTGAAAGGACCAATTTCTAAACTCTTCTTGTCCATTCCTTGTTTGTTTTGCTAGAATCTTTTAATGTGTGTGTTCTTGTGCTAGGGATTCCAACTTGATCCAAATTGAGGAACCATTACCATGAGCTTCTAAGAGAGAGGGACCCAAGATACATTGAGGAGCTTTTCCAGAGTTCATTTGATTGATGATTGCTTGAGTTTATGCTTATGTGATTGCTTATTCCAAAGGATGGGAGCTACTTGGATCATGAATATGATCTCAAGAGAGGAACTCCATTTGTGGTTTTACTTCTTATTCTTTACCTCTTGTATGTTTAGGACTTTATCCATTCTTCTTCTTCTCTCCACTCTAACCCAAGCCAAAACCTTTGTGCAAACATTCAACACTTGTTTTCAACATTAGAAACCTAAGCCTTATGCTTTTGATTTTCAAACTTTTCTTTTCATAACACTTATTTTGAATTGAACTTCTAAGTCAACTTTGACCATTTTGTACATACTTTTTATTGGTAAATATAACCCATTCAAATGTCCTTTTTGTGGTTTCAATGGCCACTTTCTTAATCAATTTTTTTTCACAACCTTTATCTATTAGGTTTGAGTTATCCTTGAGGTAGATGTAATGCTCACCTATATCCTTAGTGATGAACAATGAGTCTTCCATGCTTATTATAGGGTTAACCCCTCACTAGCATGTTGAAGTTATCCTCACATGGTGGATTTGTGGTTTTAGGTTGAGTTTTCTCCCTTGGATAACAAAAGACCTTAAGGCTTTTGGACCAATCAATTCACTAACTCATTTTGAGATTTTTACCCCGAACTACGAGGTTTTGATCCTAATCTTTTTAAGATTGTACATAGGCAATGGGTTTATCCATCCAAACACAAATGTAAATAAACTTGTACATTCTCTTCTCATCTCTTCAATCATGTTTGCACAAACAAATTTTCACCAAATACCAACCTTACAACCAATGTGAAAAGGGCTCCCTAGGAGTACCTAGGATGTTTTGGGTGCTTAAAACCTTCCCATTGCATAACCAACCCCCTTACCCAGATCTCTGACATTTTTACTAGTTTTTGATTCGATAAAACTTTTAGGTTTTTGTTCGCTTTCGAACCATTCCTTTGGATAAATAGAAGTGCGGTGGCGACTCGACTTGTATGATTTACCTTGGATTTAGTCAATATCTCTAATGGTAACGAATACCCCGCTACAGAAAAGTGGCGAGTCTGCTGTCTTTTGCCTATTGGGTTTTGCCTACTTTTCATATTGTGTTGTATTGTATTGTATATTGTTTGGTGACATATTTTTGTGCAATTTGGGATTACTATATTATATGTAATGTTTGAATTGCTTGAATATTAATTCCTTGTATGCTTGGTGATCTTTGTGAGATGAGTTCTATACCCGA
Organism: Lathyrus oleraceus; assembly: GCF_024323335.1. Lineage (NCBI taxonomy): Eukaryota > Viridiplantae > Streptophyta > Magnoliopsida > Fabales > Fabaceae > Lathyrus > Lathyrus oleraceus. The sequence goes on from NC_066585.1 coordinate 388,377,103, forward strand.
ACTCGAGTGCACTTAGGATAAGAGAATGGCATAGTCTTGTTGACTTGTGTGGAGTTATTCCTTAGCAAGTTGACTTGCAAGTCCATTCACTTGGTGGAGGTCATGTTGGGATCAATAATGTCACACAAGTAGTTGTGGTTAGACATTACTCTTTCCAATATAGACCTTAGAAGCCAAGGACCTTAGTTACCAAGCCCATCTTGGCCTATTCTTAGGATGTAGTGCGAAAGTCGTTCAAGTGTAAGATTTTATGTTTATGTCATTTCCCTTTTGCTCATTTGAGCTCATTATTGTATATAAATATATTTTTGATTTGTGTTTGTTTTGTCTTTGTTTGTGTGAACCCAATGCAAAAGGGAGAAAGGACTTAGAATTAGGACCTTACCTATGCTTAAAGGAGTTCAAGAGCAACTAGGACTCATGCCTTTAGAATGCTAAACTTGTTGAAGAGCAACTAGGCCTCATGCTTTTAGAATGCTAAATCTAAAAGTTGACTTCAAAGGACTCCTAATCTAAACTCATTCTTTGTCCATTCCTCTTATTGTGTTGTGAACTTTTTGATTGTTTGTTCTTGTGTGATAGGGATTCCATCTTGAGATAGTAAGAAGGACCATTGTCATGAGTAGCCAAGTTAAGAGAGACAAGCCAAATGGAGATCCTAGGAGCTTGAATATAATATTTATTTGATTGCTTGTTGCTTGCTAAGTCCAAAGGAAAGGAGCATCTTGAATCATCTTTATGATCTCAAGAAAAGGAACTCCAAGGGTTTTATCTCTTCTCTTCTCTTTGCATGTTCAGGACTAGCCCTTCTCTTATTCTCTCCACTCTAACCCAAGCCTAACTCATCTTGTGCAGACTTTGACATTGTTTTCAAATTAGAAACCTAGGCCTTAGGCCTTTGATTTTCCAAAATCTTTTCATTAATACTCATTGTGAATAAACCTTAAGTCAAATTTGACCTCATTTTATGAATACTTCTAACTTGTAAATACAACTCACTTCAAGTAATTTTTGTGGTTCCAATGGCCACCTTTGTTAAAACCTTTTTCATAAACATTCGCCATAGGTTTGAGTTATCATAGTGGTTGATATAAACCTCACCTTTGTTGGTGTAAGCCCTAGAGGCCAATACTTTTGGTACTTGTATCGAATTATTTATTAATAATAAAAGGCATTTTCTTTATTATGGTTGATTAATAAAGTCCCTGGAATAGATAATCCGTTTAATGTATTAAGTATGACTTAATCATGAGAACACATTAAACATAAGGACACTGTTCTTAAAGTATCTGTAGTCGAGCTTTAATGTGAAGTGGGATAACATTAAAGCATTAAGACTATTATGTATATAGACTGATGATCACCTCTCATGGATCATGGATAAAGAGTTATCAAGTCTTAAACATAGGTATGAATATTAGGAGTAATATTTATACCGGATTGACCCGCTATGAGAATACTATATAGAAAGTTATGCAAAGTGTCATAAGTTATTCTCATGGTGATAATAGTGTATACCACTCTTCGACCTGAAACCACTATGGATCCTAGATGTAGAGTTGAGTGCTTTATTACTGATCCAACGTTATCCGTAACTAGATAACCATAAAGACAGTTGATGAGTACTCCACGAAGCATGCTGAGGGACATGAGTGTCCTAGATGGAACTTGCCAATCCTGCGTAACAGGATAAATGTCTATGGGCCTAATATTGAACTGGACAAGGGTGACACGGTCTATACCTTGTGTTCAATATAGACATAAGGGCAAAGGGGTAATTATACACATAATTATTATCACAGGAGGTTTTGTCAGATCACATGACATTTTCGTGACTTGGGTAGCAGTGATGTGTTGCTAGATAGCGTTCACTGTTTATTATGTTAAATGCGTGATTTAATATAATTGCCAACGCCGTGAAAACCTATAGGGTCACACACAAAGGACGGATTGATGAGAGATAGAATAATTAAGGAACATCGTAAGGTACGGTGTACTTAAGTAGAATACGAAATATGGTAAGGTACCAAGTACTTAAGTGATTTTGGCATATTATGAGATATAGGCCAAAATGCACTTAAGTGGGCTTTTTGGCTTGAAGCCCACACAAGTGGTTCTATAAATAGAGCTCTTGTGCAGAAGCTTTGTATGGGAATACAACACAACTGAAGAGTTGGAATTTCGTATCTCTCTCTCACTCAAAGCCTTCATTCATAACAGCTAGCACTGCGATTGAAGGAATCCGTTCGTGTGGACTGAGTAGAGACGTTGTCATCGTTCAACGTTCGTGATCGCCCCGTGGATCTGTATCAAAGGTTTTGATCATTATCAGAGATCTGCACCAAAGGTTTGAATCGCTACAAGAGGTAACGATTCTATCACTGATCATGCCCATTTGTAAGGATCACTAAATGGAGAAATTTTTAAATTCCGCTGCGCCTTGGATGGCTATTCTCCTACAGTGGTATCAGAGCCACTTACGAAACCATGAATCTGATATCTGTTTTTGTTCTGTAATAATATGATTAAAACAGAATGAATCAAAGGTTAAATTGAGATCGATCAAGTTACATATATGTGATATATGTGATCCTGATGCAAAATACATTATATATGATATAGTGTTCTCGTTTCGTTCATTCAAACCCTCGATGATTGTTTTCCTTTGAGCGATCAATGGTCGTTTGCTTCTTGATCCGACATTAGTATGGTGAAGCAATGACGTGTTGATCAATCATACTGAATTAACAATCGAGATGTGTTTGACGGTCTAAAATTGGTGCATCAGGGTTAGTGACGGCACAAGGGTTGTGTTGTCAGAGAGTTATGCGATTGGGGTTTGAACGCACAAGAGTTGTGCTTCCTAAACACATTTTTGGAACAGTGTTAACCGGTTAACGCATATGGTTAACCGGTTAACGGAATGCGAAATAAATTTTTTAAGTTTTCAAACAGTGTTAACCGGTTAACGCATTTGGTTAACCGGTTAACGTAAGGCGGAAAACAGTTTTCCAAGACATTTTCAAACAGTGTTAACCGGTTAACGCATATGGTTAACCGGTTAACACAAGGAATTTTTCACCCATTCGGCTAACTCAGTGCTTTAAAAGTGTCAAGTGTTGATACGAAAAGCGACAACGATTTTAAATGAATTGTTCATTAAAATATGATGATCGGTCGTCGAAATTTAATTTGATTTTAATTAATTAAAGGAATTAATAATAATAATAATAATAAAGTGTTTATTATTGTCTTGTGGTGATCGGTTATGGCCTTAGTTTTCCTTTGTTTTGTTTTGGGTTTTTAAAATACGACCTGCGTGTCGTGCCTCTCTCTTAATCTCCCAAATGTAACTTCTTTTCTCATCTCACTCCCTCGTATGTAAAACGAGTTTCTTTCATGTAATGTAATGATATGAAGAAAGCAAAGAAGTCAGTGCCAAAGGAGGACAACCTTGAAGATCTTGCTTGGAGAAGCTTAGATCGTTGTAGGTTAGCTTAGGTTCTCTCATTGGCTTGGGAGAACAATTGCGTTAGGGGCCATAACTGTTTCATTTTGTTTGTATGTATGTTGATGCATGTGAATGTATGTTGATGCATGTGAGAGACGGTTTATATGATAAACAAGCCGGTGAGATCAGAAAAATTGCAATTCCCTCAAATTAAATATTAAGGGCCTGTTTGATATGGTTTTGGAAAACTGTTTTTTAGTTTTTAAAAATTAAAAATTATAAAATTTGTTTGGTAGTCTAATTTTATAAAACTATTTTTCAAAACTATTTTCTATTTGTGAGTTTTTAAAACTAAAAATCTAAAATAGGTTTTAGAGGTTTTGATTTTTTGGTTTTTAGTTTTGGAAATTAGGAAGAGGACAAAACAAGAAAAAATGGTACTATATTCATCAATGACAAATTTGTAACGATATTCAACTTTAAAACAATTTTTAAAAATTAGATTACCAAACATGTTTTTTTCTTAAAACTTTTTTTTAAAACTTAATTTCCAAAATAGTTTTTAAAAGCTAAAAACTAAAACTCATTCAAACGGGCCCTAAGTTTATGCTTTCCAAGTTTTAACACTCATCAAGACTAGTAATGGATAATGTAGGTTTCGCCTACGCGAGGTGCATGATCTATATATTAGTAAGGTGCGATGGGATAATTGTAATATCCAACTGTTAAAACAATGGGTCAAACTTAACTAAACAAATTATGAGAATATTATATATGTTTGCTTTCCAAGTTTTAGCACTCATCAAGACTGGTATCGAATAATGTAGGTTTCGCCTATGCGAGGTGCATGTTTTGTATTAGTTAAGGTGCGATGGGATAATTCTAATATACAACTGCTAAAACGATGAGTCAAACTTGATTATAATTTTCTTATATATGTTTAGAAGCAAGAGTTGGGAATAATCCATATGATGGATTGGAATAAGGAGTTATTCACCCAATTGAAATTTTCGAGAGTTGTATGAGATACAATTGGAAGGAGTTCCTACCTAAATAACCTAGTTTTGTGTAATCCGCCTACGCGGACTTAGAAGGAAGTGAAATATGGATCTCGACCCACTAGAAAATCTTCCAACGGGATTTTTCGAATCAGATGATGAGGGTCATTTGTTTTGAGTAAACTAGTGGGAGCATATTTAATTAAAGGCCTAATTGAATATGTCAATGATACTTATATTTTCATTAATCCTTATGTAGATTACCATGACAGCAAACACCTCTAACAACATCCTGCGATCAATCCTTGATAAGGAAAAATTGTCTGGGACAAATTTTCTGGATTGGCACCGAAACCTGAGGATTGTCCTCAAACGTGATAAAAAGCTGTATGTCTTGGAGACACCTGTTCCTGAAGAGGAACCTCCTAGTTCTGCACCTAAGGCAGAAAGAGATGCTTATAAGAAGCATGTCGGTGATGCCAATGAAACTGCTTGTCTCATGCTGGCTACCATGAACTCAGAATTGCAAAAGCAACATGAGAACATGTCAGCGTTCGATATGATCGAACACCTGAAGTTGCTCTATCAAGAACAAGCAAGGCATGAGAGGTTTGAAGTTTCAAAAGCCCTTTTTCAAAGCAAGTTAGCTGAGGGAGCCCCTGTAGGTCCCCATGTACTCAAGATGATTGGGTATGTGGAGAACCTTGAGAGATTGGGTTTTCCCCTCAAAAAGGAACTTGCAACTGATTTGATCTTGCAATCGTTGCCAGATAGTTTCAGTCAATTTGTCCTAAATTTCAATATGATTGATATGGACAAATCTCTTCCTAAACTGCTCGCCATGTTAAGAACTGCCGAGCAGAATCTGAAGTCAAAAGGGAAGTCCATTCTGATGATCGGAAATGGAAAGAGACAGAACAAAAGGCCCACTAAGCAAAGTGATAAGGGGAAGGGCAAGGAAGTTGCAAATCCTAGACCCACTGCTGTTTTGAAGCCTAGTGGAGGCATAGCAGAAGAAGGCACCTGCTTCCATTGCGGTAAGACCGGACACTGGAAGAGGAACTGCCCAAAGTACCTGGAAGATAAGAAGAATGGAGTAGAGACTTCAACTTCAGGTATTTTTGTTATTAATTTATCTACTTCTGCATCATGAGTATTAGATACTGGATGCAGTTCTCACATTTGTACAAATGTGCAGGAACTAAAAAGGAGTAGAGAATTGGCAAAAGGTAAAGTCGACCTACGAGTTGGCTATGGAGAAAAGGTTGTTGCTTTAGCTGTAGGAACTTTTGTATTGACTTTACCTAGTGGTTTAATAATTCAGTTAGAGAACTGTTATTATGTACCTGCAATTAGCAGGAATATTATTTCCATTGCTTGTTTGGACAAGTTTGGTTTTTCATTTATAATAAAGAACAATTGTTGCTCAATTTATTTGAATGATATATTCTATGCTACTGCACAAATGAACAATGGACTACATGTCCTTGATCTTGAAATTCCTATTAATAACATTAATACAAAAGGGTGAAACCTAACGAGTTAAAACCAACTAGGTAAGAATATTAAAACTCTTCGATCAGATCGAAGTGGTGAGTATTTAATCCTAGAGTTTGATGACCATCTGAAAGAGTGTGGGATCCTATCCCAACTTACTCCTCCTGCCACATCCCAATGGAAGGGTGTATCTGAGAGAAGAAATCGAACCCTGTTGGACATGGTCCGATCCATGATGAGTCACACCAATCTTCCAAACTCCTTTTGAGGACATACACCATTGACATCAGCTTACACACTTAACCGTGTTCCATCCAAAAGGTTGATAAGATACCATATGAGATATGGAGTGGTAAGAAACCACATAAGTCTTACATGAAGATTTGGGGTTGCGAGGTTTATGTGAAACGACAAATTTCAACTAAGCTTGAGCCCAAATCTGACCAATGCTTATTTGTGGGGTATCCTAAAGAAACAAGAGGATATTACTTCTACAATCCTTCGAAGGGAAAAGTGTTTGTCGCTCGAACTGGAGTTTTCCTAGAAAAGGATTTTAATTCCAAAGGAACCAGTGGGAGGAAAGTAGAGCTTGAAGAAATTCAAGAATCACAAAGCATCGATACACCTATGGAGGAATTAGAGCAGGAAACACAAGTAGTTGTGTAAGAACAACCTGCTCAAGTAGAACAAGACCAACGTAGGTCAGGAAGGATACGTCACCTACCTGATATATATGGATATCTGATCAAGGTGATGTATTACTCATGGATCAAGATGAGCCTGTGACCTACTCATGGAATCTTCGCCTTGATGAAACAGTAAAACTGTATGGATTCATCAAGAACGAAGATGAGCCTTGTGTCTACAAGAAGGTTAGTGGGAGCATGATTATATTCCTGGTATTATATGTAGATGACATATTACTCATTGGAATCGATATCCCTACCCTGCAACAAGTAAAGTCTTGGTTGGGGAAATGCTTTTCTATGAAGGACCTGGGTGAAGCAGCCTATCAGAATCTATAGAGATAGATCATGAAATGCTTGGCATAAGTCAGAGTACATAGACAAAGTACTGAGACGCTTTAATATGAATGATTCCAATCTGGTTATGTGTTTTGCTTAAATGGTGGCACTGTGAGCTTGAAAAGTTCAACGCAAGATGCAGTTGCTGATTCTACAACTCAGGCCGAGTATATTGCTGCCTTAAATGCAGCAAAGGAAGCTGTTTGGATCAATAAACTTGGCATAGTCCCTAGCATTGTGGATCCCATTGGTCTCTATTATGATAACAATGATATTATCGCACAAGCTAAGGAGCCTAGATCTCACCAACGATCCAAACACATACTTAGGCGTTGTGCGAAAATATGTAAAGTACCTACACTTGACAATGTTGCTGACCCACTGACAAAGCCTCTTGCGCAGCAGAAGCATGATGGCCATACTAGATCAATGGGCATACGGGGTATGCCTGATTGGCTCTAATGCTAGTGGGAGATTGTTGGTGTAAGCCCTAGAGGCTAATACTTTTGGTACTTGTATCGAATTATTTATTAATAATAAAAGGCATTTTCTTTATTATGGTTGATTAATAAATTCCCTGGAATAGATAGTCCGTTTAATGTATTAAGTGTGACTTAATCATGAGAACACATTAAACATAAGGACATTGTTCTTAAAGTATCCGTAGTCGAGCTTTAATGTGAAGTGGGATAACATTAAAGCATTAAGACTATTATGTTTGTAGACTAATGATCACCTCTCATGGATCATGGATAAAGAGTTATCAAGTCTTAAACATAGGTATGAATATTAGGAGTAATATTTATACCGGATTGACCCGCTATGAGAATACTATATAGAAAGTTATGCAAAGTGTCATAAGTTATTCTCATGGTGATAATAGTGTATACCACTCTTCGACCTGAAACCACTATGGATCCTAGATGTAGAGTTGAGTGCTTTATTACTAATCCAACGTTATCCGTAACTGGATGACCATAAAGACAGTTGATGAGTACTCCACGAAGCATGCTGAGGGACATGAGTGTCCTAGATGGAACTTGCCAATCCTGCGTAACAGGATAAATGTCTATAGGCCTAATATTGAACTGGACAAGGGTGACACGGTCTATACCTTGTGTTCAATATAAACATAAGGGCAAAGGGGTAATTATACACATAATTATTATCACAGGAGGTTTTGTCAGATCACATGACATTTTCGTGACTTGGGTAGCAGTGATGTGTTGCTAGATAGCGCTCACTGTTTATTATGTTAAATGCGTGATTTAATATAATTGCCAACGCCGCGAAAACCTATAGGGTCACACACAAAGGACGGATTGATGAGAGATAGAATAATTAAGGAACATCGTAAGGTACGGTGTACTTAAGTAGAATACGAAATATGGTAAGGTACCAAGTACTTAAGTGATTTTGGCATATTATGAGATATAGGCCAAAATGCACTTAAGTGGGCTTTTTGGCTTGAAGCCCATACAAGTGGTTCTATAAATAGAGCTCTTGTGCAGAAGCTTTGTATGGGAATACAACACAACTGAAGAGTTGGAATTTCGTATCTCTCTCTCACTCAAAGCCTTCATTCATAACAGCTAGCACTGCGATTGAAGGAATCCGTTCGTGTGGACTGAGTAGAGACATTGTCATCGTTCAACATTCGTGATCGCCCCGTGGATCTGTATCAAAGGTTTTGATCATTATCAGAGATCTGCACCAAAGGTTTGAATCGCCACAAGAGGTAATGATTCTATCACTGATCATGCCCATTCGTAAGGATCACTAAATCGAGAAATTTTTAAATTTCGCTGCGCCTTGGATGGCTATTCTCCTACAACCTTATCCTTAGTTATTGGACTATATGTCTTCCATACTTATTATAGGGTTAACCCCTCACTAGTATGTTGAAGCTCTCCTCACATGGTGGATTGTTGGTTTAGGTTGAGTTTTCTCCCTTTGATAACAAAAGACCTTAAGACTTTTGATCAAATCAAATTCACGAATCTTTGAGATTTTTACCCTAAACTACGAGGTTTTGATCCTACCTTTGTGATGGTACGTAGGCAATGGGTTCATCCATTCAAACAACAAAATTATAAATAATATGTATATTCTCTTCTCATCCCCCCAATCACGTTTGCACAAATCTTCTCATAAATACCAACCTACAATACACATTTGCAAAAAGGGCTCCCTTAGAGTACTAAGGATTTTTTGGGTGCTTAAAAACTTCTCGTCTCATAACCACCCCCCTTGCCCAGATCTCTGACATTTTTATTAGTTTTTTATTTGATAAATCTTCTTACTTGGCTTTTGTTCACTTTTTAGCCTTTCCTTTGGACAAATAAAAGTGCGGTGGCGACTCGAATTGTATGCTTACTTTTGATTTAGTCAATAAATCTAAAGGTAACGAGTACCCCGCTACAGAAAAGCGACGACTCTGTTGGGGTTGGTCAACACCTCCTAGTGGGTTTGGCCTACTTTTTGCCTTTGTTGTATTGTATGTTATATTTATTTTGTGACATATTTTTATGCAAATTTGGGATGACTGTATTGTTTTTAATGTATGAATTGCTTGATATATATTAATTGCTTGTGTGCTTGGTGGTCTCTTGTGAGATGAGTTCTATACCCGAACTCGAGCGCACTTATGATAGGAGAATGGCATAATCTTGTTGACTTGTGTGGAGTTATTCCTTTGCAAGTGACTTGCAAGCCCATTCACTTGGTGGAGGTTTTGTTGGGATCAATAATGTCACGCGAGTAGTCGTGGTTAGGCATTACTCTTTCCAATATAAACCTTAGAAGCCAAGGACCTTAGATTGCCTAGCCCATCTTGGCCTATTTTAGGACGTAGTGCGAAGGTCGTTCAAGTGTAAGATTTGATACGATTGTTACGCGATACTACACTCATAAGAGTCTCTCTTGAGAATATTTTGGAATACAAGTAGTCGTTTTATCCGATAATATCCGAAAGATGAGATGATGACTGTGGGAACCTCTTTTAGAACATGATTGTCAGGTTTAACCATAGTACACTCCCACTGGGTGGTTCTTAACCGAGACTCCATGCTCGTGACTTGCAACAAACCCTTGATTCGTGGTTGATCCGTTCTCGTATATCCTCAATATCAATGGAACTTGGGTGTTGATAAGGTGTAAACCATAATCCACCAAAATGGATGATTGATATTGAGGATGACTTGATCCATCCCGTGACCTTTGTGTTGTGTGACTTGCTTGATCCTTGAGTGTGATTGTTGCATCCATGCATTCATGCATTCATTACATCCATATCATCAACTACAAGAAAATTTTCAAGGAACTTAAGAGGTCTATTTGCAAATTTTCAGACATGGATAAGCAAAGAAGGAATACGAGGAAGTGCAGTTTTAGACAACCCGACTTGAAAGAGTTAAGGAGTTTGACATCTTATGTATTAGATCCTTTGGAGTTCAAGGCTCGCCATGGGAAGCTTCTGTCTATTCTTTCTACTCAGGTGGATGAAGGTTTGATGAGTGTATTGGTGCAGTTCTACGATCCTCTGTACCATTGCTTCACTTTCCCGGATTTCCAGCTTTTTCCTGCACTTGACGAGTATGCCTATGTTGTGGGTATACCTATCTTGGATCAGTTTCCGTTCAGTGGTTTGGAGAGGGTTCCTTCTTCCAAAGAGATTGCTGATCTGCTTCACATAGATGTATCTGAGATTGTTGCACATATGACTACCAAAGGTGGAATTTAAGGTCTTCCATCTGATTTTCTTATTGCCCAAGCTACTTTGTTTGGGAAGGCCATGAGTGAGGACGCCTTTGAAGACGTATTTGTACTTCTCATCTATGGGCTGGTGTTATTTCCCAACATCAACAATTTTGTGGATGTGAACGCTATTAGGATTTTCTCTACTCTTAATCCCGTTCCGACTCTGTTGGGTGACACTTATTTCTCTTTGCATATGAGGAATGCAAAAGGTGGTGGTGCCATTGTATGTTGTTTGCCTCTGTTATACAAGTGGTTTATTTCGCACTTGCTTCAAACGCTCGCCTTCAAGGAGAACAAAGGATGTCTACGGTGGTCTACGAGACTTATGTCTCTCACTAATGATGATATCTTTTTGTATAACCGTGTATATGATGGTGTGCAAATTATTGACTCTTGTGGTGAATTCTCCAATGTGCCTCTTCTTGGTACATGTGGTGGAATTAACTACAACCCTATTTTGGCTCGCCGTCAGCTTGGGTTCCCCTTAAAGGACAAACCTAACAACATTTTGTTGGAAGGTGTGTTCTTTCAAGAGGGTAAAGATCCCCAGAACTTGAAGGGCAGAATGGTCCGCGCCTGGCGCAAGATTCATAGGTAGGGAAGGAAAGAGCTTGGTCCAAAGAATTGTATTACTTTGGAACCCTACACCGCTTGGGTGAGGAAGAGAGCGCTTGAGTACCGCATTCCCTATGACTATCCAAGACTTACCCCTATGGTTATGGTTGGGCCTTCAACCCTCCCTAACCAAGGAGTAGAGGAGTTGAGAGACGAAGATCATTCGCGTGCCTGGGTTCGTGAACGAGAAGAACTTCTTCAGCAACTCAGAGATAAGGATGCTGTGATAGAATTTCTGGAGCATCAGGTTATTGATGAGCCTGATGATGTGGTTACTTCTCTTCTTCCTCAGTCATCCAGGTTTTGGAAGAGGAACTTAGATTGACTCGCCAAGGAGAAAGCAGATATGGAAGCAGCTTATGAGAGGGAGGTGAAGAGGCTTCGTGCAGCTTATCTTCCGGTCTCGAGAGCTTTGGAAGATTTCTTCTAGGGATCCATAGGATGTTTATTCTCCTTTCTTCTTGTATTTGTATTTGGTTACCAAAATTGTACTTCTTCATTGGTGTAAAATTTTTCCCAAATATTATTGCTATGAGTATTCCATATATGTCTAAAAAGATTAGTATTTTCAAATATTTGCAAATAGGTCTCTATAAAGTTCCTCTGATAAAAATAAATAAATCATACGCACAAACATTGCATGCATCATATGCATAAGCAAGTTTTGTTCAGCTCTGATCAGTGGTCTAACTCTTTGTTCTTCATTTATTTTGAAGACAAGATGACGCATCGGTATAACACCAGAGCCAATCTTCCAAGACTGATGGAGCATTTAGAGCAAGAGAACCGGGAACTGAAAGAGGAAGTAACTAGACTGACTGCCATGATGGAGTCAGTGTTGGCTGCCCAAAGCCAATCGTCGCTAACTCCTGCAACTCCTCCCGCGAGGATGGTTATTCCAGAGGTAGCTTCTTCTACTATGCCTGCCACAACAACTCACTTTGCACCATCTATGCCAGCTGGGTTCCCTTGGGGAATGCCCGCCAACTTCGTGCCCGAGGGTTTTCCTCCAACTCTCGCTTCTCTGCCGGCATCTAGCCCGGTCCTTTCTGTGCCACCTCCCGTTGTGCACACTTTCTCGAGAGTTGAAGACACCATCTATCATTCTGAGCCATTAGAGGGCCCAGATGTTTATGAGAAGATGGATGAAATGAAAGACTAATTCCTTGAGCTACACAAGGAACTGAAGACTCTAAAGGGTAAGGACCTCTTTGGTAAAACTGCTACTGAGTTGTGCCTTGTGCCCAACGTCAAGATCCCTGTAAAGTTCAAAGTGCCTGACTTTGAGAAGTACAAGGGAAACACATGCCCTCTCAGCCATCTTGTGATGTATGCTCGCAAGATTTCAACGCAAACTGACAATGATCAGCTTCTTATCCACTACTTCCAGGACAGTCTGTCTGGTGCCGCTCTCCGGTGGTACATTGGTTTGGACAGCGTGAACATCCACTCCTTCAACGATCTTGGCGAATCTTTCTTCAAGGAATATAAGTATAATATGGATATGGCTCCTGATAGAGACCAACTGAGGGCGATGTCCTAGAAAGAGAAGGAAACTTTCAAAGAGTACTGTCGCATTACGCGAAAAACCGGCGGGAAAACAAGAACAACAGAGCCGCCACCGTGCGTTATTTATCCCAAAAGAGGGAAAGGAAACGCTCAGAGTAAACCTGGAAAAAGCATGGTCTCGCGACCAAAGAGAATGGGATCGGGAGTCGGTTATGCGAAGGGAAGGTATTAGCACCCGTACGCATCCGTCGTACTCGACGGGATCCACGCACAATAGGAAGGAAAATGGTCGCTAAAACACTGCTCACGAACACACAGATACTGGCTGAAAGAGACACAAGAAAACAAACAAGACTGACTCGGCAGGATATCGCATCCTGGGCCTACTTGGTCTATCAGGCATAGACATCAGAGTCGAAGTAGTTTGGACTGGGGAAACGACACATGCTCGCTAGGATATCGCATCCTATGCATACGTATCTCCTCGGACGAAGGAGAATCAGAGCATCCGTAGCTCGGTTAACACGCACACAAACAAACACGGGAAAAGGCAAACGTGGAGCCCGAATGCCAATCACTGGACTTACATCAGCATCCGAACCAAACACACCCACACTGGAACCCGAATGTTAATCGCTGGACTTACATCAGCTTCCAAGCACACAACAAGACAAGGATACGGAATGCCAATCGCTGGGCTTACATCCATCTCCTAACACACGCAAAGACAAAAGAAAGAGGGCGCCCGGAGAGATCTGCTCATCTCCTGCCTACGTACCTCATCTGGTATGAGGATCAGGGCGACGTAGTTCCCCTACAGAGGGATACAAAACTAGCTTAACCAGATAACAGAGGGAGACACAACTAGGGAGACTACGACTCGAGCCTAGATGTTATCATGCAAAATCATCCCCAAGTTAAGGTTTCTAGCTAACTTGCACAGGGAGCAAGCCTATCCTAAACATGACTTGCACAGGAAGCAAGCCAAACTAAACCTAACTTGCACAGGAAGCAAGCTAAAGCAAACACACAAACACAAATATCACACACTATATGCAATCAAATGGGCTAAATCAAGGTTAGGTTTTAGTCGAGGGGTCATATCAACCTCAACAAACAAACCACTGTAACAGGGTAATGTTAGCTCTTAACCCTAACATTGAGAGTTAGGGTGAAGCTGATGAAGGGTGAGTGAAGATGAGACTTCACAGCTCTTATCCCTGGCCTGGGAGAGCTTAAGACAAGAATGTGTGGGTTCAGAAAGTGGGAACCCTTCTACACATATGACACTGACTCAACTGTACAACTGTACAAGATCTTGGGTTAGTATCTGCAATGCATCAACACAGTGGTGTGAGCAAAGCAGATGACACACAGAATAGCAGGGGATGGATTGCACATCCCTTGTATCTGCCAATGCCTCTTCACTTAGGAGGTCTTTGAATAAATGCAAGGACAAAAGTAAACAGTCACAAACATTGCCCCTTAAGGAGGACTTCAGACAGGTGCCTGGCCAAGTAACAGGCCAGGTCTTCCAGACTACATGGAGTAAGGGAGTTATACCTCAATGCAAATTGCTATCAAGCAAAGCAAAGCAAAGTTCTCAAAGAACTAAAAGCAACTAATGTACCTGAAATCAGTCAAACACAATTAGTATACCAGACACAAAGTTAAAACAAACAGCATAAGCCAACAGGCAACACAGTCAAGCATATGTGCAAAGCTCAAGCTCAAAACAAGTGAGCTAAGCAACCTACAAAACAAACAAGTTAGTTCATGATAAACAATCAAACTCATTCAACTTGTATTAATCTCTTTGAAGCATTTGTTGCTTAACCTGAAAAACCAAACTTAAACATGAGTAACAAGACCACTAGGACAAGCCTAGGGTCAAAAGGAGATAACAAATTTAAAACAGCAAGGGACAAGTGTCCAAAGTCAAGACAAATCAATCAAGAAACAAACCCAAGTGGTTTCACATTCATATCATTCATCATCATCATTTCACAAACAAATTAGGTCAAAGCATGGCATATAGAACCTCAAAGAAGTCAACAGAATGACTCAACTCAAATCCAATCACAAACATTTCAATAAATCCTCAAATAAATCATGATCAAACATCATCCACAACATGATAGGCATACCAAATTTCAGCTCATTTGGATCAAAGGAAGTAGGTCAATGAAAATCAGAAAGTCAAAGCAAGTTCAAGCATACTCATACAAAGCATCAAAACATGCACCAACTTCAATTAATCATAAAACAGAAACAACACATGATAAGTGAATGGGACTAAAACCATGATAAACTTAAAGATGTCTATAATTCACATATCAAATTTCAAGTCCATACATTTAAGCATTAGAATTTCACAAATCAAATAACATCATGTGTCACAAGAGGTCAACAATTTGGTCAAACAGGGGAGAAATTATCAAACAAATAGGAAATGAATTCAAAAATTCCAGAAAAAATCACCAGCATTCTCAACATGAATAAGTGTCTTCATGCAAAAATCTAGACCAATTTGAGTTCAATAAGCATGGTAATTAAAATTATGAAGTTGGACATCAATGGTGTGACACAAATTGTCACACCCCTATTCAAAAAATCCTATCTCCACAACCAGCAATGATAAAATTACAAACTCTATACCAAAATCACCATGAACATGTCTAGTTTAAGCACAAACAATTTGAGAGGCATTGGATCATGTATCATCATTTCACATGCAAATTGGCAAAGCATACACAAAATGGACACACATGAACAAACCCTAGCACAATTAAAAATCCACACGTGCAAAAATTCTGGAAAAATCACCATAATAAACTAGAGATCATGAGGAGAAATTCACAATAAATCTCATGTTATTTGGATCATCCTTTGATTTTATATGAATTTTTGAAGATTGTAAAGAAATTGGAATAAAAATTGAAATGAGGCAATTAATGGAAATGATTTTATGAAAATGATTTAGGAATTTTTCAATGAGATGAACAGTGCCGGGGCCAAAACGCCCCGTATCACTAATCCCACGTGGCAGCTGGACCAAGTCAGCGCCCTCTCAGCCAAACGAAATGCCCGCGTGGCAGCGAGATCGGATCAATGCATGAAAGGCTTTGCGAAAAACACATGCAGGTCGTGGATGTAGGCCAACAGCGGATCAAAACAAGAATTTCAAAAGAAAATTTTCCAGCCTTCAACATGTTCATCATGCCAACACCAGTTCAAGAAATTTTCTCTCCGATTTCAAAAACAACCACACCGTCGCGTTCGTCTTCCAGCATACATTCACAATCCAACAACGATTTGTCAAGAAAACAAAAGGTATATGCCAATCGAAGGAAAAACACATTAACATCAAAACTTTAAATGCTCGTAACTAACTCAATTTCGCACGAAAATCAACGGTTCTAAGCTTGTTTAACTCAGCATTCAAAGATCTATAAGTAACACTCAACAAATTCATGAATCGAGATGGTCGAAATCTGACCTTTATGAAGAACAGCGGTTGAATTCATGGTTATTTGTCCTTGTATTGTGCAAACAGAAATTCTACCATGCTCTAAGAGGTGAATGGAAGTAGGTTGGATGTTCAAATGCTTCAATTCCAGCTCAAAACCTTCACTGCCATGGAAGAGGTTCAATGGAACAGTGTGGTTCTTTGCTCTACAGTCATGAATCTATCCTTGCAAAAGCTTCAAAAAGGTTTGTAGGTGATGGCACAATGGAAAAGAGCAAGAATCCTTTGAAGATTTTCAGAAAAAATTCCAAATGAAGAATGAGAATTTTTGAGAGAAAAAGAAATTTAGATCTGGTTTCTGAATAGTGGCTAGGGTTTTTTCAGTCAGAAATGATGCCATATATACTCTGATTAATAAGGCTTAAACATGGTTAGTGGAATGGTAAAATCACATTAGCTCAAATGAAGGTGTTTTGGTCATTTTGTGAAATTAAACAAGTTGCATGTGCATGGCATGCTACAGTGTGAAAATGGGCCTAAACACATCCCAAATTTGATTTCTGAACAATTGCAATTGGTAGAATGTATTGGAAATGGTTAATTTGAAATGTCATTTTTCACCTCACCCCTTTTTTAATTCAAACCACTTGAAAAAGGCTATTTTGATTGGATGATTTTTGGTAAATTGTGATGAAGGATTTGGATAGAGCATATCAAATGTGACTTGTAGCAAAAAACCTCACCCAATTTGGCCAAATGGTTTGGAAGATATGCCACTTTGAAGTTCAAAAATTTCTGAAAATGATTTGATCATAACTTGCCAACCATAAATGAGAAATGAGTGTTCTTGGACTTTTTGGAAAGGTGAGAGCAATATCTTCAACTTTCATGTTGGAAAAAATTTCATTTGAAGCTTGTATGATGATGTAAATTTGAGGAGAAAAACTTTCTATTTTTGGCAGTTTCCAATTACAGGTCACCTGCCATTTTAGGAAACATTTTGTCTGACTTCAAATTCTTCAATCTTGATCTTTGAAATGTCAAATGAGACTTATATGGACATGAATGAACCCTTTCAAACCATCTCCCACCTTGCAATCCATAAAATCAAGCACAGTTGACCATAGTTGACCATAGTTGACTTTCTAGGTTTCTGAAGAAATTCAGCTTGACTGTTGAGCTTTGATCATCCAATCTTCGGCCAAATCACTTCAAAATGATCCTTAGACCATATGAACTTGATAAACCAACCCTAGGGCTTTGTCTCAATGGAAATGGCACATGCTTGCTTGTTTGACCTGATCTCCTGACCAGTTTGACCTAATTTGTCAGATGAACTTGCACTTGGGCAAATGGACAATGCAATGTTATGCAGTGGACTATGCTATGTTAATGACCTAATATGAAATGAATGTACAGAAGGTAGGTGCAAATTTGAGGTGCTACAGCTGCCCCTATTCAATCAGCTGGGAACCCGAATGGATGAGAGCGACGGCTGTCAGACTTTCAGGGTAAACAGGGATTGAATACCAAGAACCGTAGAATTTGCACAATACAGGGATCCACCAATGGAAACGTCCACTGGAATTTGATATTTATTACTGGGTACTTTTGGTGTTTTTTTTTTTCAAAGGGTAAATCCTCATCCAGACACCGACACACGATGAATGGGAACAGAAATCACAACTAGATGCCAACGGACAACTAGGAAAAACTCAACGTTTACCAAGACCAACGGAGAGGTAACTCAACTCTACTGGGGACGACCAGGAAAAACTCGACGTTTACCAAGACCAACGGAGAGGTAACCAGACATCATCGGATGAATGGACAGACTCGACCAGACGTCAACAAACGAAAGGGAGGAGCTCGACGTTTATCGACACCAACGGAGAAGGAGAATCAACTGGGGACGACCAGGAAAACTCGACCAGACGTCAACGGACGAAAGGGAGACTCGACCAGACATTAATGAATGACTGGTAATGGGGTATACATTCAGACGTCAACGGACGAATGAGAAACACTCGACGTTTATCGAAACCATTGGAGAGGTAAATCCGCATGGGGAAGGGTACAACTAGACGTCATAGGACGAATAGGAAAAACTCGACGTTTATCGACACCAACGGAGAGGAGGATTCTTCTGGGGATAATGAACACAACCAAATCATCAACGGATGACCGGGAAAAACTCGACGTTTATCGACACCAACGGAGAGGAGGATCTCTTCACTAGGGAAGGAGGACGACGTTACGAACATCAAAAGATGATGTTTACAGACATCAAAAGCAGACCAGACACTTACGCATGACTGGGAAAGCACCTAAAGATGGTGTTTACCGACACCGAAGAAGACCAGACACTTACGCATGACAGAGAAATCACCGAAAGATGGTGTTTACCGACACCAAAGAAACAACACACGCGGGTGCTGACAGGATACTGACATCTACATGTCTGGGAAAGGCTAAACGCTTACAGGGGATCTCACTGGGGATCAAGGTCACGACAGCGAGCAAACAGGAAGGAACACCAAGGATATCGGGTTGTAGGTATGAAACAGGTGACCGACGCGTGAATTGGTTTGTTTTCCAAAACACTCAACATCCTGAAGAGGGCTAGAAAAGCAGTCTTGTTAAAGGATGGACATCCGATTCCATAGGGAATACGAATCTTACTCAACTGGGGAGGATAAAACTTCGACCCAAGAGTGCATGAGATACATTATCTGTAGCCGTCAAAACGTAGATAATATACTCGCATGGAAGATTATCCATAACCGGGTTGCAGGTTGTTAAATGGATAAACGACCGACATCATCCTGAAGAGAGCGAAAGCAAACTTGTTAAAGGATGGACATCCGATTCCACGAGGAATACGAATCTTACTCTGCTGGGGAGGACGACTTCGACCCAAGAGCGCATGAGACATATTATCTATAGCCGTCAAAACGTAGATAATATACTCGCAAGGAAGATTATCCATAACCGGGTTGCAGGTTGTTAAATGGATAAACGACCGACATCATCCTGAAGAGAGCGAAAGCAAACTTGTTAAAGGATGGACATCCGATTCCACGAGGAATACGAATCTTACTCTGCTGGGGAGGACGACTTCGACCCAAGAGCGCATGAGACATATTATCTATAGCCGTCAAAACGTAGATAATACACTCGCATGGAAGATTATCCATAACCGGGTTACAGGTTGTTAAATGGATAAACGACCGACATCATCCTGAAGAGAGCGAAAGCAAACTTGTTAAAGGATGGACATCCGATTCCACGAGGAATACGAATCTTACTCTGCTGGAGAAAACAATCAAAAGACTGACCAGAGAGTGCATGAGATACATTATCTATAGCCGTCAAAACATAGATAATACACTCGCATGGAAGATTATCCATAATCGGGTTGCAGGTTGTTAAATGGATAAACGACCGACATCATTCTGAAGAGAGCGAAAGCAAACTTGTTAAAGGATGGACATCCGATTCCACGAGGAATACGAATCTTACTCTGCTGGAGAAAACAATCAAAAGACTGACCAGAGAGTGCATGAGATACATTATCTATAGCCGTCAAAACGTAGATAATACACTCGCATGGAAGATTATCCATAACCGGGTTGCAGGTTGTTAAATGGATAAACGACCGAAAAGAAAGGCATCGGGGTACCAGGAATAGGTATGCAAAGATGACCAATCAAAAGAGGATAAAATTGCTTACTTGGAGCAAATATCCGAAAGGAAGGGGAAGACCCACTAGGGACAATATTGTTTGACCAAGGCAAGTATCCAGAGGGGACAAGACTATCAATGCCGCAAACGGGATACTGATAACGGCAAAGAGGGGATTACATCTACCGGTTTGTAGGCAGAAAACCACGGAAAAAGTAACCGTCATCAACTAGGATAAGCACAAAGGGTTAACTCCACCAAGGGGAGGACAGAGGATTCACATCTACCGGTTAGTAGGTAGAAGATCACAAAGATAGGACTTACAACTACCGGGTTGTAGGTAGAGGCCACAAAAGATTCCGCTGAGTATAAGATGAAAGAGTGTCGGTTAGTGAGCAACTATTCATTTATGCCCCAGGGAAGTACAAGAAACAGTCAACGGGGAGCCAATTTAGGATCGATCCAAAAAGGCATACTGAATCAAGACTCGTCCTACTGAGGAAAGAACTCAATAGGGAAAACCCATCCCGTGCAGGGAGAGAACGGAAACAACCGTCATCCACGAGGATCTAACTCAGTGGGGAGCGCAGAAGGAAATGGTAGACACTTTCTGCTTAAGGGGTGGACTCTACATGGAGAGATCGGACACACCCACATCTGCTAGGAGATCACTGGGTAGAACCAAGTTTTCTTTTCACCAACGGATGAGGAAATAAACCTCTCCGGGGGTACCAATCCTGAATGCCGTCAGGAGCAACTGTAGCAAAAGTGCTGTACAGATGTCGAACAAGAATCTGCCTCTGCCGGGGATACGGTCTAATTGGGTTAACACATGAATGCATATGTTTGAATTTCTATGGCGTAATGCTCCATATTGAATGGAAGTGCTACGCAATTTTGAGGATGCAATGATCGCTATACGCAAAATGCAAAATGATGAACACTCCGGCTGGGGAGCCAAAACAATCAGATACTCCAACTCTATGGGGAGACTCTGCTGAGGAAATCTGCTTGAGGAAAACTCTGTAGGGAGAGCACCGACTTCTCACTCGCGCTGGAGAACAGAGATACCAAGAATCAACCAGATCTCTGGTGATGATAGATAGGCATTGACAACACTCATCCTGCCAACAACTCCGCTGAGGATCTATCCGGGAAAATACCAGAGTACTGGGATGTCAATCCATCGAATACTGAATCTTATCGGAAACACACCCGCGCCAGGGTGAGGAGAAGACTGCTCTGCTGGAGAGACGAAAATTGAAGTCTTCAGTACACCTTCTGCTTGAGAATTGCCCCATGAAAATGTTCCACCAGCAATCTTGCTGGGGATGCCCTACCATAGGGCTCAAACAGCACTCTACTGGGGATGCCCCACAATATGGCTAACAAGAACTTGGAGGAAGAATGTTGCACTGCCGGGGACATGAAGATGAACAACTTCAACCAACACTGCACTGAGCAACCTCGCTGAGGAGAAATCATAAGAAGTTCTACAGGAAAGAGATACAGTTATGCTCGAGATACGAACGAATGTCTTACCTGTAGGTAATCATACCACCCTTGGGAGAGCACTACGAGTCTCCTAAGTATCCTTCCATCATTGTGAATGTTCACTTTGTTTAAGAACAATTTTGTGAAAAATTTGTTTATTTTGAAAACAATGACATTTTATCAATTAAAACATGCAAAACACTTGTTGAGTTAAAACAAATAAGAGTACGAATAAACGGATAAAAGCTCAAATTGATGTGATGGAATGGTAGTCTGCAAAGGGCGAGACTCCATAGATCTGTACAAGTTTGAAATCAGTGATATATATTGGAAGAGGGCTATATTGAACATAATGACCTTTCCTCTACCATTCTGAATTTCAATGTATTCGGAACTTCTGTCGACGACGAATCGAGAATCCCTGACGGATAACAGATGTAGAACATAGTCTTGTCAAGATGCAGTTACTTGCCAAATCCCTAATTTTTGCCTAGATTGCCCCAGTGTGAGGTGTTCAATCTAGCGGGATGCAAATTCTTTTTCAATGTCTCTAACTTTTGCCTGGATCGCCCTTTCGGGTGTTCGACTTAGCGAGCTGTTTTGCTCTTTTTCTTTTTCTTTTTTTTTATCTTAGGCAAAGTATTTCTTGACTGCATCAGGATTCACAGGACGAGTGAACTTCTTCATCCATTGTTGTAAATGTCAGAGCACCGCCTGAGAAGGCTTTCTTGACCTCATATGGACATTCATAGCTTGGAGTCCACTTGCCCCTGGAATCGGGCACGAAAGACAAGACTTGCTTGAGCACAGGGTCATTTTCTCAGAACTCAAGACTTGACCTTCTTGTCGAACGCTTTCATCACTCTCTGCTGATGTAACTGACCATGACACATGGCAGTTGATCTCTTCTTTTCGATCGAATTCAGCATCAGTCAACTTGAGACTTTGAGGGTGCTATTTTCTTTTGTTCCTTTCTTTGTTTTTTCAGATTTCGCTTTTGATATCTTTTGATTTTTTTTTTTATTTATTTTTGTTTTGCACCCTCCTCTTTTTTTTTGTATATTTTTTTTTTGTATATATGCCCCAGTTGGCTGTTCTGCTGATTCTCGAGATGCAGCTGAGTGATCTTCTTTTCTTGCTCAAGAAGTCGGGAAATCTCGTCAGGAATCCCTTCAACATCATCTTCTTCCGCTTCGAATACAAGGAATCCAAAATTGGGAGATGACGTCCGATCATTATGTTCAATGGGTTTGAGAATCAACCTGCATAATGATTTGATATGAAAAGCTTTTTGGAAATCCAACAAGACAATCGTTATGCAGATGAAAAGATTGTTTTTATTCTTGTTTTTAGGGTTTTTTTGATCACCAATTTCATGCAAAAAGCGAAAAGAGAAAACAAATGGAAAAACAAATGTTTAACATGAATTTATTTGAATGAAAATATCATTGCACAAAATGTTGCCAACAATGTCATCACTTCTCCTTTTGGCATGGGAGAAGGGTTTTTAAACAAAGTGATTATTACAATGACTTATGAACAACTATAGGGACGCCCACAGTGACCCAATTGCGATAAATCCCACCAGGGATGACAAACGTCAGAATCTTCTGCAACAACAACTTCTGCCTTTGAACAACCCTCTTTGTTGAAAAGTCAGCGCCAGCCCAGGGCTTGTTATCTTCAAGCTTGATTAACACTGGGACCCAAGTCTTCAAAGTTCAGAATACCTGACCTTACGAGGTCTTGAACCTTCATCTTCAACTGAAAGCAACTATCCACATCATGACCAGAAGCACCCGAATGATACACACAATGCTGCTCAGGCCTATACCACCACCGAGGGTTGACGGGTATAGCCGGCGGGTCTCTGGGAGTAATCAAGTTCCGCTCTATCAACGAGGGATACAGCTCTGCGTAAGACATGGGAATCGGGTCAAAAATGATCCTCTTCCTCTCATTACCCGTATTGGCTTGATTATCATAGGGAGGCTGGTAAGCCTGCTGTTGAGGACGATGTTGCTGATGTTGATATTGCTGAGTTGGTCTTCTCTGTTGCTGTTGAGTTTGAGTTGCTGGGATAGTCACAGCAGCGACCTGACGATATGGTCCTCTATTTGCACTCCTTCGACGGTGCACAACATTTGTTTCATTTTCTCCCCTTTTGGGTGCCCCAGAGGATAGCTTCTTAGAACTCGAAGAGCTAGAAGAGCCAGGATCTTGAATCTTTCCGGCTTTGATAAGGCTCTCAGTCCTTTCCCCACAGACAACAACATCAGAAAAGCTACTGAACGGCCAAGTAACAGGCCAGGTCTTCCAGACTACATGGAGTAAGGGAGTTATACCTCAATGCAAATTGCTATCAAGCAAAGCAAAGCAAAGTTCTCAAAGAACTAAAAGCAACTAATGTACCTGAAATCAGTCAAACACAATTAGTATACCAGACACAAAGTTAAAACAAACAGCATAAGCCAACAGGCAACACAGTCAAGCATATGTGCAAAGCTCAAGCTCAAAACAAGTGAGCTAAGTAACCTACAAAACAAACAAGTTAGTTCATGATAAACATTCAAACTCATTCAACTTGTATTAATCTCTTTGAAGCATTTGTTGCTTAACCTGAAAAACCAAACTTAAACATGAGTAACAAGACCACTAGGACAAGCCTAGGGTCAAAAGGAGATAACAATTTAAAACAGCAAGGGGCAAGTGTCCAAAGTCAAGACAAATCAATCAAGAAACAAACCCAAGTGGTTTCACATTCATATCATTCATCATCATCATTTCACAAACAAATTAGGTCAAAGCATGGCATATAGAACCTCAAAGAAGTCAACAGAATGACTCAACTCAAATCTAATCACAAACATTTCAATAAATCCTCAAATAAATCATGATCAAACATCATCCACAACATGATAGGCATACCAAATTTCAGCTCATTTGGATCAAAGGAAGTAGGTCAATGAAAATCAGAAAGTCAAAGCAAGTTCAAGCATACTCATACAAAGCATCAAAACATGCACCAACTTCAATTAATCATAAAACAGAAACAACACATGATAAGTGAATGGGACTAAAACCATGATAAACTTAAAGATGTCTATAATTCACATATCAAATTTCAAGTCCATACATTTAAGCATTAGAATTTCACAAATCAAATAACATCATGTGTCACAAGAGGTCAACAATTTGGTCAAACAGGGGAGAAATTATCAAACAAATAGGAAATGAATTCAAAAATTCCAGAAAAAATCACCAGCATTCTCAACATGAACAAGTGTCTTCATGCAAAAATCTAGACCAATTTGAGTTCAATAAGCATGGTAATTAAAATTATGAAGTTGGACATCAATGGTGTGACACAAATTGTCACACCCCTATTCAAAAAATCCTATCTCCACAACCAGCAATGATAAAATTACAAACTCTATACCAAAATCACCATGAACATGTCTAGTTTAAGCACAAACAAATTTGAGAGGCATTGGATCATGTATCATCATTTCACAAGCAAATTGGCAAAGCATACACAAAATGGACACACATGAACAAACCCTAGCACAATTAAAAATCCACACGTGCAAAAATTCTGGAAAAATCACCATAATAAACTAGAGATCATGAGGAGAAATTCACAATAAATCTCATGTTATTTGGATCATCCTTTGATTTTATATGAATTTTTGAAGATTGTAAAGAAATTGGAATAAAAATTGAAATGAGGCAATTAATGGAAATGATTTTATGAAAATGATTTAGGAATTTTTTAATGAGATGAACAGTGCCGGGGCCAAAACGCCCCGTATCACTAATCCCACGTGGCAGCTGGACCAAGTCAGCGCCCTCTCAGCCAAACGAAATGCCTGCGTGGCAGCGAGATCGGATCAATGCATGAAAGGCTTTGCGAAAAACACATGCAGGTCGTGGATGTAGGCCAACAGCGGATCAAAACAAGAATTTCAAAAGAAAATTTTCCAGCCTTCAACATGTTCATCATGCCAACACCAGTTCAAGAACTTTTCTCTCCGATTTCAAAAACAACCACACCGTCGCGTTCGTCGTCCAGCATACATTCACAATCCAACAACGATTTGTCAAGAAAACAAAAGGTATATGTCAATCGAAGGAAAAACACATTAACATCAAAACTTTAAATGCTCGTAACTAACTCATTTTCGCACGAAAATCAACGGTTCTAAGCTTGTTTAACTCAGCATTCAAAGATCTATAAGTAACACTCAACAAATTCATGAATCGAGATGGTCGAAATCTGACCTTTATGAAGAACAGCGGTTGAATTCATGGTTATTTGTCCTTGTATTGTGCAAACAGAAATTCTACCATGCTCTAGGAGGTGAATGGAAGTAGGTTGGATGTTCAAATGCTTCAATTCCAGCTCAAAACCTTCACTGCCATGGAAGAGGTTCAATGGAACAGTGTGGTTCTTTGCTCTACAGTCATGAATCTATCCTTGCAAAAGCTTCAAAAAGGTTTGTAGGTGATGGCACAATGGAAAAGAGCAAGAATCCTTTGAAGATTTTCAGAAAAAATTCCAAATGAAGAATGAGAATTTTTGAGAGAAAAAGAAATTTAGATCTGGTTTCTGAATAGTGGCTAGGGTTTTTTCAGTCAGAAATGATGCCATATATACTCTGATTAATAAGGCTTAAACATGGTTAGTGGAATGGTAAAATCACATTAGCTCAAATGAAGGTGTTTTGGTCATTTTGTGAAATTAACCAAGTTGCATGTGCATGGCATGCTACAATGCGAAAATGGGCCTAAACACATCCCAAATTTGATTTCTGAACAATTGCAATTGGTAGAATGTATTGGAAATGGTTAATTTGAAAAGTCATTTTTCACCTCACCCCTTTTTTAATTCAAACCACTTGAAAAAGGCTATTTTGATTGGATGATTTTTGGTAAATTGTGATGAAGGATTTGGATAGAGCATATCAAATGTGACTTGTAGCAAAAAACCTCACCCAATTTGGCCAAATGGTTTGGAAGATATGCCACTTTGAAGTTCAAAAATTTCTGAAAATGATTTGATCATAACTTGCCAACCATAAATGAGAAATGAGTGTTCTTGGACTTTTTGGAAAGGTGAGAGCAATATCTTCAACTTTCATGTTGGAAAAAATTTCATTTGAAGCTTGTATGATGATGTAAATTTGAGGAGAAAAACTTTCTATTTTTGGCAGTTTCCAATTACAGGTCACCTGCCATTTTAGGAAACTTTTTGTCTGACTTCAAATTCTTCAATCTTGATCTTTGAAATGTCAAATGAGACTTATATGGACATGAATGAACCCTTTCAAACCATCTCCCACCTTGCAATCCATAAAATCAAGCACAGTTGACCACAGTTGACCATAGTTGACTTTCTAGGGTTTCTGAAGAAATTCAGCTTGACTGTTGAGCTTTGATCATCCAATCTTCGGCCAAATCACTTCAAAATGATCCTTAGACCATATGAACTTGATAAACCAATCCTAGGGCTTTGTCTCAATGGAAATGGCACATGCTTGCTTGTTTGACCTGATCTCCTGACCAGTTTGACCTAATTTGTCAGATGAACTTGCACTTGGACAAATGGACAATGCAATGTTATGCAGTGGACTATGCTATGTTAATGACCTAATATGAAATGAATGTACAGAAGGTAGGTGCAAATTTGAGGTGCTACAAGTACGCCCAGAGATGGCGTGAGTTGGCCGCTCAGATTGTGCCACCCCTCGAAGAGAAAGAAATGACGAAGATCTTTTTGAAGACTTTAAGCTCTTTCTACTACGAGAGGATGATAGCCAATGCTCCCTCAGACTTCACCGAGATGGTGAATATAGGAATGAGACTGGAAGAAGGGGTCCGTGAGGGACATTTGACTAGAGATGAAGGCTCTTCAGAAAAGAGATATGGGAGCTTTGTGAAGAAGAAGGAGGGAGACGCACATGATGTGTCTTCCCATATCAAAAGAAGGCCCTCTGTGAAGAGGAAGACTGCTTGCCCTGCCGTCAGCCAACACTAGGTGGCTCATATAGCACCTGCCTTTAGAGAAGTTCACCATCAACAACAATAACAACAACATCAACAATATCAACAACAACATCGTCCACAACAGCAGGCCTACCAGCCTCGCAACAACAACAACACCAGCACTAGCTACGAGAGGAAGAGGGTCACTTTTGATCCGATTCCAATGACTTATGCTGAACTCTATCCATCTCTGATAGATAGAAAACTGATTACTCCACGAGACCCTCCTGCTGTACCGACCAACCCTCACTGGTGGTACAAGCCTGAACTGCATTGTGTATATCATTCTGGTGCTCCCGGACATGATGTGGAGAATTGCTATCCCCTGAAGACCAAGGTACAAGACCTTGTGAGAAGTGGGATTTTGTTTTTCGAGGACGTAGGTCCTAATGTCAAGAAGAACCCATTGCCCGACCATGGGAAAGCTGTTGTGAACATGGTCCAGGGTTGCCCTGGCAAATATAAAGTCATGTATGTTAATGATATCATGCAATATTTGGTCGAGATGCACAGACTGTTGTGTGGATACAGTCACTACGAGCATGACTATTATAGGTGCCAGGTGTGCACTATCAACGAAAGAGGATGCCGACAAGTCAGAAAGGACATCCAAGAGATGCTGGATCAGGGTATGATCGAGATACTTCAGAATTGCAACGAGGATGAAGTTGATGTTATTTATCCTGTATTCAGAATACCAGAGCCTGTTGTCATCAAATATGATGGCAGCAAGAAGAAGGTTTCTCCATCTCTTGTAATTAAGCCAGCGGGCCCTGTCCCGTATTCATCAGATAAAGTTGTTCCTTACAGGTATAATGTAGTTATGCTAGAAGATGGGAAGAAGGTGCCCTTTCCCTTTACCTCTGTTGTAAGCATATCAGACGTTAGTGGTGTGACCCGTAGGGGTCGTGTTTTCTTGGCGCCGCCGAAACCCCATGAGGACGTTTTGAAGAAAACTGTGGTTTATTCGGCCGGTCCTGTGGGGACTTCTTCTTCTAATCCGGAACTTGTTGTGAAGGGTGTTGACCCTGTTGTTGATGGATCTGCTAAAACTCCAGTCCTGGTTGGCCAGCATGGCATTTTGAAAGAGGACTGTGATGAGATATTGAGGCTCATCAAGAGGAGCGAATATAATGTTGTTGATCAGCTGCTACAAACTCCATCAAAGATATTTGTGTTATCTTTGTTAATGAATTCTGAGGCACACCATGAAGCTTTGCAGAGGGTGTTGAACGTGGCATACGTGGATCACGATGTCACTATAGAACAGTTTGATAGCATTGTTGCAAACATAACCGCTTGTAACAATTTGAGCTTTTGTGATGCTGATCTTCCCGAGGAGGGAAAAGACCATAATTTGGCTCTACACATTTCAATGAACTGCAAGAATGATGCCTTGTCTAATGTGTTGGTAGACACAGGGTCATCGCTTAATGTGTTTCCAAAATCCACTTTGGCTAATCTTTCTTATCAGGGGCCTCCCATGAGGCAGAGTGGAGTGGTAGTGAAAGCTTTTGATGGATCGAGGAAAGCTGTGATCGGCGAAGTTGAACTCCCGATCAAGATTGGACCTAGTGATTTCCAGATCACTTTCCAGGTCATGGATATCCATCCATCATACAGCTGCTTGCTTGGCAGACCATGGATTCACGAGGCAGGCGCCGTGACATCCACCCTACACCAGAAGTTGAAGTTTGTTAAAAACAAAAAGTTGGTGGTGATAGGGGGAGAAAAGGCTATCTTGGTTAGCCATTTATCTTCCTTTTCCTATATTGACGCTGAGGATGAGGTTGGGACTCCGTTCCAAGCCTTATCTATTGCTAAACCTTCAAGGAAATGACCTTCTTCATTTGCTTCCTACAATGATGCTAAGTTGGCTATTGAGCATGGTGCAACTACTGGTTTAGGACAAATGATCAAGCTAGAAGATAATAAATCCCGGGCTGGCATAGGGTATTCTTCAGGCATTTCCAACGAGCGTGGGATGTTCCAGAGTGGAGGTTTCATCCACACTGTTGAAGATCAAGAGGCTACTGCCATTGTGGAAGATGATGAAGAGGAAGATCTTGGCAACTTTGTCATCCCTGGAGGAATTTGCAATAATTGGGTCGCTGTTGATGTTCCAACAGTTATCCATAAGTCCACATAATATGTTCATTTTGTTTTAAAAAACCCTTCTCCCATGCCAAAAGGAGAAGTGATGACATTGTTGGCACATTTTGATTAATACAATGATATTTATTCAAAAATTACATGTTAAATGTTTGTTTTTTCCAAATTATTTTTCCTTTTTTGCATGAAATTGGTGATCACCATAAAACCCTAAAAGAGAATAAATCAATCTTTTCATCTGCATAATGATTTGCCTTGTTTGAATTCTGAAATCCAAAATCATTATGCAGTTTGATCAAACCCATGAACATAAAGATCCAACACCATCTCCCAACTTTGAGTTCCTTGTATTTGAGGCCGAAGAAGATGATGTTGAAGAGATTCCCGATGAGATTACCTGTCTGCTTGAGCACGAGGAGAAGATCATTCAGCCGCATCTTAAGAATCTGGAAACAGTCAACTTGGGGTTTGAAGACTGCATTCTTGAGGTGAAGATTGGGGCACTCCTGGAAGAATCTATGAAGAAGGGGTTGATTGAATTGCTACGAGAATATGTCGACGTCTTTGCCTGGTCATATGAAGACATGCCTGGTCTAGATACTGATATTGTGCAACATTTCTTGCCTTTGAAGCCTGAGTGCGTGCCTGTGAAGCAGAAGCTCAGAAGAACTCATCCTGATATGGCAATGAAGATTAAAGAAGAAGTTCATAAGCAAATTGATGTGGGGTTTCTGGTGACTTCTACATATCCTAATGGGTGGCCAATATTGTGCCTGTTCCTAAGAAAGATGGAAAAGTTTGAATGTGTATGGACTATAGAGACTTGAACAAAGCTAGTCCAAAAGATGATTTTCCTCTACCACATATTGATATGTTGGTAGATAATACAACTAAATTCAATGTCTTCTCATTTATGGACGGTTTTTCCGGCTATAACCAGATTAAAATGGCACCCGAGGATATGGAGAAGACAACATTCATCACACCTTGGGGAACATTCTGTTATCGAGTGATGCCCTTCGGTTTGAAGAACACCGGAGCCACGTGTCAACGAGCTATGATTACCTTGTTTCATGATATGATGCACAAGGAAATTGAAGTGTATGTTGATGATATGATTGCAAAGTCGAAAACGGAAGTTGAACATGTAGAGCACTTGTTGAAGCTTTTTCAGCATTTGAGGAAGTACAAACTCCGCCTGAATCTGAACAAGTGTACATTTGGAGTCCGTTCCGGGAAGTTATTGGGCATTATTGTCAGTGAAAGAGGTATTGAAGTTGATCCTGCCAAGGTCAAAGCAATACAAGAGATGCCTGCGCCCAAAACTGAGAAGCAAGTCCGAGGTTTTCTTGGCCGCTTGAATTATATTTCTAGATTTATATCCCACATGACTTCCACATGTGCGCCTATATTCAAGCTCCTTCGGAAAGATAAGCGTCATGATTGGACCGAGGTTTGCCAGAAAGCCTTTGACAGTATCAAAGAGTATCTGTCTGAGCCTCCGATTCTGTCTCCACCTGTTGAAGGGAGACCATTGATTATGTATTTGACCGTGCTTGATGATACCATGGGTTGTGTATTGGGTCAGTAAGATGAATCAGGGAAGAAAGAATATGCAATATACTACTTGAGTAAGAAGTTCACTGATTGTGAGTCTCGGTACTCAACGCTTGAGAAGACATGATGTGCTTTGGCTTGGGCTGCTAAGTGCTTACGCTAGTATATGTTGAATCATACAACTTGGTTGATATCCAAAATGGATCCAATCAAGTATATCTTTGAGAAGCCTGCTTTGACTGGGAGGAATGCCCGTTGGCAGATGTTGTTATCTGAGTATGATATTGAGTATCGAGCTCAAAAAGCTATTAAGGGTAGTGTCTTGGCTAACCACTTGGCACATCAACCAATTGAGGATTATCAGTCTGTTCAATACGACTTCCCTGATGAGGAGATTCTGTATTTGAAGATGAAAGATTGCGATGAGCCTACGCTCGATGAAGGGCCAGAGCCTAGTTCTCGATGGGGTATGTTGTTCGATGGCGCTGTTAATTAGTATGGAAATGGTATTGGGGCAGTGATTATTACTCCCCAGGGCACACATTTTCCTTTTACAGCAAGGCTAACTTTCAAATGTACGAATAATATGGCGGAGTCTAAGGCCTGTATTATGGGTTTAGAAGAATGTATTGATCTTAGGATCAAGCATCTTGCTATTTATGGTGATTCAGCCCTTGTTGTTAATCAGATTAAGGGTGAATGGGAAACGAATCAGCCTGGCCTCATCCCATATAGAGATTATGCGAGGAGGATTTCAACTTTATTTAATGAGGTTGACTTCCATCATATTCCTCGAGATGAGAATCGAATGGCAGATGCTCTTGCTACGCTTGCTTCGATGATTATGGTGAAATATTGGAATGAAGTCCCTAATATCACTGTGATACGCTTGGATAGACCAGCTCATGTATTTGCAGTTGAAGAAGTGAAAGATGATAAGCCATGGTATTATGATATCAAATGTTTTCTTCAAAGTCATATTTACCCGCCTGGGGCATCTGTTAAAGATACGAAGCCTTTGAGGAGATTATCTGGCAGTTTCTACCTCGATGGTGATGTGCTTTATAAGAGGAATTTTGACGTGGTTTTGCTCAGATGCATGGATAGACACGAAGCAAACCTGTTAATGACTGAAGTCCATGAAGGTTCATTTGGTATTCATTCCAATGGACATGTCATGGCAAAGAAGATGTTGAGAGCATGCTACTATTGGCTGACAATGGAGTCTGACTGTTTCAAATATGTGAAGAAATGCCACAAGTGTCAGATTTATGCAGATAAGATTCATATTCCCCCGACACTTCTGAATGTTATTTCCTCACCATGGCATTTCTCCATGTGGGGAATTAACATGATTGGCATGATTGAACCAAAGGCATCGAACGGTCACCGTTTTATTCTCGTAGCTATTGATTACTTCACCAAGTGGGTTGAAGCGGCATCATATGCGAATGTGACCAGGCAGGTGGTTGTGAAGTTTATCAAGAACCAACTTATATGCCGATATGGTGTGCCAGACAAGATCATTACTGATAATGGATCTAACTTGAACAACAAAATGATGAAAGAGCTGTGTAGCGAGTTCAAGATTGCACATCATAATTCTTCTCCCTACAGAACCAAGATGAATGGGGCTGTTGAAGCTGCTAACAAGAACATCAAGAAGATTATTGAGAAGATGGTTGTTACGTACAAAGATTGGCATGAGATGCTGCCATTTGCCTTGCATGGCTATCGTACGTCTGTCCGCACTTCAACAGGGGCAACCCCTTTCTCGATTGTATATGGCATGGAGGTTGTGCTCCACGTGGAGGTTGAAATCCCATCGATGAGAGTCTTGATAGAAGCCAAATTGACTGAGGCTAAATGGGTTCAGAGTCGTTATGACCAACTGAATTTGATTGAAGAGAAGAGATTAACTGCCATGTGTCATGGTCAGTTATATCAGCAAAGGATGAAGAAAGTCTTTGATAAGAAGGTCAAGCCCCGTGTGTTCCGAGAAGGTGACCTCGTGCTCAAGAAAGTTTTGTCTTTCGCGCCCGATTCCAGGGGCAAGTGGACTCCAAACTATGAAGGTCCATATGTTGTTAAGAAAGCCTTTTCAGGCGGTGCTTTGATACTTACAACTATGGATGGGGAGGATTTCACTCGTCCTGTGAATTCAGATGCAGTCAAAAAATACTTCGCCTAAAATAAAAACAGGATAGCTCGCTAAGTTGAAAACCCGAAAGGGCGACTTAGGCAAAAATGAGCGTCTCGGTGGATTGAAAACCCGAAAGGGCGGTCCAGGCAAAAGTTAGAGACATAAAAATTGAATATATATATATATATATATATATATATATATATATCCCACTAGATTGAGTACCTCAGCTTGGGGAAATCTAGGCAAAAATTAGGGATTTGGCAAGTAACTGCATCCCGACAAGACTTTGTTCTACAAGTTGTCATCTGTCGAAGATTCTCGCTCAGTCATCATCAACTGAAGCTTCAAATACATTGGATTCATAGTTGGTGGAGAAATGGTCATTATGTTCAATGCAACCCTTTTTCCAATATATATCACCAATTTCAAATTTGTAAAGATCCATGAAGTCTTGCGATTTGCGGACTACCATTCTATCAAATAAATTTGAGCCTTTATCCAATTCTTTGCACTCTTATTTGTTTCTTCTTAACAAATGTTTGCATATTTTTAATTGATAAATATCATTGTTTTAAACAAATAAAGTTTCTATAAACTGTTTTTAAACAAAGTGAACATTCACAATGACTGGAAGGATAAATGGAATGTCTTCAGTGCTCTCCCAAGGATAGTACGATCTCCAAAAGGGTAAGACATTTGTTCATATTCTGGCATGTTTGTATCCTCTTCATCATCTTTCAGGTTGTCTCCCTAGTGAGCGCAAAAAGAATTGAACATCCTCAACTCCCCAGAGAGTCTGAGTCTAGCATTTGTGTTTTATCAATTATATGGTTGTCATCCCGTGTGTGGACTGACCTAAAATCCCTTATAGATTGATAAAAGTTGATATGCTATCTATTCATGAGGAAGTTTGTCTTTCTCCAGTGAACAGAAATTCCCAGCATGAGTAGAAGTCCTCAGCAGGAGTGAGCATGTGTTCCCTGCAAAGCTATCTTTCAGATATCCCCTCAGCAATAGTTGCTTAGAGCAGTTGGTGAAGGGTTTGTTCCCCTTTTCATCCCTAGCATGGCGTGTTGGCAAAGGATTCATTTCCGAGTCCCTCAGCCAGAACAGTTCCTCCGGAGATACTTGTAGTTATCCCCAGCAGGTTGGCTTACAACTCATCTCCAGCAGTGTTGCTCACAGCAGACTATCCCCAGTATGGTCGCCTACAATCTGTTCCCCAGTGGAGTTGCCTGATCAGAGCCTGGTAATTTGTTTTCCCTTCCGTATTGGAAGTTTCCTCCGAGTTGAGCTGGTGGTGAAGATGTTGTGTCCTTCCCCAGCGGAGCAATTGGTTCTCTCTCCCCTTAGCAGAGATGTCTCTCCAGCCGATAAGAGGAACTGTTTTGATTGTTGAAACTTCTGTTTAGCGGTTGTTCCCCATAGAGTTTCATATCATGCCTTGATAATTTCCCCAATAGAGTTTCTTCTACGATGGATCTTATCCGTGTTGAGCTCCCCAGTAGAGTTTCTTCTACGTTGGTTTTTATGTTTGTTCAACAGTACATACCTGGTTGGTGGTTGTTCCATACAGAGTCTCATGTATTTCCCTATTAAGATCCCTAGTAGAGTTCTTCTATGATGAATCTTATTGATATCTCTGCATGTTCCCCGGCTGAGACTTTGCCTATCCCTGGCGGTTGATAGCTGTGACTTTGCTTATCCCCAGCAGTGGCCTTTGTCCCCAATGGTGATTGGTGTCTCCTGATATTTGATGCTTCCCACCATATTTGATTTCTCATGTGGGCCTGGCCTTTCTCTTTTGAGATGTTATATCGGATGTCCGTCCATTGATTCTCGGACCTGTTTATGTTAGATATGTCTGTCTGTCAGCATTAATCATACATTAACCACGCATATACACGCATAATCATAGAATTTAGATATTCATGTTGCATTCTTTGCCATATATTGTTGCTTGTTATCTCCTGCTATTGGTGAAATGTTCTTCCCCAAGCAGATGTTTGTGTCTGATCTCTCCATATAGAGTCAGCCCTATATGCAGAAAGTGTCTATCTTTCTTTCATCATTCCCCACTGAGTTATGTCCTCGTGGATGATTATTGTTTCAGTTTCCTCCCTAAATATGTATTGGGATGGAATTACTCCCCTAATTTATATCCTCATTAGGTTGAGTCTTGTTTCATTGTGTCTCTCTAACTTGTTCCTAGATTGACTCCTTTCCTGTTTTTTTTCTTGCAGTTTCCTGTGGTTTAGTAGTTCAATTGCTCAGTAACCAGTAATTGTTCATTCTTTTCCCCAGTGGAACTTTGTGGCCTTCTAACCAGTAACCAGTAGTTGTAAGTCCTACTTCTGTGGTTTTCTACCCAATAACCGGTAGATGTAATCCCCTCTTTGTTGGTTATCTTTATCCAATATTCGGTATTGATATTCCTTCACTTTTTGAGTATACCACTCAGTAACCGGTGATATATCTCTTGGATGATTGCTTTTTGTCAAGCAATTTATCCTCCGCGAGTCATCTTTCATTTTCCCTTGTTTGGTAATGATTGTTTCTCCTTCTGATTGGTCATCATTTTATACCCAATAACCGGTATCCCGATGTCCTTTCTTTTCGGTCGATTATCCTTCATTAACCCAGTAACCGGTTGTGGATAGTCTTCCATGCGAGTATGTTATCTACGTTCTAATGGTAATAGATAATATATCTCATGCGCTCTTCAGTCGAAGTCTTTTTCTTCCCCAGTTGAGTAAGATTCGTTTTTCCTTGTGAAATCGAATGTCCATCCTGTAAATTGAGTTTGCTTTTTCAGCCCTCTTTTCGGATGATGAGTGTCTTGGATATGTTCCCAATTCACGCCTGGTTGGTCACCTATTATATTCCCAGTAACCGGTATCCCTGGTGTTCCTTCCTTCTGCTCCCTATTATGACTTTTTGTCCCATGTGGAGTCAGATTTTCCTGAGTTGAGATATGTCTTTTTGGATCCTCCTCAGGTGTTCGCATGATTGGTATCTCTCACCCTTATACCGGTCTTAGATATTCCTTCTCCCTGAGCGTGTTGTTCTCTCACCCTTATACCGGTGTTTTGATCACATGTCTCTCTTTGAGCTTATTACCCAGTAGCCGGTAATATCTCATCATTTCTTCCTCAGCTGAGTCCTTTGTGGACATCCCCGTCTGAGTCTAGATTTTTTTTTATTCGAAGTATCCTTTGTGGATAGTTTTGTTGTATTGGCATATTCCCCAATACATGCATCTTTGTGTCAGCTCGAGTCTTTCCATTGATTTATTTTCATGGAATCTCTTCGTGTCTCCCAGCAAGTTTTTAAGTTGTGACCTGCTCACGCCTTTTACCTTATTTTTCCCCAGAGTCTCTATCTCCTTAGTGAGTGTGCTACTCCTATGGACTTTCAGTCTTTCTCTAATTTCTTTTTCCTTCGTGGCCATATTTCCCCCACAGAGTATTTTATTTTTGCATGCATACATTTGCATCATGAGGTCTCTTAGGGACCAAAATTCATCTCTTTGTTATTATTTAAGTCCATTCTACCTCGTCGAGACGAAGATTTTAACCTTCATATCTCTGGCTAGAATGACCTTAAATAGGGGCATCTGTAAGACCCTAATTTTGACCCTAAGATCCCTCATGGCATCATATCATTGCTCATTGCATTGCCTCAAGGATCATAGCATGTGTGGCTCCTTAACCCTAGGGTTGGGACTTGTGTGAGTTGGTTTGAGACCACCAAGCGTGCTTGAATTGTATATTATTGTCTTTCTTGTTTTGTTTAACTAACCAAAAGCACAAAAATATGTCACTAACCTCTTTTGTTTTGAAGCTCAAGTAATCGTGAGATCCAATGCTCCTAGGAGGCTCCTATGCTCAATGAAGTGGCTAGATGAAGATGAAAACAAGCATGACAATGATCCACAAAGTTCTCAATCATCATATATGTCTCCCAAGTATCTCAATTTACCAATTTGATAAAGATAAACCAAAGGGCTTGAGGATTGTTTCCCAAGGAAACCCTAATTCAACTATGCATTGACTGTGCCTTGCTCATGAAGCAACCTCAACCTATGATCAAATTCAATCAAGGGAAGTTCTTTCATTCATTATTTTATGCATATATGAGCCTATATGAGTATCCTCAATCATTCATTCATCAAGATTTGAAGTTTGGCCTTGAGAAGTTGACCAGTCAACTCATCTGACCAAACTGAGGATCCCTGAGACCTAACTTTTGATGTGTTTGTAAAATGAAGATGACCCCAAGAGAAACAATGTTCTTAAGAACCATATGAACAACTTTAACGTTCATCAAAAATTCATTTGAAACTTGGAAGGTCATCATTCATTTCAAAACATTATAGGTCATTTTGACTGAAACCCTAATTTTGGGTCAACTTCCCAAGGACCTAACTTCTTCATTTTTTATGATTTTGAGGTGAGACCAAGTGAATTGGAAAGCTTAACATGTCTAATTCAAATTTTATGTTGAGAAACACATGTGGTAATACAAAACATTATAGGTCACTTTGGACCAAAACCATTGAATTTGAAAATTGTCCATCTTCAAGTGCCCATAACTTTCTCATCAAAATTCCAAATGATGCAAAATTTGAGTCTAAATTGATCATCTTCAAAAGATCTACAAGTTTTGCGTTGGAGGTTTTTCCATTTTAGGCTCGCATCATTGAAACAGAAGGGCTTGAAGTTGATCATTTTTGGCAAATTTTCCAAAGGCATGTTTTGTACCTCAAACTTCAAGGTCAGTTTTCATAAATTTCCAAACTCCAAATGGATTTTTGCCCAACATATCTTTTGTTCCTTATGTCAAGACCTTTCCAACCATTACTCACATGACCATGTTTGGATTTTCCATGTGGGACTTTCGAAGAGGTGAACATTTATGACCAATTTTGCAATTCACATTGAATCTTCATGCACAAGCTAACAGCAGGCCATTTGCACGTCCAATTCAACTTAGTATGATATCAGCTTGCATTTCAATCCAATTTCGGGCCTCACATGCGCCTATACAGGCCCATGCATGGAGGGCCCAATTCTCATGCACGCGAGTATTACCTCACTTGGCATCAAGCTCAGCTATAAATAGAAGCCTTGCCTCATCCAAATCTCAACCTTATGGTGATCTGAAGCTCTGCTGAAATCAAAACTTAACCTCACTCAAAGGAATTCCAATTTTTGTTTCTCAAATTCAAGATTGAATTTCAACACAATCAGTTGATCTTCAAGTCTTATTCCTTAGCCTTGCATTCATATCACATCTCAAGATCAAATTGGAAGCAAAAGTGTGAAGGAACCATGTTGTTCAAAGCTGCTCTTCAAAGGTAGATCACCAAACTGTTTTGATCTAAAGATTGCTATACAATGTGAATTGCTTGTGTTTAAACTGTTTTCTGAAGTCCTCGAGCAAGAGGCAGGCCAGTGGTGGTCTTGGTTTCGTGATTTGAAGTATTTTAGTTTGCATACCTTGAATTTCAAGCTCAAATTTCTCACTTGATAGAAACATTTAGCATAATCCAAGGTTACATGGGTGATGTACATCACCCCAACTTCATTTTGCTACCACGTTTGCTTATTTTGGTTAAGGTTCAAAAACCTGTGCCTGGTGGCCGGAGTTCGTTCTCTGGCCGGAGAAGATGGTGGTTTCCACCACCATCCCCACGTGGATGACTCCAAGCCTTTGGATCTCTCTCATTTTTTCTAATCATGCTCGTGTGTTCATTTGACTTATTTTAATCCATTGTGTCACGCGTTTGACTGGAGACCGTGGTACATCAGCGCTTCTGGGCCCTTGGATGATGCCACGTGAATTAATGAACTGGATCCAAGCGCTCCTGATTTTTGGCATTTTCTATTTTCTTTTTTATTTTCTTTTAATTCCATTTATTTTCAAAAATTCATAGCTATTTTATTTGAAGTCATAAAAATATGAGACCAATGGCAAAAAATTTCTTGAAAAATCTAGTTTCATAATCTGATTTTAATTATTTTTGTGACTTCATTTAATATTTTTTTGTGAATTTATTTTATTTTTGATAGTTTTTTAATTCATTTTAAATACTTTTTGATATCCAAAAAATCCAAAAAAATATTTTCTTAACACATATGGATCATGATAAGTCTATGAAAAATATTCTCATCTATTTCTTAATTGATTTGAGATTTATTTGAGATTTTAATTCAATTGTGTTATTTTTCTTTGTTTTTAATTGTTTTGAAATAGTTTTTGTTTTCAAAAAATGTTGAGAAAATTTGTCAAACCTTGTTTGACCATGTTAGACCTATGATGATTCAATTGGACTTGTTGAAGTTGATTTGAATTGAATTTGAGGTTTGACCATATTTTGTTCATTTTATTTTATGTTTTATTTTAATTTCAAAAATACCAAAAAAATATGTTTGACTTGTTGACTTCTAATCTTCATTTCTTTTCTGTTTTACATTGGTTGATGATGATTTGATTCACATTTGACCATTGTGTTTTGATTATTTCATTTGAATTCTCCTTTTATTCCATTTCATCTCCATCTCTTTTCTTCTTTTTATTTTGGTCAATGAGTTAATGATTTGTGGTTAGTCTTGACATATGAGAGGCTTAACCTTCTTTGATCCAAATCAAACTCAACTTGATCAAAGATCAAGTGAGTTACTTTGTGTCCAAGATAGGTTGCTTCTTGGTCAAGCAAAAAGCCTAAAATCCATACAAGGCCTTTCACTTTTCTTTTGGCATGGCAAGTTATAGGAGCTTGGATTACTAGTCATGCTCTCTAACTTGTGTTTATTTGCCTATAGTTTTATTGACCGGCCTCAGATAGGTGTGACTACTATATTAGTCCACTTACGATTGCTTAACATAGCGCTAAATTGTCTTATGACACGCTAACATTAACCATACTAACCACTAACTTTAATTCAAGCATTTATTTTTCTTGAAATTTACTTTAATGCAATTTACTTTCTTGCTCATTTATTCATATTGCTTTTCCCTTTGCTCACTTGAGCTCATATTTTATGTTTATGACATTTTCCTTTTGCTCATTTGAGCTCATTATTGTAAATAAATATATTGTTGCTTTGTGTTTGTTTTGTCTTTGTTTGTGTGAACCCAATGCAAAAAGGAGAAAGGACTTAGAACTAGGACCTTACCTATGCTTAAAGGAGTTCAAGAGCAACTAGGCCTTATGCCTTTAGAATGCTAAACTTGTTGAAGAGCAACTAGGCCTCATTCCTTTAGAATGCTAAATCTAAAAGTTGACTTCAAAGGACTCCTAATCTAAACTCATTCTTTGTCCATTCCTCTTATTGTGTTGTGAACTTTTTGATTGTTTGTTTTTGTGTGATAGGGATTCCATCTTGAGATAGTAAGAAGGACCATTGTCATGAGTAGCCAAGTTAAGAGAGACAAGCCAAATGGAGATCCTAGGAGCTTGAATATAATATTTGTTTGATTTCTTGTTGCTTGCTAAGTCCAAAGGAAAGGAGCATCTTGAATCATCTTTATGATCTCAAGAAAAGGAACTCCAAGGGTTTTATCTCTTCTTTTCTCTTTGCATGTTCAGGACTAGCCATTCTCTTCTTCTCTCCACTCTAACCCAAGTCAAACTCATCTTGTGCAGACTTTGACATTGTTTTCAAATTAGAAACCTAGGCCTTAGGCCTTTGATTTTCCAAAATCTTTTCATTAATACTCATTGTGAATAAACCTTAAGTCAACTTTGACCTCATTTTATGAATACTTCTAACTTATAAATACAACTCACTTCAAGTAATTTTTGTGGTTCCAATGGCCACCTTTGTTAAAACCTTTTTCATAAACATTAGCCATAGGTTTGAGTTATCATAGTGGTTGATGTAAACCTCACCTTATCCTTAGTGATTGAACTATAAGTCTTCCATACTTATTATAGGGTTAACCCCTCACTAGTATGTTGAAGCTTTCCTCACATGGTGGGTTGTTGGTTTAGGTTGAGTTTTCTCCCTTTGATAACAAAAGACCTTAAGGCTTTTGATCAAATCAATTCACTAATCTTTGAGATTTTGACCCTGAACTACGAGGCTTTGGTCCTACCTTTGTGATGGTACGTAGGAAATGGGTTCATCCATTCAAATAACAAAATTATAAATAATATGTATATTCCCTTCTCATCCCCCCAATCACGTTTGCACAAATCTTTTCATAAATACCAACCTACAATAGACATTTGCAA
Source organism: Lathyrus oleraceus (assembly GCF_024323335.1). Taxonomy (NCBI): domain Eukaryota; kingdom Viridiplantae; phylum Streptophyta; class Magnoliopsida; order Fabales; family Fabaceae; genus Lathyrus; species Lathyrus oleraceus. The sequence continues at coordinate 388,418,706 of NC_066585.1, forward strand.
AAATGGCTCCCTTAGAGTACTAAGGATGTTTTGGGTGCTTAAAACCTTCCCATCTCATAACGAACCCCCTTACCCAGATTTTTATTAGTTTTCGATTTGATAAAACTTCTTACTTAGCTTTTATTCGCTTTTTAGCCTTTTCTTTGGACAAATAAAAGTGCGGTGGCGACTCAAATTGTATGCTTACTTTTGATTTAGTCAATAAGTCTAAAGGTAACGAATACCCCACTACATAGTGCAAACAAAACATATCATAACGATTCGTAACAAGTTCAAGCATAGTTCAAACATTCCTTAGTTGATTCACACAATCAGTTTCAACATATCAACTAACAAACAAATTTCTAGCATCTAACAAAGCAGCTCCATAACTGAACTAATCTAACAACAAAACTTTCTAACATAAATTCATTCACTAATATAATTCATCCCTAGCAAACTAACCATTTTAATAAAATGTCAGTTAAATCTAACTACTAACAAACAAATAAAAACAGAGTAGAACTAACAATTGCATAACATATCTTTTTCTCTTTTTCGTTTTTCCTGTAACCACTTAACAAATCTCTTTTAGATGAATTTCATTTGGCATTTCATTAAAATTTTGATTGAGTTTTAACTAACTTCTTCATTTCTAAAAGCAACTGAATTTCAATCGCATTTCAAATGAATTTCGTACACATTTCATAACAGAGTTTAAACCCTATAAATACACACTCATACCCAGAATCAAAGGGATGTTTTTCATTGATCCAAACGTAACAGAATTGCAGAGAAGAAGATGTTCAGAATTCGTTTTCACATAGTCACCATTTTTCACTCGTCGAGTTTTTCACTCAATCATTCATCAGCTTATTCTTACTCACAAAAGAATATTTCAGCTTAAGAAGAAGCGGTTTACAATGCACACCATCAACAGAATCAATGCAAGATCAAAGCAGAAAGCAAGAAATAGAAGAGGAAGAGAGACACAAACATAATTGAATAGGAAGTGGAAGGTTGATTCGTAAGCGGGAGAATAAGAGCTCATTGCCTATTTTGTCGCCATGTTAAGATTGCGATGAGTTTCCTTCCACCTTTTGCTTTAATCCTCGATCCAGTTTTTGTTGTGTTTCTCACACCAAAATGGATTACATCTTTCCCATTGTTGTGCGCACCAAGCCTAGATGGAGATAACCGATGAGCTCGTGTTAAGATTTCAGTGAGTTTCCTTTCATATTTTGCTTTAATCCTCGATCTAGTTTTTGTTGTGTTGCTCACCTCAAAACAGATTACATCTTTCCTATTGTTGTGCATACCAAGCTGAGACAGAGATGACCGATGAGCTCGTGTTAATATTCTGGTGGATTTCGAACGGAGAAGAAGGAAGAAGTTTCCATCGCGGCGCTGCGGACGTTCAAACCTTGCCTTGGTGTAGTGGTAAATTCATGACCATCAAGTTATGGGTAAACTTGACGTCAATAAAACCAGAGTTGTCACCGCACTTTTATTATTTCCAAAGGAAAAGGGAAAAAGTACAAACAAAACCCAAAGATAAGAAGTTTTCAAGTCAAAATTAATAAAATGTCAGAGATTACAGGTAAGGGGGTTGGTTACACAAAGGGAAGGTATTAGCACCCAAAATGTCCTAGGTACTCCTAGGGAGCCCTTTTTTATGTGCAGGTGTTTTGGTCAAAATGATGTTCGATAAAATATAGAGTAAGGGGATGAGAAAAGAATTCATTGATAGTATTTTGTGTTTGACAAGACCTCCGGTCTTATGCCTACATACCAACATAAAAGTAAGGGATCAAAACCCTGTAGTTCATGGTAAAAATTTCAAACAAGTTGGTGAATTGGTTTCAATCAAACGTTTAACAGAAAAGGCATAAAAGGCCAAAGACTTGAATAGGGTTGTTAGTTCTTTTTTTCCTTTTGAAATTAAAGTCAATATGGTTAAGTTTATTCACAAGTTTGATTTATGAAAAGGTTTAAAAATTCAATGGCATAAGGCCAAAGTTTCTAATGATTAAAACATGTTTAAGTCGAAAACATGAGCAAAGAAGGTTTTGAAAAGACTGAGAGATTTTGAAAATAAAGAAATGGGAGGAGATGAAGGGACTATCCTACATAAAAATTAAAAGTTAAGAGTTTAAAAGATCTGACCAATGGGATGAAATCCACAAGACAAGAATGTCAGATAGAAACCCATTTCCCTTTGGACTTTTGAAAAAGCAACAAGCATAAGCAATATCCATGCAAACCATATGAAGACCAAGGCATCAAATAAAGATAGCCATAACATCCAAGCAAGCATTCCCATTCAGTGTCTTCCAACGTATCAGATGAAAATATTCCTTGGCAAATTCTCAGAAATAATCATTAGACATCAACAATAATAACAATATAATAATCAAGCACAGGGACAAAGTAACAGATGAACCTGGTGCACTCAAGGTTTACATCAGGTGAAAGGCATAGTCTCAGTCTCATATAGTGGCATTTGCCAAGTCCTCAAAGCAAAGGGAAGTTGCCTATTCTAAGCCCAGAGGTTCAGATCAAGCCCAACAGTCCACCAAGATATTTTTTAGGGTTTTTGTTGTTATTAGGTATTTTAAGGTCCTAAGACCACAAACAAAACAAAATCTCAAGTACACAATATATACAATCACAAGATATGGCTCAAGTGAGCAAAGTGAAAAGGACTGAAACATAAATAAGTTGCATGAAATGTAAATGGCAATGAATGATAAAGGTACTGAAGTTTAAATTGCATTAAGTAAATGACTTGAAAGTAAAGAAACTATTAATAATAAGTTAGTCAAGTGTGTAAGACCCCAATTTTGGGCCCTAAGATCCCTCATGGCCCATATCATATCATACCATGGCCTCAAGGATCACTGCATGCCCTAGCTTCCCTCCTAGTGGGTAGGTTGCCTTGTGGGTTGATTTCCTGATCACCAAGCATACTTTGCATTTGTATATCTTTGCTTTTCATATGTTTATTAACCAAAAAGTACAAAAAATATTGTCAGTCTAACCTTGTTGCTTGCAGTTGAAGCAATCATCAGCAATTAGGTCAAACTCAGTCAAAATCAATCAAAGACAGGCATTGCAGTGGATGGTGGCCATTCTTGCAAAATTTGGGCACCATGATCATTAATCAAGAGTTCATATAACTTGGGACATCATTTGGAACCAAAATCTCAAGGATTTAGGGTTTGGAATTCATCAGAAGTGGTTCAATCATGTAAAACCCTAGAAAAGTCAACAGAAAGTCAAACTTGGTCAATTGTGGATTTAATCAATGATTTGATGGATAGAATTGATTTGAAGGAGCTTATTCATGTCCATACAAGCCTCATATATCATGCCAAACCTCATCATGGAAGAATTTGAAGCAAAATCAGAAATTTCCCAAAATAGAAAGTGGACCTGTAATTTCAACTGCCAAAAATGGAAACTTCTTGATCTTAAACTTACATCATGATACAAGCTTCAAATGAATTTTTGCCCAACATGAAAGTTGAAGATCTTGTTCTCCCATTTTCAAAAGGTCCAAGAACACCCAAATCCCATGAATGGTTTGCAAGATATGATCATTTCATTTTCACAAATTTGTGAACTTCAAAGAGCCATATCTCATGAACCACAAGGCCAAATTTGGTGGGGTTTTTTCCTACAATCTCCATTTAATCCCCTCTTTCCAAAAATTCAATCATCTTTTACCAAAACCTTGCCAATCAAAATGGCATTTTTTGCCTTGACTTTATTCATTTCAAGTGGTGCAAAAAGTCAACTTTGTGGTTTGAGCAATTTTAAACAATTTGGACAATTGGGAATTGTTTGGCATGTCATTTACAACTTATCCAAAGCCCAATTTCGTGCAGAACTTGCACCTCCACTTCCATATGTTGAAAATTAGCAAATGGTGCAAATCACTTCATTTAAGCTAACCAAGTTTAGTATGTCATTAACCAAGCTTAAACAGCAAATATATAGTGAAATTTCTGCCATTTGCAACCCTAGACACAGCCTCCAAGCACAGAAAACACTCTCATTCTCTCATTTTGGAATTGGCACGATTTGGAATTTCTGGCCAAGGCTTCAAAGAACTCGAGGACTCTTTCATTGTTCCATGCTCTAGCCACCTTTGTGAGCTCTTTGCAAGCATATAACACCAGCTGGAAGATCATCTTGAGTTCTGTTTTTCCAAGCATACAACAATGGCAAATCGAGTTTTGAGGGTTTCCAAGCATCATTGAGCTAACCCACCTCAAGGATTCATCCTTTCAAAGCTTTGTGTTCATCTGTTTCGAGCTGCATCACTCAAACAACCACTGATTCACCATTTGCTTTAAATTCAAGTAAGGTTTCGAGTCCCTCTTTTCTCAAAATAATGCTATGTTTCTTGTAGTTCTTACCATGCTGAATCCATTGCAACTTGTATCATTCCAAATGGTTATGATATGCGTGAGAAATCTGAATTTCCATTTGTGTGCTCAAACTTATTTTCACTCGATTTGCCTTGCTTAGGATGAGTTAGTGAGATTGGTTGTCATATTTGTGTTGTATGTGGTCTGATGATTCCATTGATGTATTTAATTTGTTGTTCTGGGCATAAAAAAATTTCGAGTTGATTTGAAGATGATGAAGCCATGCTGTTGTGATGAACCCTAATATTTTTCCAGAAAAAAATCTTGCTTCATGTATGCATGTGTGTTGGCTACTGTTGTTGTTTTCGTTGCATGAACACCACCATATCACTGCCATGCGATTTGTACATTGTTATTTGAAATTTGTTTGATGATGATGAACCATGAAGATGATCATATGTTGCTACTGTTACAAACCCTAAAATATTTTTCCCAGAATTCTGGAAAATGCGATTGGCTGTTTGTTTACTTGCCCTGCGAATTTACTGTTCCATTGAGGAACTGGCCAATTAGAACATTCTATTTTGTGGCCCTAAACTCTGCGTTTTGATAAGTAAGGGTGGTAATTGCAAAATTGCCACCGGTCAACCATGTTGACCTAGTATAACCATGTTCTTTGTTCATTTTTGTCTCAATTGTTACTCATCTTCCAAAATTCATTTCTCATTCATTTTAACTCCAAAAATCATGAAATTTTTTCCATAATGTTCACATGGATGTCTACTTTTTTATCATGATTTTTATTGAATTTTTGGTTGGCTGGATTTTAAATGGTATTAGGGTTTTGTTCATGTGTCATTAATTTGTACCTTTTGCCATTTCTTTTGTGAAATTATGAGGATGCATCCAATGCCCCTGAATTATTTTGTAGCTAATCTACACTCATTCATGTTCATTTTGATGTGAAGTTTGTGCATTTATCATATGTGGTTTGTGAGATATGAATTTTGGAAGTAGGGTGTGACAATTTGTGTCACACCAATGTTATGCCAGTTCATGATTTTTGTTGACATGCTTCCTGACCTCCAATTAATGTGAAATTTTGCATGAGACCTATCTCATATGTCTAGTTTGTGTGTGAATTTTCCTAGAATTAATTATGGCATTTCCAAATTGTTTGAGATTTTATCCCCTGTTTGACCAAAATGTTGACTTGTGTGATACATCTTGCCATTTCCTTTGTGAAATTCTCATATCTTATTGGATGATCATGAAATCTTACATGTGCATACTAGACATCTTGAGCTTTGCATTGGTGTTGATCCCATTCATTTCTCATCTGTTTTCATTTAGTTATGATTTTTTGAAGTTGACCCATGTTTTGTTTGACTTCTTGGTGCATACTTGAAAATGTGTTGACTCCCTGATTTTAATTGACCATCTTCCCATGATCCAATTGAGCTGAAATTTCATATGCATGCTATGTTATGGATTGTGATTGAGTATGAATTATTTCATAATTTTTGGAATTGATTATGTTTGGGTTTGAGCTTGGTCTTGCTGTTGACCTTTTGTGTGCTCCCTCTTGCCATGTTTTGACTTCTTTGGTCTATAAAATGATGTTGATGCCTGATATAAACTTGAAACCAATTGTGCTTGCTTCTTAAATGTTTGAACTTGACTTTGGTTGACTATTGTTTGCTGTTTTGACTTTCCCTTTTATTTTTGACCCTAGGCTTGCCCTAGTGGTCTTTTGGACTTATGTTGAGTTCATTGTTTCAGGTTAAGCATCAATGCTTCAAAGATCATACAAATTTGATTGAGTTTGATTACATATCATGTGCTAACCTTTGTTTTGTAGGTGGTATGACTCATATTATTTGAGTCTTGTGTTTTGCACCCTTGTTTTTCTGTGTTGACTGTTGAGTCCATTCCTTCTGTTTAAACTGTTGAACTGTGTACTGATTTGTTTGACTATTTCAGGTACCATTAGTTGCTTAAGTTCTTTGAACTTGCTTTGCTTTGCTATTTAGCATTTTGCTTTGAGGTAATCCCTCTTTCTTCATGTAGTCTGGAGACCCGGCCTGTTATTTGGCCGGGCAAACTGTCTGAAGTCCTCCTTAAGAGGCAATGCTTGTGTGTGTTTAATTTTGTCCCAAGCAGGAAAAGTCCTTCAAATAAGGCAATTGGTAGATCAAAGGGATAAGCAACCTATCCCCTACTATTCAGTGAGTCTTCTCATTGCTCCCATTACATGGTTGTAGCATTGAGATCAAAACCCAAGATCTATTGAGTCAATAATGTGGAGAGAGTTCTTACTTTCTGAGCTCCCACACTTTCTGAAATGCTCTCCCTGATCAGGGATAAGAGCAATGAGGCACACCCCTCATCTCCTTTCATCTGCTTCACCTTAGCCTCTCAATGGCAAGGTTAAGAGCAACTTTTTACCCTATTCCAGTTGGCCTCAGTGCCTAACCCTTTGTGTGAGCCTCCTTGTGTGGTTATAGTGTGTGCTGTTTGATTCTCATTGCTTGATTGTTTCATATACACATGCTTGCTTGTATGCTCTATGCATTTATCATCATTTATTGCTCATCAATGCATAATCATCTCATTTGTCTTTGTGACATTATCATTGTTGTTTGCCCATTGAGGACGATTGTAAGACCATTCATTGGCTATTGTTCCTATGATATGGAAGTGAGTATAAGACCATCACCTTGGCCACTCATCTTATCTTTGCCTAATGCATTTGTTGATTATTGTGAGGATGCAATTATAAGTCCCTGTAAGTTGGCATTTGTATTCCTAGGACCATACTGTGGAGGTTAGAGTAAGCCCAGACAGATTGGCATCTGACATCCATGTTTGCTTTTCTTTGTTTATGTGAGGTTGCAATTGTAAGTCCCTGTAAGTTGGCATTTGCTTTCCTATGATCATAGGTTGGATATTGGTATAAGTCCAGACAGATTGGCATCCGGTATCCAAGTTTCTTTTTGTTTTAGGAGATTAGTATAAGTCCATTGAGTGGCCTCTGATATCTATTTCTGTTTTAGGAGACTGGTGTAAATCCATCTATTGGTATCCGGTATCCGCCTTTTATTTCTTTTGCTTTGAGAAGATTAGTGTAAGACCATTGAGTGGCATCTGATATCCAATTTTATTTTAGGAGATTGGTATAAGCCCAGTGATTGGCATCCGATATCCGCTTTTGCTTTCTTTCTTGTTTGTTTGTTATTATCCATTGCTATTCCAAAGGACACACTTGAATCATCTTCTATATGATTTCAAGAAGTGAACCTTCTAAGAAGTTTTACAATCCATCTCCATCCATTCATTCATTATGTCCTAAACCTTTTCACACTCTACTTTTCAAATTTGACATAGTGTTGTGCAAACATCTTCATGTTTTCAAATTAAAAACCTGGACTCAAGTCCTTGACTTTTTTCAAACTCCATTTCATAATACTTCTTTGAATCAATCTTAATCATACTTTGACTTCATTTTCATAATCACAATCAATTAACTTCACTCATTCACTTGTTTTGGCTCTGTCCATTGTTAATCTTTTCACATTAGCCATAGGCTTCAATTATCATTGTGGTTGATGTAAATCTTGCCTATCCTTAGTGAGTCGACAGTAAGACTTCCGTACTGAAAACAGGGCTAACCCCTCTAGTACGTCGAAGCTATCCTCGCATGGTGGATGTTGTTCTTGGTCGAGTTTTCTCCCATTGATAATGAAGAGCCTCAGTGCTATTGTTTAAAATTGAATCCACCAACTTTTGGAAATCTTTTAGCCGAACTACGGCGTTTTGATCCTTACCTTTGATGGAAGGTACGTAGGCAGCGGGTTCATCCGTTCGAACACAAAAATAATTAACACAAAAATAATAAAACTTGTACATTCTTTTCTCATCATCCCAATCATGTTTGCACAATACTTATGTCATAACAAATAACAATTTATTACAACAAGTGTGAAAAGGGCTCCCTAGGAGTACCTAGGACGTAGTGGGTGCCTAACACCTTCCCATTGCGTAATTTACCCCTTACCCAGACTCTCTGATCTTTTTATTAGTTTTCTACGTGTAAAACTTCTTAGGCTTTTGTTCGCTTTTTAGCCAGTCCTTTGGATAAATAAAAGTGCGGTGGCGACTCGAAATTTCATTGTATCTCTTGCTTATGGTTTAATCGATAGATCATATAGCGACGAATACACCGCTACAAAGTGTTAGTGAAGAGTTTTGATTGTTTAAGTCATTCTTTGGAGAACACTCAACCATTCATTCACAAGTATGAATACATGAACCAAGACATCATCCATGAGAATGGCTCCAACTTGGATAAATCAACAAGTATACCACTAGCTCTCATCAATGGAAAAAAGGTCAAGTCTTCACACAATGCCATGAAGAATGGGAGACTTACAATCTCACTTACAAGAATGTAATGCCTTTTGGGACAGATTTAGCTCTATGTTAAGCAATTGTAATTGGACTTATGTAGAAGTCACAACTATCTGAGGTCGGGAAATAAAAGTATTGGTGTTAATGCATGATAGAGACTTGGTACAAAGAACCAAACTCCTAAAACATACCACACACTAAAATGAAGATGGGATGGACATATCTCAGTCCAGCTCATGTTGATTCATCTGACACAAGGTCATTGATGAATCAACTAGCCTTTGGACATTAGAGAAGTCATTGGTCCATGATAGAATGGGGAAGAATAGGGGTGTATATGAAGAGGGAAGGGGAAATAGAAACCCAAATTGATCACAAGAGGAAATTCATCTGATCAATACTATCCATTCATTTTGGGGGATGAAATGTATAGTAATCAACCCCCTAAATCCAATAGTATTGGTCAAATAAAAGTCAAATCAACCAAGACCAAGGTTAAACAGAAAGTCAAACACCACAAGACCACATAAATGGCTCAATAAAATTTTAAAACAATTAATCAATTTTAAAATGAATTAAAATTCATTTTTAAATGGACAAAATCTCAAATCCCTTCAAATCACCAAATAAATGGCCAAGGGATTTATCCTAGGTCTAACAATATCAAAGGACCTTAGACAAAAAAAAAATAGAATTTTTGGAAAGTCAAAAGTATTTTAAAATATTTAAAAACAAGACAAAAATCAATTAATTCACAAAAAATACCAAAATTAATCCAAAAAATGATTTTAATTCAAAATATGGAAGATGAAACTATTTAAATATTTTTGGTGAAAGTCCCATATTTTGTGGATTAAAAATGAATTTATTATGAATTAATCAAAATAAGTGGATTAAAAGATAAATAAGATAATAAAAAAAAATAGAAAAAACAAGGGCCGTCAGATCCCCCTCATTAATTGAGGTGGCAGATTTGATGGCCACACGTGTGTTGTCCATGATGGAGCCTAGTCAACGCGGTACAACAATGGTAATCTGAACGAATGGCCATGATTAAAACATCCAAACAAGATCAGATGGTTGGAAGGGTGCCAACACACCACTGGAGCCCTAGCTCTGGTCTTCTTCTCCGGTGGACCTCACCAGATTGGTACACGAACAACTGTCGCATCCTGCGAAAAATCAACCGGCGAGGCTCGAAAGAAAACACACACAGAGCCGCCACTAAACGTTATTTATCCCAAGATAGGGAAAGGAAACGCTCAGAGAAACCTGGAAAGACATGGTCTCGCGACCAGAGAGAAAGGGTAAGGGAGTCGGTTACGCAAGGGGAAGGTATTAGCACCCCTCACGTCCGTCGTACTCGACGGGATCCACGTCCTAGAATAAAGAAAAGGTTGCTAAACATCACACACACACACGGGGAACGCAGGTGGGGTTAAGAGGAACGGGCTCGATAAGGTATCGCACCTTATGCCTACATATCTTGTCTGGAACAAGAATCAGAGCCACTGTAGTTCGGCTTACGCACGCCAAACAACACAAAACATACAAACAAGCAAGGGTGGCAAACATGGAGCCCGACAACCACTGGATGGAATTACGTCGGCATCCGAACCAAAACATACAGTCAGATAACAAGTAAACGCACGCAAAAAAGAAAAAGGTTGCCCGGAGTGGTCTCGCACGACCACCTGCCTACATACCTCGTCTGGAACAAGGATCAGGGCGATGTAGTTCCCCTGAAAGGGACTGAATTGCTAACCAGAAACCGAGGGGAAAACACGACACAACTAGGGAGCTGAGACTCGAGCCTAATGTTGTCATGCATCGTTTACCCTAAGTTCGGTTTTCTATCCTACTTGCATAAACAAGCCTATCCTAACCAGGAAAGAAGCTAGCACACAAGCATACAATCACATATCAAATGAGAACAGGCATCTCAAACAAGCATGTCAATCAGAGATTCACAGAGCACACGCTATAGCCAAACAAGGGGGCTCAATCAATCAGGTTTGACTGCCTAAGCAAGTCGTCTGTACAGGCTGGTTTCGCTCTTAACCTTGCCATTACGAGGCTAAGGTGAAGCAGATGAAAGGATGAAGTGAGGATCAGACCTCACAGCTCTTATCCCTATCCAGGGAGAGCTTCTGACAAATGAGCATGGGTCCAGAATAGGGGAACCCTTCTATACTCGGAGACTCTGACACAATGTGCACTGCACAGGATCTTGGGCTTTTGATCTCAATGCTACAACCATGTAATGGGAGCAAGGAGAAGACTCAACTGAATAGTGGGGGGTAGACTGCATACCCCTACCTTCCACCAATTGCCTTATTTAAAGGACTTTCACCTGCTTGGGCTTAAAATTAAACAAACACAATCATCGCCTCTTAAGGAGGACTTCAGACATTTATTTGCCCGGCCCGGTAACAGCCGGGTCTCCAGACTACATGAAGTCAAGAAGACCTACCTCAATGCAAGTTGCTTAAGCAAAGCAAAGCAATAGTTCACAAGGAACTGAGCAACTAAAGTACCTGGAAACAATCAAACACAGTTAGTACTCAGACAGACAAAACCAAACAGCAAGTTCAATCAGACAAACTATACAAGCTATGCACAAACAAAGCAAGCCAAAGCTCAAGCCTATGCTTCACAACCTACAAAACACAATTATGTTAGTGTACAAACATCAACAACATCAATTAAAGTTGATTTGAATCATTCTCCATGTGTATTATGCTTTTTGATCCTGAAAAATCAAGCAAACATTAGCAACTAGACCACTAGGCTAAGCCTAGGGTCCAAAGCAAGAAAAAATTCCTAAACAGCAAGGTATTCACCAACCAATCCCAAATTAATGTCAAACAAGAGCAAACATCCTTGGTCTCATGTTTATATCATTCACCATGCTCATGTTATGCACAAAACAAGGCAAACTAGTTCAAATGAGGCACCAAGCATACCAACAGTAGTATTGCATTCAAATCCCTACCAAGACACATCCAAAAATTCTCAAATAAATTACACCTAAACAGGGGATAATCAAGGTCTACCATGTCAAATTTGAGCTTAATTGGGCAAATGGAACCATGTCAATGAAAATCAACAAAAACAGACACAATTTCATGCTTCAATTCACACCATCAATGCATACATCCACTTCAAAAATTCATAACTCAATGAAAACAACAAAGAAATGGATGAGACCAAAACAGGGGTGTCCTATCATGTGTCTATTACAAGCATGTCAAATTTCATGATTATCCAGTACCACATGAGCATTTCCCATTCAATCTACCAACCTATGTCACATGAGCTTGCATAAATGATCACCAGAGATGAAAAATAGCAATCAATTTGAAAATGCCACATAAAATTCCACAAAAATTCACATAGCATCTTGACATGTTAATCAACCATCATGCAAAATTTCACATTAATCCAACAAGTATAGGTCACTCAAAAAAATCCAGCAAGTTGACATAATGAGGTGTGACACAAATTGTCACACCTAAGTTCCAGAATTTGCTGCTCATTGACCAGGTATCAAAAATTCATGAAATTTATATGGAAATGAGCATCAATCAGTCAAGAATCATCACAAAAATTTTCAAGAATTTATTTAACACTATGAGCATTTCATGAACAAATTGGCAAAAGGTATCAAAAATGGACATGTATGAAATAACCCTAGGTCAAATACTATTTACACCAAGCACAACTTTGACCAATAGGTCAAAAAAATTCTACACAAGCCAACAAAGTCATAGAAAAAATCTCCATATTTTTATGAATTTTCTACTATTTTTTATGCATTTTTTAAGATGTTAAAATATTTTTTAGAATTTTTGTGAATTAATTTATATTAATTAAAGTTAGTAATGGCAGTTTTGTAATAAACTGCAACAGTAGCGCGGCAAACAGCAAACTGAAACATTCAAACGAGAAATTGGATCGAACACACTTTTTTTCCAGAATTTTTACTCTCTTCCTCACGCACGAGCTTCCTACTCTCAGCTACGGTTTCGCTCAAACTTTCACCAAAACTCGCAAATGAACATCCGTTGGAAAGGTCTCTTAACATAGAACACGAATACGTAACCTAATCAACCTAAATCCTACTGTGCTAACCGGATCGATAACTTAAAGTTTCTCATTCAAAGCTTCGAGTCGCGATTTCTCTCAACTCGCTCAATCATTTCATGAACCGCAAGTTTCACGCTAACCTACGATGAACGATCTACGCAATGCATATAACAATTTACAAAACCGCGAGATTCGAATTTTGCGTACCTTGATGTAGCAGTGATGAATCGTGATGAGTTTGCTCGTTTTGGTTCCAAACAGATGCAATATAAGCTCCAAGAAATTGAATTCAACGCTCAGGTTTGATTGAAGTAGCCTCTAGTGTGCGAATTCTTGATTTTCCATTGATGATGAGTTTTGGAACAGTCACGATGCAGCACCCTATGCCTTCCAAGCAACTCAAACAGATGGAGAAGAAGAGGATTGGAGTTGAATGCAACAAGAATTTCGTGTTTTGGTTCAAGATTGAGGAAGAAACTTGGATTTGAGGGTTTGGTGTTCTTGATGAAAATTGAGAGAATGTGAGAGATTTCAGATCTAATTTGGGGAAATGTGATTTCTGTTATGATTAGGAAGTGATTTGGTTTATATACCTTGCACTAATCCATCACTAATCATGTAATTAACCAATTTGGAAATGTTAAGTGAAATTGGTTATTAACAAGTGAGGGCATAATTGTAACTTCCACATGACAGCACATGCCACCTCAGTGACAGCACATACACCTTCTAAATATCATATGTGAACTGTAGAAACTTGTTTCATGCTCATTGGTTGCTCCATTCTCAAATTCACCATGTGTATGCATTTGGTCCATTTTTGTCATTTCCATTTTTCAAGCCAAATCTCAATTTAAAAGGCCTATGCATGAAATGAAAATTCAAACACATTCTAAATGCCATTCCTGAGGTGTTGGAAAAAGTCCCATTCAAAAATTCCAATTATTTTGACATTTGGACAATTTTGCCCCTGGTCCAATTCAGCTGTCCAGTTGAAAAGTGACTTTTTGCCTTGGCCATTTTTGGGAAAATCCAATGATGCACCCTCAAATTACATGTCAAATGGAGTTTGTGCATATAAAGAACTTGCAATTTGGACAAAGTATGTGGTAGTTATGGCCTCCTGATTACGGGTCTTTTCTGAAATTCACTGAGCCCTATTTTGCAAACCACACATTGGATTTTCAAGTTCTTGGACTTTTTGGAAAGGTGAGAACAAGATCTACAACTTTCATGTTGAACAATTTTTCATTTGAAGCTTCCTTGGACATCTGTTTTTGAGGTCAAAAACTTTCCATTTTTGGAAACTTCAGTTACAGGTCACCTGCCATTTTTGGCAGTTTTTGTCCTGACTTGATTTTCTTCATTTTTAAGCCTTGCCATGTCATTCAACACTTGTTCCAACATGAATGAAGTGTCTTCAACTCATTTTCACCTCCAAATCCATCAGATCATGTACAGTTGACCACAGTTGACTTTTCATCTGACAGATGAATTTGGCAATGCATTGATCAATTTGAACCCCAATCTCCAACTGAAATGGCTCAAGGGTGACACCCTAGCCTCAATAAGCACAATATAACCCTAGAATGAACCTCATAATCATCATAAACCCCATCTCCTGATCCAGCCCTGATTGGCCCAATACAACTGATTAGGGTTGACCAGTGGTCAAAACCCTAATCTCAAGGAATCTTCTTCAATCTTCTGATGACACCCAATCATGATGATGATGATGTATCATTGCAAACAAGATGAAGACCAATACCCTTGGAGAATCATGAAACCCTAATTCACAGCCCAATCCTCAGATGGCCCATGATCAGTCAAAACCCTAGCTTGCACCTTTGAACTTCCTCATCTCCTGATCAAGACTTGGGAAGATGGCTTTCACAATGTAACCACATGATATGCAATATGAAAATGCCTAATGACCTAAAATGTATGTAATATGTTAAGGCTAGTCCCAAGAGAGGAGGGCAAATTTTGAGGTGTTACAGCTGCCCCTATTCAATCCACTGTGAACCTGTCGATACGAAATAGCCTCGGCTTTCGAATGATCAGGATGAAGAGTGATTGAATACCAAGAACAGACGAACAATTTGCACTCTGATGGGATAATAATTAACAACGCCTGTCAGCATCGGCGAAGAAACAAACTCTGAAACGTCGACCTGGATACCAAAATAAATGGTAACTCAGGGATAACCATGGCCTGATCACCACATCCACTCGGGATTCTCATTCTTTTTTTGCTTTTCTTGAACCCCGAAAATTTTCTCTTCTTCTACCTGGTCCGAAAACCACTTCGGTCTGAACTCCGAAAAACTGGCCTGAATACCATAAGTGCTTCAACCTGATAGTCGGAAACTTCACTAATCACCACTCTAAGGGCAACACGTCAGAGGGTACACCTTCAACCAGACACTGACTGATGACTGGGAAGAAACTCGACGTTTACTGAACATCGGACGATGATGTTTACTGACACCAAAAAAAGCTCGACCAGACATTAACCAATGACCGGGAGGAAACTCGATGTTTACAGGCACCGAACAATGATGTTGACATGACATCAAACAATGATGCGGACAGACATCAAATAATGATGCGGACAGACATCAAACAATGATGCGGACAGACATCAAACAATGATGCGGACAGACATCAAACAATGATGCGGACAGACATCAAACAATGATGCAGACAGACATCAAACAATGATGCGGACAGACATCAAACAATGATGCGGACAGACATCAAACAATGATGCGGACAGACATCAAACAATGATGCGGACAGACATCAAACAATGATGCAGACAGACATCAAACAATGATGCGGACAGACATCAAACAATGATGCAGACAGACATCAAACAATGATGCGGACAGACATCAAACAATGATGCGGACAGACATCAAACAATGATGCGGACAGACATCAAACAATGATGCGGACAGACATCAAACAATGATGCAGACAGACATCAAACAATGATGCGGACAGACATCAAACAATGATCGACCAAACACTTACTGATGTCTGGGAAGAAACGGTGGTTCCAAACTCACAATGCTGAACTCCTCGGAGCATCGTCTTCGCTGTCAGACAAAACCAAACCTCAAGCGGTAATCACGGCTTGAATCGCGCTGATCGCGTAACGTCTTCTGACTGTATCCCCATCTCTGTCCGACGGGAACATTTCCTCCAATATCGCACTACTGGGGAACATTGCTGATCTGACGTTGTGATGCTAATCTCCTCAGAGTAACATCTTCACCTTTGGTGAACCCCAAATCTTCAAGCGGTAACCACAGTTTGGGTTGCGTTGAGTACATCCCCTTCCCATCTCTGTCCGACGGAAGGATTCTTCTCCCGTGTCGTACCACTGGGACAATACCTTTGATCAAATCATGAGGCTATACTACTCAGAGTAACACCTTCATCTCCTGGCAAAACACCTCTCAAACGGTAACCGCGGCTTGAGACTAGCTGACGTTTGCAATGATGCATGCTTGATTTCTTCTGCGTAATGCTCCATAATTATGGAAATGCTACGTGATTATTTATTTTTCTATGCAATATGCAATGCTTATTCTACATGATGAATGCATAAAAATATCCCCCTCAAGGGAATTTTCTGGGGAATACGAGACTCTCTGCTGAGGAACTCGCCACTGCTCCGATTTCCACCCTGCCGGGGATAGCACTGCTGCTGGGAAAAGGTAACCCTTGCTGGGGAAGAACCTCCTTTGCACCCAATCCGCTCGGGAAACTGCTGGGGATAAGCATCACCAACACTCGGTGGGGATACACCAATCTTGACTTGCTAGGGATATCAATCCTGACTCCGCTTCGGGAAAACCCTCACAGATACCTGCTGACTTCCCTGGGGAAACACTCACAGAGACTCCGCTGGGGAATAGCAACCTCCAGGATTGTCGACTGGGGAAAGTATCAATCTATCGCCCGCTGGGGACAACCATTCTGACCCTGCTAGGGAAACGAATGCTACTCCGCTGGGGAAGACCCATCCAATCCACATGTAGGATCAACTCAGCTGGGGATGCAAAAACCCGTCCGCTACGGGAACTTGTCCGATCCACTGGTAGGATGAACACTGTTGGAGATATATTTCTTTGAAAAAGACCCGCTCCACTCGGGGAACTGCTGGAGATATATTTCTTTGAACCCGCTCCACTCGGGGACACCGCTGGGGATAAGCACCACCAACACTCTGTGGGGATACACCAATCTTTGACTTGCTGAGGATATCAATCCCGACTCTGCTTTGGGAAAACCCTCACAGATACCTGTTGACTTCACTGGGGAAATACTCACAGATACTCCGCTGGGGAAATGAGCAATCTCCAGACTCATCTGGGGATGCATCACTCTATCACCTGCTGGGGATAACCATCCTGACCCTGCTAGGGAAACGCATACTACTCCGCTGGGGACAACCCATGCAATCCATATGTAAAGCCACTCAGCTGGAGATGCAAAAATCCGTCCGCTACGGGAACTTGTTCAACCCACTGACAGGATGAACACTGCTGGAGATATATTTCATTGAAACCCGCTCCACTCGGGGATAACAACCTTCAGACCTGGCTGCTGAGGAAACACCGTTGTAAACCTGCCGGAAATACCCATCCTAACTCGGCTGGGGAAGTCACAGACCTTGAATCTGCTGGGGAGCTAGTCCTATAACTCTGCTCGGGGACCTAGCTGGGAAATGAGAAAAGTTGGTACAGAACACCCGTCGACTCATCGAACCAGTATCCACCTCCCCATCTCGTATCAGCTTTCCACTTTTGAGAATTTCCATACTCATCTTAGCCCTTTTCTGCTCCATCATCTTGTATTCCAAAATCGCCCCGTGCCCGGCGAGAAACGTACTCCTGAGATTTATACAGAAATTTCAATTTTCTGACTTTGAAGAGTCTTCTTGGTTAATTTCAAGGGTCGTCGGACGTCTCTCGTCGTCTCTTCGTCGCCCTTCTTCGTGCACTCGTCCCTGATCGAACTCTGCGGGGAATTACAAACTTTCCAGTCTTCCGACTTTGAAGAGTCTTCTTGATTATCAACAAGGCTCGTCATACGTCGCAACGTCGCTTCGTCGTTTCTTCATACGTTCGTCCCTGATCGGACTCTCATGGGGATCTCCCTTGTCAAAGCTTCCACATCACAACCTGCAAGTGAGTGAAAAACATCTAACAGTTCCTGCAAAACAGATCGTTAGATAAAACCGTGCCCCAGGCGTGTCAAGATTTCAACACTTGGGTCACTCAACCTTCCAAATAAGATTTCAAGCTCTCAATCTTATAAACATGCATCGGAAGGAACCTGTATGTGTTAAAATGCAAAGATTCTTTATCAAAAATTTCTGGATGTTTTTGCAATCAAAGCGGTAACGAAAAACAAAAACAAAATTATTTGACTGAATGTGCATTTTATTGATTGAAAAAATGTGGCTCAAATGAGCAATACAAAAGGAAGCAATTCCTGAAAAGAGGTAATTGCGCTCAAAAGGAAAAATCTATCCTAATGGCAATGTGAAACCTGTGACCTTATCAAGTTCCAACTCGGTTACACCCCATATGTCCTCAGACTCTCCATGCTTTCTGCCTTCGGAACAAGACGTTTCTGACTGATCCCTACCGGGTATTATCCATGATGCTTTAACCAAAGCAAAAACGATCATGCCAGACGCAGTTGTTCGTTTCAATCCCTCTTTTGCCTGGACCGCCCTTTCGGGTTTTCAGTCCACCGGGATACCCTTTTTTGCCCAAGTCGCCTTTTCAGGTTTTCGACTTGCCGGGTGTACATTTTTCATTCTATCCCTAATTTTTGCCCGAACCTTTTTCTGTTTTTGGTTCGCCGGGATGCCCATTTTTGCCTGGACTATTTTGTTCTTTTCGTCCAGCGGGTCTCTTATACGAAGTATTTTTTAACTGCGTCCGCATTCACAGGGGATGGAAAATCCTCACCATCCATGGTCGTTAACAACAAGGCTCCACCAGAGAAAACCTTCTTGACCACGAATGGACCTTCATAATTCGGCGTCCATTTGCCCCTTCGATCGTTTTGAGAAGGAAGGATCCTTTTCAGCACCATATCACCCACGTGATATACCCGAGGTCGTACCTTTCTGTCAAAAGCACGCTTCATCTTTTGCTGGTATAACTGCCCATGACAGATGGCCGCCAGCCTCTTTTCCTCTATCAGGCTTAACTCTTCGTACCGGGTCCTTACCCATTCAGCCTCTTGCAATTTAACGTCCATCAGGACTCTCAAAGAGGGAATCTGAACTTCAACCGGTAACCGCTTCCATTCCATATACCAACGAGAAAGGCTTTGCCCCAGTAGGCGCACCGAGGTTCGATACCCAGGATACAAGCTTCATGCTTAATCACCGTCGGTGCATTCAAACGTTATCCAGGCAACAAAAGTTCATTCACCTTAACCTCCCCATCAGACATCAGAATCCGTTCGGATTCAGGGTCAGACCCCTCCTCCGGGATCGGCTACTCTCAATCTTTCGATTGGAGCCCCTCGAGATGTCCTCATCAGGGAAACAAACTTCATCGGTTGATAATCCTCAATGGGTTGCGGGCGATGTAATCAGACAATACACCCCTTGATTGCTTTCTGAGCGGATCACAAATCAGTCAACATTCTTTTGCTCTCCCGCAACCCGTCCGGTCGATGCTGGCTTCTCAAACACATACTCGATCGGATCCATCTCGGAAATCCACAAAGTGGTATGAACCAGCATATACTGTCTCAGTCGGCGGGCAGCCTATGCCAAAGTACATCAAGTTTTTTCGAACAGTGAATGTACTGTTTCACAGTCGATAAACTTTTTGCTAAGGTAAATTGCATGCTCTTTTCGACAAGACGCGTCATGCTGACCCAATACACCTCGTAGACCCCTCGAAGGCCGTTAAGTACCGATTTGATGGTTGTTCCTTCCATAGGAGGTATCAGAATCAGAGGTTCCTGCTCCTTATTTTTTTATTTTTTTCATGCCCCTTGGCAATCATTATTTCACCTGACCGTTCGATCTTTTTTTTTTCAACAACTTGAATATAGGTTCGCACGTGGCTGTTAGATGAGATATGAACCATGACAGGTAGTTCAATCTTCCTAAGAAACCACGAACCTCTCTTTTCTTTTTCTCGGTTCAGGCATTTTGTTGTCGTTTTTTTTTTTTTTTTTTTTTTTTTTTTTTTTTAGCAGGATCAACCTCGATTCCTCTCTTATAACGAACCCCAACGACTTACCGGATTGCACTCTGATAGTGCACTGACTTGAATTCAACCTCAGTTTGAATTGTTTCAACCGGTCAAACAACTTGCCCCGGTCCGCCAGATGCCCCACTTCTGACTGGGACTTTGCTATCATGTCATAGCATTCGATATCATGATGAGTCACATCATGAAACAAAGTCACCCTGACACGTGGCATCGACGCTCTGCTTCTCAAGAGGACAGTCTTCTTTCCATAGTAGCTTGAGCATAATGATATCGGTATCTGTCCCGGCATACCCTGACATGACCAGGTAGAGACATCCACATGCTCTTCCAACAAGCCTACCATCCTGCTTTCAACTTGCCTCTGAAACGGCCCTAATTTCACTTCCTTCCTGACCTCGGCGGTGCTTGGAATAACAATCTCAATCCGCCCCTCAGGCGGCTGAATCACCTTCTCCTCTTGTTATAGCAATCTGGTTAATTCCAGCAGATCACAGTCTTCTTCGTCTTCTTCTTCAGCAAGATAGATCGGTTTGTCGAAGTCATATGAGGGGTAACCAAATTGTTATCAACGAGATCCGGAAACTTGTTTTTGAAGTCGGAACGAGACAAAACAAAAAGATAAAAAATGAAAATAAACATTGCCATTTTTATTTGTTTTTAAACTGCAAAATAAATGAAAAACAGGGAACACCGCTTTTTGACTGAAAAACATCCATTTATTAATGATGCAGAAATGCAAATTTAAACATGAGGTGGCCCTTACAATGGACCATTGCGTGTCGGGCAACACGTATGGCTTTCATGCAGATAAAATCAAAACAGAAATCATTACTCTTCCGGGCGAGTAACAGTGTTGATCCCTTTTTAAGCCTTCCAGCTTCCTGGTACGCACGGCGTTATCCAGCCATCAAACTTGCAGTCACTGTCAGCTTCTTTACCCACTGTATAGGCGTGATCTAAATCTTCAGCAATTGCATTCCCCATCGCCTGACCATGCGCCGGTATGGGATTAGCATTAACATCTGTCAATAGCGAAAAATGGAGGGCCTTGGACTCCAGCAGGTCTTGAACAGTATGCTTAAAGGCTCTACAACCCTCAATGTCATGCCCCTGCGTACCAGAATGAAATTCACACCTGGCGTTCTCATTATAGTTTGGTGGCCACCGATCTGCTCTCAATGGAGCTAACGTCCTTGGCTGAACCATCCCCAGATCCATCAACTTTTTAAACAGAGCAGCATATGGCATGGGTGGCTTGTCAAAATGGCGATCAACCCCCTTTCCTTTCACTTGACTCCCAGCTCCCTGTATCTTCTGGGGATTAGTCTGAGGTTGCTGTCGGACTGCCCGATTACCAGCAGGGATGGTTACTGCAGCAGTGTGCTGGTAGTAACGACCCCTACCGTGTCCTCTCTGGGCGTACACAGCACTCGATTCACCCTCATCCTTGTGCTGGTCATTACCAAAAGATTTCTTCGGTCCAGACGACGAAGCGTTTCCTTGCATGTTCCCCATCTTCAGCCAGTCTTCAATCCTCCCCACCTTTTCGGCAATTACTTTCTGCCCCAAGGCGAACTCTTGCATGACATTGATCAGCTCTCCCATCTTCTCTTTCAGTTCAAGGATGTCAGCGTTGGGAGGATCCATCAGTCTGGGAGTATTGCGTCTGGTGAAGTATCTGTGAGGTCGGGTTGAGTGCAAAGGTACAGTTCTGCGAGCACGAGCAATGATTCCTGCAAAACAGCAAACAGGTTAATATGCATGAATGCAACGTCTATCCATACGAGGAAGATTCTGTCCTTTGATTCTGGTTTCATCGAGACAGATAATATTTCACCAATAACATTCTGACATTCAGATGTCTCTCAACCAGATTCTCAATCCATAATACTCCCCATATGGCTAGACGTAGTTTAGGTGCAGATGGATGCAAAATGAGGATGATGTATGAATGCAATGCACTGTGCCATCCTCCCAGTCATCTGATCTTCTGTTGCACTGAATCTGGTCTCTGAACTGATCATAACCATCTGAGGAACAAACAAACACAATTCTGACCCACGGGTTCCGAAATAAACGGAAGACAGATACATCATCATCATCACTGGTCTCTGAGCAGACACACCATCACCATCTGAATCGGCCCGGGGAATCCTGAAATAAACGGATCCCCACTGATAAATATCTCGGCCCGGGGAATCCTGAAATAAACGGATCCCCGCTGATAAATCACGGACAGCACTCCGGCATCTCAGAAATAAACGGCCATAAATCCGACTTATAAATAGGACTCTGATCCACGGAACAATTAGTCACCATCTGAAACCATCTGAACATGCATCTGTAAGAATCACCCTCCCCTCACAGGTAAATTCTAATCAGGTCATCCTAAGGCGGATAATAGTCTCGACAATCGGGCAGAGATACTCAATGGGTTTGCCCTTTCGGGTGTGCCATTGTAGCTCCCTTAAAATCGTCTAAACCAAAGATCCGGGAAATGATCGGTCACCAGAGTCAACAGCTCAGAAGAAGTAACTCAACCAAAGTGGAGTACCCCACAGAGGAAAGCACTATCAAATGAACCTCGTCTGGCTCGTGGTATGTCACGTTGCAACAATATGCTGATCCAGCAAATGAGGAACATGAGACCACACTAGTCCTAGGTGTATACTCGGGCCTGGGTTTTAGCCCCACTCAGAACACCCACCCCACACAGAGGAACCACCTGCACAGAGGACGACAACAACATGATAGTATGATGCATGCAGACATTAATGCAAATATATACACACTGGTTAGAATAATAAATGCAATAAATAACACACAACACAACCTAAACTAATCCTAGAACGCTAGGAAGGACTCGCTTAGGGACGATGGACCAGCATAGGTCTACATCAGTGATTCCCCAGCAGAGTCGCCAGCTGTCGCATCCTGCGAAAAATCAACCGGCGAGGCTCGAAAGAAAACACACACAGAGCCGCCACTAAACGTTATTTATCCCAAGATAGGGAAAGGAAACGCTCAGAGAAACCTGGAAAGACATGGTCTCGCGACCAGAGAGAAAGGGTAAGGGAGTCGGTTACGCAAGGGGAAGGTATTAGCACCCCTCACGTCCGTCGTACTCGACGGGATCCACGTCCTAGAATAAAGAAAAGGTTGCTAAACATCACACACACACACGGGGAACGCAGGTGGGGTTAAGAGGAACGGGCTCGATAAGGTATCGCACCTTATGCCTACATATCTTGTCTGGAACAAGAATCAGAGCCACTGTAGTTCGGCTTACGCACGCCAAACAACACAAAACATACAAACAAGCAAGGGTGGCAAACATGGAGCCCGACAACCACTGGATGGAATTACGTCGGCATCCGAACCAAAACATACAGTCAGATAACAAGTAAACGCACGCAAAAAAGAAAAAGGTTGCCCGGAGTGGTCTCGCACGACCACCTGCCTACATACCTCGTCTGGAACAAGGATCAGGGCGATGTAGTTCCCCTGAAAGGGACTGAATTGCTAACCAGAAACCGAGGGGAAAACACGACACAACTAGGGAGCTGAGACTCGAGCCTAATGTTGTCATGCATCGTTTACCCTAAGTTCGGTTTTCTATCCTACTTGCATAAACAAGCCTATCCTAACCAGGAAAGAAGCTAGCACACAAGCATACAATCACATATCAAATGAGAACAGGCATCTCAAACAAGCATGTCAATCAGAGATTCACAGAGCACACGCTATAGCCAAACAAGGGGGCTCAATCAATCAGGTTTGACTGCCTAAGCAAGTCGTCTGTACAGGCTGGTTTCGCTCTTAACCTTGCCATTACGAGGCTAAGGTGAAGCAGATGAAAGGATGAAGTGAGGATCAGACCTCACAGCTCTTATCCCTATCCAGGGAGAGCTTCTGACAAATGAGCATGGGTCCAGAATAGGGGAACCCTTCTATACTCGGAGACTCTGACACAATGTGCACTGCACAGGATCTTGGGCTTTTGATCTCAATGCTACAACCATGTAATGGGAGCAAGGAGAAGACTCAACTGAATAGTGGGGGGTAGACTGCATACCCCTACCTTCCACCAATTGCCTTATTTAAAGGACTTTCACCTGCTTGGGCTTAAAATTAAACAAACACAATCATCGCCTCTTAAGGAGGACTTCAGACATTTATTTGCCCGGCCCGGTAACAGCCGGGTCTCCAGACTACATGAAGTCAAGAAGACCTACCTCAATGCAAGTTGCTTAAGCAAAGCAAAGCAATAGTTCACAAGGAACTGAGCAACTAAAGTACCTGGAAACAATCAAACACAGTTAGTACTCAGACAGACAAAACCAAACAGCAAGTTCAATCAGACAAACTATACAAGCTATGCACAAACAAAGCAAGCCAAAGCTCAAGCCTATGCTTCACAACCTACAAAACACAATTATGTTAGTGTACAAACATCAACAACATCAATTAAAGTTGATTTGAATCATTCTCCATGTGTATTATGCTTTTTGATCCTGAAAAATCAAGCAAACATTAGCAACTAGACCACTAGGCTAAGCCTAGGGTCCAAAGCAAGAAAAATTCCTAAACAGCAAGGTATTCACCAACCAATCCCAAATTAATGTCAAACAAGAGCAAACATCCTTGGTCTCATGTTTATATCATTCACCATGCTCATGTTATGCACAAAACAAGGCAAACTAGTTCAAATGAGGCACCAAGCATACCAACAGTAGTATTGCATTCAAATCCCTACCAAGACATATCCAAAAATTCTCAAATAAATTACACCTAAACAGGGGATAATCAAGGTCTACCATGTCAAATTTGAGCTTAATTGGGCAAATGGAACCATGTCAATGAAAATCAACAAAAACAGACACAATTTCATGCTTCAATTCACACCATCAATGCATACATCCACTTCAAAAATTCATAACTCAATGAAAACAACAAAGAAATGGATGAGACCAAAACAGGGGTGTCCTATCATGTGTCTATTACAAGCATGTCAAATTTCATGATTATCCAGTACCACATGAGCATTTCCCATTCAATCTACCAACCTATGTCACATGAGCTTGCATAAATGATCACCAGAGATGAAAAATAGCAATCAATTTGAAAATGCCACATAAAATTCCACAAAAATTCACATAGCATCTTGACATGTTAATCAACCATCATGCAAAATTTCACATTAATCCAACAAGTATAGGTCACTCAAAAAAATCCAGCAAGTTGACATAATGAGGTGTGACACAAATTGTCACACCTAAGTTCCAGAATTTGCTGCTCATTGACCAGGTATCAAAAATTCATGAAATTTATATGGAAATGAGCATCAATCAGTCAAGAATCATCACAAAAATTTTCAAGAATTTATTTAACACTATGAGCATTTCATGAACAAATTGGCAAAAGGTATCAAAAATGGACATGTATGAAATAACCCTAGGTCAAATACTATTTACACCAAGCACAACTTTGACCAATAGGTCAAAAAAATTCTACACAAGCCAACAAAGTCATAGAAAAAATCTCCATATTTTTATGAATTTTCTACTATTTTTTATGCATTTTTTAAGATGTTAAAATATTTTTTAGAATTTTTGTGAATTAATTTATATTAATTAAAGTTAGTAATGGCAGTTTTGTAATAAACTGCAACAGTAGCGCGGCAAACAGCAAACTGAAACATTCAAACGAGAAATTGGATCGAACACACTTTTTTTCCAGAATTTTTACTCTCTTCCTCACGCACGAGCTTCCTACTCTCAGCTACGGTTTCGCTCAAACTTTCACCAAAACTCGCAAATGAACATCCGTTGGAAAGGTCTCTTAACATAGAACACGAATACGTAACCTAATCAACCTAAATCCTACTGTGCTAACCGGATCGATAACTTAAAGTTTCTCATTCAAAGCTTCGAGTCGCGATTTCTCTCAACTCGCTCAATCATTTCATGAACCGCAAGTTTCACGCTAACCTACGATGAACGATCTACGCAATGCATATAACAATTTACAAAACCGCGAGATTCGAATTTTGCGTACCTTGATGTAGCAGTGATGAATCGTGATGAGTTTGCTCGTTTTGGTTCCAAACAGATGCAATATAAGCTCCAAGAAATTGAATTCAACGCTCAGGTTTGATTGAAGTAGCCTCTAGTGTGCGAATTCTTGATTTTCCATTGATGATGAGTTTTGGAACAGTCACGATGCAGCACCCTATGCCTTCCAAGCAACTCAAACAGATGGAGAAGAAGAGGATTGGAGTTGAATGCAACAAGAATTTCGTGTTTTGGTTCAAGATTGAGGAAGAAACTTGGATTTGAGGGTTTGGTGTTCTTGATGAAAATTGAGAGAATGTGAGAGATTTCAGATCCAATTTGGGGAAATGTGATTTCTGTTATGATTAGGAAGTGATTTGGTTTATATACCTTGCACTAATCCATCACTAATCATGTAATTAACCAATTTGGAAATGTTAAGTGAAATTGGTTATTAACAAGTGAGGGCATAATTGTAACTTCCACATGACAGCACATGCCACCTCAGTGACAGCACATACACCTTCTAAATATCATATGTGAACTGTAGAAACTTGTTTCATGCTCATTGGTTGCTCCATTCTCAAATTCACCATGTGTATGCATTTGGTCCATTTTTGTCATTTCCATTTTTCAAGCCAAATCTCAATTTAAAAGGCCTATGCATGAAATGAAAATTCAAACACATTCTAAATGCCATTCCTGAGGTGTTGAAAAAAGTCCCATTCAAAAATTCCAATTATTTTGACATTTGGACAATTTTGCCCCTGGTCCAATTCAGCTGTCCAGTTGAAAAGTGACTTTTTGCCTTGGCCATTTTTGGGAAAATCCAATGATGCACCCTCAAAGTACATGTCAAATGGAGTTTGTGCATATAAAGAACTTGCAATTTGGACAAAGTATGTGGTAGTTATGGCCTCCTGATTACGGGTCTTTTCTGAAATTCACTGAGCCCTATTTTGCAAACCACACATTGGATTTTCAAGTTCTTGGACTTTTTGGAAAGGTGAGAACAAGATCTACAACTTTCATGTTGAACAATTTTTCATTTGAAGCTTCCTTGGACATCTGTTTTTGAGGTCAAAAACTTTCCATTTTTGGAAACTTCAGTTACAGGTCACCTGCCATTTTTGGCAGTTTTTGTCCTGACTTGATTTTCTTCATTTTTAAGCCTTGCCATGTCATTCAACACTTGTTCCAACATGAATGAAGTGTCTTAAACTCATTTTCACCTCCAAATCCATCAGATCATGTACAGTTGACCACAGTTGACTTTTCATCTGACAGATGAATTTGGCAATGCATTGATCAATTTGAACCCCAATCTCCAACTGAAATGGCTCAAGGGTGACACCCTAGCCTCAATAAGCACAATATAACCCTAGAATGAACCTCATAATCATCATAAACCCCATCTCCTGATCCAGCCCTGATTGGCCCAATACAACTGATTAGGGTTGACCAGTGGTCAAAACCCTAATCTCAAGGAATCTTCTTCAATCTTCTGATGACACCCAATCATGATGATGATGATGTATCATTGCAAACAAGATGAAGACCAATACCCTTGGAGAATCATGAAACCCTAATTCACAGCCCAATCCTCAGATGGCCCATGATCAGTCAAAACCCTAGCTTGCACCTTTGAACTTCCTCATCTCCTGATCAAGACTTGGGAAGATGGCTTGCACAATGTAACCACATGATATGCAATATGAAAATGCCTAATGACCTAAAATGTATGTAATATGTTAAGGCTAGTCCCAAGAGAGGAGGGCAAATTTTGAGGTGTTACAACAACCTCCACAAAAATGGAAAGTGAATAGACTAATTTAAAGGAAAAATGCTCAGGAGTCCAAATCTGACCTCAATTTCTTCCAATTCCACGTATTTTGAAAGATACATGGATTTGAAATTTTAGGTGTGTGATCTGAGTTGCTTCTATTTGACCTCAAAGCAACTCAATCTTGTTGCCTACATTGGTAGGACTTCAGCCAACCAAAAATTAATTGAAATGATGGAGAATTGAGAGAGAATCGAAGAGAGAAAGTTTCACAAAATTCACCTTTTATTTGCAGTGATGAAGCTTGATCTGGATTAAAATTTGCTTGGGCTTGCTTCTACTTGCTTGCAGGAGATGAAATGAGAGCTCAAATGGCTTGGACTCTTGGAGTTTCAACTTCAAAACAGAAGTGAAATTGAAACTCAATTTCTATGATATGAAGGCTTGCTCAATATTTATGATATGAAGGCCCAAAATGAACGATAAGCTTGATCTGAATAAAATTTGGATAAGACATCTTGAAATTAATCATGAAACTCGGATGGATATCATATCATAAAAATTGAGGAAGTTATGGTTCTTGGAAGTTGACTTTCCATCTACGGCACTGACAAAATGACCTATAACCTTTACCATACAAAATGACTTTTCAAGTAAAATTAGCTCTTGATGTCAACATGAAAGTTGTTTGGAATGTCATAAAGAGTAACTTTTCTCTTGGAATCATTTTCATATGACAAACATTATAGGAGATAGGGTTTAGGGAACCCTAGATTTGACTAGTTGACTTTTCTGGTCAACCTCCTTGAACCAACTTGCAAACTTGAAATTCCTTTGATCTTTGGAGCTCATGGAGAATCATATATCCTTGAGATGAAGTATAATGGAGTATACCTTGATATCTTTGATCAATTGGTGAAGAAACTTGATGAGGAAGTCACACAAGATACCCAAATGAATTAGGGTTTCCAAGGAAAACAAGCTTCAAACTCTTGATGAATTATTTATCATAATGATAAATAAAGAACATGGGGATCCATATATGATACTTAGAACCATTGTGAGCCTTCCGTTGATTGATCTCTTGCACTGAGGGTCTCAAACCCTAATCATGAACTTGGTGAGGCATAAGTAGACATACACACAACCTACAAAAGAAACAAAGCTACACATAGACATATTTTTGGTATTTTAGTTAGTAAAGAAATAAAAACAAAGTATGATACAATCAGAAGTGCTTGATGATCTATCCCAATACAAACCCAATGAATGAAGGGCGAGGAGGATGCCAAGATGTGATCTCAAAATTGAGGTCTTACAGTTGCCCCTATTTAAGGATATTCTAGCTGAGGATGTGAAGGTTAAAATCTTCGTATTAACTCAGTAGAATGAACTTAAATAACAACATCAAGAAACAAATTTTGGTCCCCAAGGGACCTCATGATGCGTATGATTTGAATGCAAAAGTAATCTTTGTGGGGAATATATTGCCATAAAGGAAAAGAATCCAGGAGAGACAGAAAGTCCATAGGAGCACGATGCATTCCATAAGGAAAACTCACTAGGGATATAGAGACTCTGGGGGTAAAAGCTATGTGTAGGCCAGTCTATAACTTAAAAACTTCTAGAGACACGAGAGAATTTTTCATGAAAATAAATTAGTGGAAAGACTCAGATTAAGGAGGAGGAATCTGCATTGGAATAACACCAATACATTAAGAAAGCACCCGCTGGGGAAATGCGTAAATCAGAACGAGACTGAAATACTCAAATGCGAAAGGGAATTCGATTTCTCAAAGAAATACGAAACCAAACTCAATTGGGGAAGAAAAACTTCCACACAGGAGTAGAAGAGATATATTATCTACTACCGATTATTGGGTAAGAAGATAATACACTCGTACAGAGGGACATCCATTACTAGTTAGAGTAAACATATCAAGTATGACTCGCTGAGAAAAATGAGGCATATTCACTACCGGTTACTAGGTAAGAATAAACTTCTCGGAAAAGGAAACCAAATAGGATTTACAACTTCCTGTTACCAGGCAGAAGACCAAAGAGAGCGTATCTGTAACGGGTTAAAGTGAACGAATCAAGGATAAACTCAAAGGGAAGAATACCCGTCACCGGTTAAAGTGAACATATCAAGGATAGACTGCCGGGGAAAATAGGATTTACAACTACCGGTTACTGGGCAGAAAACCAAAGAGAGAGTATCTGTAATTGGTTAAAATGAACATATCAAGGATAAACTCAAAGGAGGAATATGATTTATATCTACCATTTACTGGGCAGAATACCGTAAATAGTAATTACAACTACCGGTTACTGGGTAGAATACAAGAAAAAGAGAAAATCCGCCATCAGTTAAGATGAACATATCAATGATAGACTCGGCAAGGGAAATGAGGTTTACAACTACCAGTTACTGGATAGAATATCAAAGAGAGAAAAATTTGTCACCGGTTAAAGTGAAGATATCAAGGATAAACTCTCTGGGGAAAGAAGGAATTATAACTACCTTTTACAGGGTAGAATATCAAATAGGAAGCATATCCGTCATCGGTTAAGATGAACATATCAAGGATAAACTTGCAGGGGAAACAAAAAAATGAATCCGCTGGAGAAAAAAACAAATAAGTAAATTACCTTTTACTGGTTACTGGGTAAATTAACACAAGTAAAGTACTCAACATCAAGAAGAATTTTACCAGTTACTGGGTAATAAACTCTTGGGGGACCGAAAAATCTATCTAGGTAAGAACTAGAAAGAAACGGTCAAACAAGACTCAACCAGAGGGAGTGGTTCCATCCAGATAATGAACTTGGGAGGAGACTGAAATAACAATCATCCACGAGGAAATGACTCAGTGGAGAAGGAGAAAGGATAAACTTTTTCTGCTTAAGAGGATGACACTCTACAATTGAAGGAGGACAGATGCACCAAATCTGCATGGGGAAATAATATCACCAAAGCAGGGGATTAGAAGAAAGATCAATGCAACAAAAATGCACAATGAAATATATGATGTTATGCTTTATGTATATGCATGAGTATGTATGTGATTATGCTGACAAACGAGCACAAAAGATACAAATAATGAAGATCTAAATCATCACAACTACATACTCGGCTAATGTCAACAAGATGGAAACACCAATTGGAGAACCTGCTAGGGGTGAAAATAAATCACTGGGGATATAAATCCTAACTCAAAATAATGTTCAATTCCTGGGGATGACGCATAACCACGTCTCAAGGGAGAATGAGAATACATTAATCCAAATCAACTATGGCTAGGGAAGGGCATGGAGAACATGCATCCAACCTAAAGTGTTGCAGATAAATAGGGATCTGCTGAAGATCCTCATCAGAGCACCAAGTCACCACCGTGGGGAATTTAAGTAAACACCATATCAAATGGGAGACAACCCTACAGAGGACGTCAACAATACTGCTCAGAACCAAATACTGCTTGAAGGAAGAAATCTTCTATCAGAAGATGGAATTCTGATTGGGTCTCAAGTCATAATAAGAGGCACATTAGAGAATTCACCACAACTATCAATAATCTCCAAGCTACTCAATGAATAATCATACAAAACTATATCATCATTAGTGAGAGACATAAGTCTCTGAGACCACCTTAGACATTGTTTGTTCTCCACAAAAGCAGGCGTCTAAGGCAAGTGCAAAATAAACCACTTGTATAGAAGAAGAACACAACAGACGATCGTTCCACCACCTTTAGAACTCCTTAGATGCAAGGAGGAGTACATATCACCTAACAAAGTAGGCACATGATTCCCAATAAAGAAAATTCCAATGGAATTAACATCAACAAAACTGTCAATGTTAGGGAACAAAGTTAATCCATATATGAGCAACACAAAGATAGCTTCAAAAGCATCCACACTATCGGCTTGAGCAAAAGCAATAGCTTCCTTGATAAGGAACTAATAAGTCAATCCAAACAATCCTCCTTTCTTCACCCAATGAGCCTCAATCTCAGACTTCTTCAGATGAAGAGCTTCAGTTATAAGATGAGATTTGGGAATCTCTTCCAATCCACTAAAGGGAACTTTCCTAGAAACAGGTATTCCCAAGAGATGGGCATACTCCTCCAACGTAGGCACAAGCTGATAATAAGGAAAAATGAAGCAATGGTAGAGAGGATCATAAAACTGAACCAACACACTCAGAAGTCCTTCAATCATATTAGTAGACAAAATAGGCAGAAGCTTCCCATAACGTTGTTTAAAATCCAAGGGATCTAATACAAAGGATGATAGCTTCCTTAACTCTTTCAAATTTGGACATCTAAAACTGTACTTCTTAGTGTTCCTTCCTCCATAATCCATGGTCTGAAAGTATTTGAAAATTAGACCTTAGTTCCTTGAAATTTACTTTTCTGTGATGAGTGTCATGATGCAGATGTATGCATGAATGCAACAATCACAAACAAGGGATCACACACAAGGCAAACATAAACAAAGGTCAAGGGATGAATCAAGCCATTGTCAAGATCAATCATCCATTTTGGTGGATTATGGTTTTCACCTTATCGACACCCAAGTTCCATTGATATTGACAGGACTTAATTGGATCAACCGAGAATCAAGGGTTTGTTGTGAGTCACGAGCATGGAGTCTGGGTAAGAACCATCCCAAAGGAGTGCACTAAGGATAACAACCTGTAGATCATGTTCTAAAAAGTTCCCAGAGTCTTAATTCCATCTATCGGATATTACAGGTTAGAATGACTGACTCATCAACCCGTAATATTCTCAAGAGAAACTCGTCTGAGTGTAGTATCGCGTAACAACTGTTATCAAGTCTACACCTGAATAGTCTTCTCACTATGTCCTAAATAGGCCAAGATGGGTTAAATGTTCTACGGTTCTCAGCTTCTCGGACCCCAAATCAAAGATAGTAATGCCTAACCACAAATAACTTGTGTGACATTCGTAACTCCAAAAGGGTATCCACTGAGTAGATGGGTCTCAATCCGACTTGTTAAGGACTACTCCACACAAGTCGAACATGACTATATCATCCTTCTATCTTAAATGCACTTAACTTCGGGTTAGAACTTATCTCACCACTCAGAGATCACCAAGCACAACAAGCAGATTGCATCATACAAACAAATATACATACATCAAATATACAATTATATACACACAAAAAGTAGGCTAAACCCACTGAAGACTACTCCCCAGCAGAATTGCCACTTAATTTCTGTAGTGGTAAATTCATGACCATCAAGCTATGGATAAGCTAGACGTCAATTTAAACCAGAGTCGCCACCGCACTTTTATTATTTCCAAGGGAAAAGGGAAAAGTACTAACAAAACCCAAAGATAAGAAGTTTTCAAATCAAAACTAATAAAATGCCAGAGATTTCAGGTAAGGGGGTTGGTTACACGGAGGGAAGGTATTAGCACCCAAAGTGTCCTAGGTACTCCTAGGGAGCCCTTTTTGTGTGCATATGTATTTTTATTCAAAATGATGTTTGCAATAAATAGAATGGAGGGATGAGAAAATAATTCATTAATTATATTTTTGTGTTTGACAAGATCTTCGGACTTGTGCCAACGTACCAACATAGAATGAGGGATCAAAACCTCGTAGTTCGTGGTAACAGTTTCAAAGTGAGTGCATTGCTTTTAACAAAAATTTAAGTTTAACAAAGGCACAAGAGGCCTAAAAATGGTTTGAATGAGTGTTAGTTATTTTTGGCTTTTGAAATTTTAATCAAGTATGATTAAGTTCATTTACAAGTTTAATTAAGAAATGAGTTTAAAAAAAAGCAATGGCATAAGGCCAAAGTTTCTAATTTGCAAGATGGTCTAAGTTTAGAATACAAACACAATCAAAGAAGATTTTAGAAAGAAGGGAGAGATTTGAAATTAAAGAAGTGGGGGGGGGGGAGGGAGATGAAGAGACTAATCCTAAGCACAAATTTAAAAGTTAAGAGTTGAAAAGATCGGACCAATGGGCTGCAATCTGTAAGACCCCAATTTTAACCCTAAGATCCCTCGTGTAATTCCATCATAAGCTTAAGCATTGGGATCATACATTGGCATCCTCCTTACCCCTATTTCATTGGGGTTTATTTTGGGAGAGATCACTAAGAACTTTGTGATTATATCATACTTGTATTTTATCATTTCACTAACCAAAATACCAAAAATATGTCTTTGCATTTGTCTAACTCTTTTGTAGGAAGGGCATGATCTCATCGATTCATCAAGATCACATCTAGGGATTGAGACCCTCATGAACAAAGAGCACAACCAATAATTGATTCAAAAATGATTATGAGCATCATATATGAGTCCCAATGATCTCGACATGTTATATTGATCAAGTTTTCTTCAAGAGTTTGAGGATGATTTGCCTTGGAAACCCTAGTTTGACTGGGAATCTTGAGTAACTTCTCCAACAAGATATCTCACCAATTGATCAAATTTCTCAAGGAACACTTCAAAATTAATCATCTTATGCATATATGATCTACCATGAGCCCAGAAAGTCAAGAGAATTGGAAGTTAGCAAGTTGGTTGATGGTGGTTGGCCAAATGAGTTCATCTGATCACAACTGGGTCTCCCTAGACCCTACCTCCTATAATTTTCACCATATGAAGATGATTCCGAGATAAAACTTACTCTAAATGACATTATAAAAAACTTTAATGTTGAGACCTAGAGCTATTTTTGCTTGGAAAATCATTTTCTATGTTGAAACATTATAGGTCATTTTGTCTAAACCCTAATTTGAAAGTCAACTTCCCAAGGCCATAACTTTCTCAATTTTTATGAGATGGAATATTTCCAAGTTGCACAATAAAATTCAATGTGTCTACTTCAACTTTGATGTTTGGAGTGGGAGCTAATTAAACCTTTTTGAGCATGTGATATGAGGCTACATTATAGGTCACTTTTGACCTATACCATTGATCAAGTGATTTTTCCAAACTTCAAAAATGCATAACTCTATCATTTCAAATCCAAATGACATTAAATTGGTGACCATTTTGAAGGTCTTTGAGAGAGATACAAATTTGATGAAGACACGTTTCTCATTTGAATCTCATATAAAAAGTTAAGCAAGGTAGAATATTGAGACATATGGCTTGACACTTAGAAAAAATTTGATATGTCAAAAATTTCCAAACTTCCACCTCAAATTTCTCCATGTTCCAAGCTCTAAATGAAAAAGTGTTGAACATGAAAGTTGTTCCTCTTGATCTAACCTTTACAAAGAGCTCAAATTCATTCATTTTGGACATGAAATGCATAGGCTGCGCGTGGCTTAAATAGGGTGACATCACTTGGCAAGGATCAAGCTTCAAACATCAATGTGCATTTGCCTTGCAATCCAAGCTTACTTCAAAGCATCTGATATGCATTTGTGGACCTCAAACAATTATTTCATGGGCCTATGCGCGTCCATGCACTATTGCATCACCATTTGCCAAAATTGGAAAGTGAATGAGAGTGTGCAATTATCAACCATTTCAGCTATAAATAGAGCTTCAATTGCTCAGAATTAGACACACCTTGGTGCCAGCTTTGATCCCCCACTTCAAACCCTGAATTCTCAAAGGATAAGCCTGATAAATTCTCTTGAATTTGAGCTTGAATCTCCACTGTTTTGGAATTCAATTCTCCGGGAATCCATAGCTTTCTTACCATTCAATCCTTCTCCTGCAAGCAAGTGGAGTGAGACCAAGCACAAGAAAGATCAAGATCCATCGAATCCAGACCTACATTGAAGGTATTTTCTAGAAATTTTGAACTTTTCGATTCTCTCAAATTCTTGCTCAATTCTATTGATTCTTTGGATGTCTAAAGTCCTACTAATGTAGGCAAGAAGATTGAGTTGCTTTGAGGCCAAATTGAAGCAATTCAGTTGATGTACCATAAATTTCAATTCCATATATCTCTCAATATATTTGGAATTGGAGTGAATGGAGGTCAAATTCGAGCTCAGTGCCATTTTTTCTTTAAGATCATGTCCCAGTTTTTCATTTTGGTGATGGTTCATGGTGGACCGGTCCGGTGAGGTCCATTGGAGAAGATGACCGGAGCTCTGGCCCCGGCGATGAGTTGGCAAGGCTTTGAACCATAGGATCCATCCATCATGTTTTAATCCTGAGCGTTAGTCTTGAATACCAATGTTGCAGCGCTGTTGACTAATGAACATGTGGAACGCGCGCTTCTGGCCATCTAATCTGCCACCTCAATTAATGAGGGAGATCAGATGGTCCACGTAAAGTTTCCCATTGTATTCCCATCTATCATTTGTGGCATTATCCTAAGCCAACAACCAGGGATTCTGAGCACAAGTGACATCCCAAGCAGGAGAAAATCCCCTTTGTCCATCCATTACAAGCTGTTTGAGGGAAGTCATGTCAATGATGTCATGACATCTTCCAGAAGGGAGTCTGCATCTAAAGGAAGCCTGATTGACCAACTAAAAGAGACCTGCAAAGAATTGGACAATGGTATGAAGGTGGCCAAGGCAAGAAAAGAAGCTTTGGAAGCTCTTATCTGTAGCCTTGAAAAGGAGGAGTTAGAGAAAGCTGGAAAGGACTCAAATACAAGATCCCAGTCCAGTTCTGAAAGCTCAGAAGACTCTGAAGGTGTAGCTGAAGATGAAGATGAAGGTGAAGGTGATTCTTCTTCTTCTGATTAATTGTCCCTGGCTGTATTGAAGACTTGGAGGGGTGCTGGAAGGTGTGGTGGAAGTCGGGTTGCTGTTTGGAAGGCTGTTGTCTTGTTTGTTTTTGTATTTTGTGGCAGTCCTCTTGATGCCTGTTATGTAATTTTTAGGGCTCTTAAAGAGTTCCTTGGATTTGTTCATTATCTCAGCTTTCTGTTGTGTATAATGATGGTTTGTACTGCATGAATATTATGTTTTAACATTCTTAATGTTATAACATCTGATCTAACATTCTAGGCTAATAGACATTTATTTTGTCTCATTGGTCACCTTTGGTCAATTTTGACTAAAAAGGGGGAGAAGTGAAGTGCTGCTATGGAAGTTAGATGTGGCTGATCAGAAGGACAACTATTATTGGAAGAGGTGCACAAGTGTTAATGTTATAGCAGATGTCAGTGTGACATTCTGGCTGGTACAGGTGCTGGAGTTACAGTAGCTGTTTTTGGTGAATGCACAGATTTAGGGGGAGAAGAAGTACCCTTGTGCATTATGCATTTGTGTGTCTTACTAGTTGCATCCATAACTAGTAATTATGTTGATTGTTGCACAGATTTAGGGGGAGGAGAAGTACCCTTGTGCATATGTGTATTACTAGTAGCCATAGCTAGTAATTATTTTGCTTCTGCTGCTGATTAAACTACTGTTATGTGGTTTAAACTGCTGATAGTTTGCCTTGTGAACAAAAAGGACAGATATATGTTTTAGCCAAAATTTGCCAAAGGGGGAGTTTGTTGATTCTAAGTCTTGGCAGCAATTTTGGTAAAATAAAGAGTGTTCACAAGATGTCATGTGTGATGTCTTAACATAAGATATCCTATGTACCTGCTGGAGTTCAAGAACATGTGCATGCAGGATTGTTTCAGAATGCCACTTATAATGCTAAGGCTTCTGATATTGGATGTACCTACTGGAGCTTAAATGGAAGACATGTTCATGCAGGATTATTTCAGATGACATACACAAAGTCATGATATCTGATATGGCTGTACCTGCTATAAAAGGAAATTGGATTATGCAGGATTTTTCCAGATGTCAGACCCGATGTCATGAAATCCTGTACACAGAACATTCAGTATGAATGTCTGGTGTTTTGTGATTGCACAATTAATGGCAATCATTGGTTGATTGAAGATATGGCTAGCTGGCGCATTCTATCAAGGATTTCAACCAGATTTGTTTATTTTCCAAGGAGATCTATACAGTTGTTATAAAAAGATTTGATTGGAAAATATATTTAGGGTTTTCAAGATGTCCAATGTTTCTATAAAAAGGGACTCAAAAAACCTGTTTGTACACACAACCAAGACTGAGCAAAATTTAGAGAGAGAGCTAGGGTTTGTGTCTGTAGGTCATTCAAGTCATCCATTGATGATTGAATTGGACTGATTTGTCTTCTTGATCAAAGCTTTGAAGCAAGATCAAGAGTGTGTCTTCTTGATTGAAACTGTGAAGTAAAATCAAGAATTTGTAATTGAAAAGTATTTTCTTTTCACAAGGGATTGTTGTTTAAGATCACGGGTTTGTGATTGTAAGGGAAGTGAGTGGGTTCTCATGTCTAAGAGTGCTTAGGTAGAAATTTCACGGGTAGAGATTAAGTGAGAAAGACTGTAACTTGGTGAAGTGTACGGATAGTCTTTGAACTAATTCTATTATATTGAATTTCCTTCCTGGCTTGGTAGCCCCAAGACGTAGGTGAGTTGCACCGAACTGGGTTAACAATTGCTTGTGTGATTTGCTTTTCAATTCTGTTTAATTATCCATTGTTTATAACCAGATATCAATGTCGTGACATTACCTTCGACATCTTATATCTGATACCAGAATTTCAATATCTCAAAGTCCTAATTCTAGTTGATTGAAAAATTAATATGAGTATGGATGAGATTAGGCCACACCTTTTGCATTTTTTTTGTGTGTGGTATGTTTCATGAGCATAGTTCATAATACTATGTCTCCAACATGCATTAACACCAAAATTCTATTGCCCGGCCTTAAATAGTTGTGACTTCTACATAAGTCCAATTACGATTGCTTAACATAGCGCTAAATTTGTGACATAAAAGGCATAAGCATTCTAGTTAGTGAGATTGTAAGTCTCCCTTCTTTCATGGTATTGTGTGGAAACTTGGCCTTCTTTCCTTCCTTTGGAAGATGTTTTGGTTCAAGGGTCCATGCTTGTGATAAGTGGGTTGAGTGTTCTCCAAAGAATGTCTTGAAATGAAAAACAAAATAATGCTAACTTCTAACTTACTAACCATTAACTTTTAATTTCAAGCTTTGACTTTGATGCAATTTACTTTTAGCACTCTATTTCATTTGCCATTGTTCATATTATTCTAATTGTATATGTTAATGCAATTTTTACTTTGTCCATTTGGACCATATTGTGTAATATATTTTGTTTGTATAATTTGCTTGCTTGTTTGGTCTTTGACCATTAATGTACATAATAATAACGAAAACCCTAAAAAACTTTTGAGTGGACTGTTGACTTGATCTCGGACAAAAGGACTTAGAATCTAGGCAACCTCCCTTTGCTAATGGACTTGGCCAATGCCAACTTGTTGAAGAACCAAGTGCTTGCAAATTTGAAATTCATCTGATACATCTTTGAAGATCTCTCTAAGATTCATCTACAACATGGTCATTGTGAAGCTGTCATTTTGAACCTGTGACTTGTGGAATTCATCTGCTATATGGGATATTTTGAAGAAGATCATGAAATGGATAAGCTTGGATGAGGCCATCTTTATTTGATGCCTTTCCTTTCAAGATAATATAATTGTGCATTACTGTGTTGTTTGATTCTAAAAGTCCAAGGGAATTCTGGGTTTCTATTGACATTCTTGTCTATTGGATTGGTACCCATTTGGTCAGATCTTTTCAACTCTAAACTTTTAATTTTTGTACATAGGATAGTCTCTTCATCTTCTCCCCACTTATTTAATTTCAAAATCTCTCCCTCCACTTTTAAAAATCTTCTTTGTGTGAACTAATTTGTTCTAAACTTTGACCACTTTTGCAAAAGATAGAAACTTTGGCCTTATGCCATTGCATTTTCAAACTTCTTTTTTTAAAACAAATTTGTAAATAGACTTAATTATACTTGACTTAAACTTTCCAAAAGCCAAAATAGAACTAACTCATTCAAACCATTTTATGCTTTTGTGCCTTTCATACTTAAATTTTGTTAAAATCAACACACTCATTTTGAAATTTGTATCACGAACTACAAGGTTTTGATCCCTCATTTTTATGTTGGTACGTAGGCACAAGACCTAAGGTCTTGTCAAACACAAAAATATAATTAATGAATTCTTTTCTCATCCCCCCATTCTATTTGTTTTTAAACATCACTTTATACAAAATCCATATGCACACAAAAAGGGCTCCCTAGAAGTACCTAGGACACTCTGGGTGCTAACACCTTCCCTCTGTGTAACCAACCCCCTTACCTGTAATCTCTGACTTTTATTAGTTTTTATTTGAAAACTTCTTACCTTTTAGGTTTTGTTCGTACTTTTTCCATTTTCCCTTGGAAAAAATAAAAGCGCGGTGGCGACTCTTGTTATTTGATCTCTAGCTTGTCAATAGCTTGATGATCATGAATTTCCCGCTACATAAATTAAGTGGCGACTCTGCTGGGGAGTAGTCTCCAGAGGGTTTAGCCTACTTTTTGTGTGAATATGTTTGTATATAGGTGATGTTTGTGTATATGTATGTGTGATATAATCTGCTTGTTGTGCTTGGTGATCTCTGAGTGGTGAGATAAGTTCTAACCCGAACTTGAGTGCAATTAAGATAGGAGGATTGTATAGTCATGTTCGACTTGTGTGGAGTAGTCCTTAACAAGTTGGCTTGAGATTCATCTGCTCAACGGAGACTCCTTTGGATTTGGAAATGTCACACAAGTATTTGTAGTTAGGCATTACTATTTCTAATTGGGTCTGAGAAGCTGAGGACCTTAGAACCTTTAACCCATCTTGGCCTATTTAGGACGTAGTGCGGAGACTGTTCAAGTGTAGACTTGGTAACAGTTGTTACGCGATACTACACTCAGACGAGTTTCTCTTGAGAATATTACGGGTCGATGAGTCAGTCATCTTAACCTGCAATATCCGATAGATGGAATTAAGACTATGGGAACCTTTTAGAACATGATCTACAGGTTTGTATCCTTAGTTCATTCCTTTGGGATGGTTCTTACCCATACTCCATGCTCGTGACTTGCAACAAACCCTTGATTCTTGGTTGATCCAATCAAGTCTTGTCAATATCAATGGAACTTGGGTGTTGATAAGGTGTAAACCATAATCCACCAAAATGGATGATTGATCTTGAAAATGACTTGATTCGTCCCTTAACCTTTTGTTTGCCTTGTGTGTGATCCCTTATTTGTGATTGTTGCATTCATGCATTCATGCGCATCATAACATTCATCACATGAAAATTTCAAGGAACTAAGGTATCATTTGCAAATATTTTCAGACCATGGATTATGGACGAAGGAACACTAAGAAGTACAGTATCAGATGTCCCGACTTGAAAGAGTTAAGGAAGCTAGCATCTTTTGTATTAGATCCCTTGGACTTCAAACAACGTCATGGGAAGCTTCTGTCCATGTTATCTGCTGATGTGGTTGAAGGACTCTTGAGTGTGCTAGTGCAGTTCTATGATCCTCTCTACCATTGTTTCACTTTCCCAGATTTTCAGCTTGTGCCTACCTTGGAGGAGTATTCTCATCTTTTGGGGATACCTGTTTCTAGTAGAGTGCCTTTTAGTGGATTGGAGGATATTCCCTGATCTAGTACTATTGCTGAAGCTCTTCACTTGAAGAAGTATGAGATAGAGGCTCATTGGGTGAAGAAAGGAGGGTTATTTGGGTTGCCATCTATTTTCTTCATCAAGGAAGCTACTACTTTTGCTCAAGCTGGTTGTGTGGATGCTTTTGAAGTTATCTTTGTGTTGCTCATCTATGGATTAGATTTGTTCCCTAACATCGACGGTTTTGTTGATGTTAACGCCATTATACTTTTCTTGATTGGGAATCTTGTGCCTATTTTGTTGGGTGATATGTATTTCTCATTGCATCTAAGGAATTCTAAGGGTGGTGGAACGATTTTCTGTTGCATACCTCTTCTGTACAAGTGGTTTATTTTGCACTTGCCTCAGACGCCTGCTTTTGTGGAGAACAAACAATGTCTACGGTGGTCTCAAAGACTTATATCTCTCACTAATGATGATATAGTTTGGTATGATCCTTCTTTAAGCAGCTTGGAGATTATTGATAGTTGTGGTGAATTCTCTAATATGCCTCTCATTGGTATACAAGGAGGAATTAACTACAACCCTACATTGGCTCGTCGTCAACTTGGGTTCCCCTTGAGAGACAAACCTAATAACCTGTTGTTAGAAGGTCTTTTCTATCAAGACGGTAAAGATCCCAAACATTTGAAGTAGAAGATTGTGCATGCTTGGCATAATATGCATAGGAAAGGAAGATCCGAGCTTGGTCCGCGCAATTGTGTAGCTTTGGAAGCTTACACTCTTTGGGTGAAGAAGAGAGATATGGAGTTGAAGATGCCTTATCCTTATGAAAGACCTACGTCTATAGTTGTGGTTGAGCCATTAACTCTCCCTAACCAAGATATAGAGGAGTTGGAAGATGCGCTCGTCAAGATGAAGCAAGAGAGAGATATGTGGGAAGAGCGTTTCCGTGCTTTGAGCAAGAAGTATGAAGAGTTGCAGTTGGAGCCTAAGGACAAAGATGCATTGATTGAGCTACTTGAAGACCGAGTGACAAAGAGACAGAGAGAGCCAGAGGTTTCATCCTCTAGCATGCCTCAGCCTTCCGTTGCTTGGAAGAAGATTGTTGATCAACTTGTCCTCGAGAAGACTCAGATGAAGGCTTCTTTTGAGACCAAGATCAGTCGCATTCGAAGGAAGTATGCGCCTTCAGTTAGGTCTTCTGACATTGTTGTTAGGGATCCTTAGGATGACTAGTCTCCTTTTCTCTTGTATCTTTTTATTTTGGTTTATGAAATTGTACTCAGTGTAATCCTTCCAATTTATATAAATAAAAAGAGATTTTTGGTCATATCAAATTGTTGAAATTACCATTCAAATATTATATATTTGCAAATGATATAGTAAGTTCCTTGGAAATAAAAATAATCAAGCATTGCATTTCATGCATCATTTGCATAAGCAGGTTTTTGCCAGGTGTCTGATTGGCGTTCTTCTGTGCTTTAGCCAAGCTGACTCACCGGTACAACACCCGAGCCAATCATCAGAAAATTATGGAGCACCTAGAGCAAGAGAACAGAGAGCTGAAGGACGAGATCGCCCGACTGACTTCCATGATGGATTCAGTTCTTGCTGCTCAGAGTCAAGCTTCTCCAACACCTGCAACTCCTCCCGTGAGGACTGTTACTTCAGAGGTGGTTACCTCTACCGTGCCTGTTGCTACCCCCCACTTCGCACGAAACTTGCCTGCCGGATTCCCGTGGGGAATGCCGCCCAACTTTGTGCCAGAAGGCTTTGCGCCTACCTTTGCTTCTATGCCGACATCTAGCCCGGTCACGTCCGTGCCACCTCCCGTTGTGCACACTTTGCCTCGCGTAGAGGATACCATCTATCATTTCGAGTCGTCTGAGGGTCCGGATGTTTATGAGAAGATGGACGAAATGAAAGACCAATTTCTTGAGCTGCGCAAGGAATTGAAGACGCTGAGAGGTAAAGATCTGTTTGGGAAGAGTGCTGCTGAATTGTGTTTGGTACCCAATGTCAAAATCCCGGTGAAATTCAAAGTGCCTAAATTTTAAAAATACAAGGGGAACTCTTGTCCGCTCAGTCATCTTGTGATGTATGCCCGTGAGATGTCAACTCAGACAGATAATGACCAATTGCTTATTCACTACTTCCAGGATAGCTTGACTGGTGCTGCACTTCGTTGGTATATGGGGTTGGATAGTGCAAGCATCCACACTTTCAATGACTTGGGAGAGGCTTTTGTGAAGCAATACAAGTACAATGTGGACATGGCG
Source organism: Lathyrus oleraceus (assembly GCF_024323335.1). NCBI lineage: Eukaryota > Viridiplantae > Streptophyta > Magnoliopsida > Fabales > Fabaceae > Lathyrus > Lathyrus oleraceus. The sequence continues at coordinate 388,462,441 of NC_066585.1, forward strand.
CCGAATAGAGACCAGCTGAGGTCTATGTCTCAGAAGGACAAAGAGACGTTCAAAGAGTATGCGCAGAGATGGAGGGAGTTGGTTGCCCAGATTACCCCTCCTTTGGAGGAGAAAGAGATGACAAAGATCTTCTTGAAAACCCTGAGTTCATTTTATTATGAACGCATGATCGCTAGTGCCCCAGTGATTTTACCGAAATGGTAAATATGGGGATGAGACTTGAAGAAGGGGTCCGTGAAGGACGATTGTCAAAATATGAGGCGTCAACAAATAAGAGGTATGGCAGTAGTTTCAGCAAGAAGAAGGATAATGAGACAAATTCAATTTCCAGTGGAAGGCAGAGAAGGCCTCAGATCAGAAGAAATCCACCACCCCATCAACATCATCATCATCAAGTGTCATCAGTAATTCCGATATTTTCTAATCAACAAGCAACACCAATTCAACAACAACAATATCAACGTCAACAACAACAATCGCAACAAAGAACGAACACCTACAATAACAACAATACCAACAACAATCATCATCAGCAGAACTTTGAGAGGAAGAAGGTCTCTTTTGACCCGATTCCTATGTCGTATGCAAAGTTGTATCCTTCGTTAGTTCTCAAGAACTTGATTCAACCGAGGAACCCACCGCAGATCCCAGAACCACTTCCTTGGTGGTATAAACCTGAGCTCCGATGTGCTTTTCATCAGGGTGCACCCGAGCATGATATTGAAAATTGTTATCCATTGAAGTACGAGGTTGAAAAGCTTATGAAGAGTGGTATGGTGTCCTTTGAGGACCGCGCACCGAATGTGAAAGCTAACCCTTTTCCCGCTCATGGGAACTCTTCAGTGAATATGGTGGACGGTTGTCCTGGAGAATTCAAGGTTTTCTATGTCCGGTTTATCCGAAGATCTTTGGTGCAGATGCACAAAGATATCTGTTTGGTAAGTGACTGTGACCATGACCATGATGGTTGTGTTGTTTGTAGCGTGAACCCAAGAGGGTGTGATGTAGTGAAAAGGGACATCCAACGTCTGATGGATGAAGGCATGATCCAGATTGTTCAATCCCGTCATGTAGATGACGATGTCAATGTCATAGTGCCCGTTTTCAAGAAGCAAGAGCGGTTGGTAATCCAGTATGATAGCAGCAGCAATAGTAATGTCAGTAAAAGATTAGTATCGTCGTTGGTAATACGGTTAGCGGGCCCAGTCCCGTATTCATCTTATAAAGTTGTACCGTACCAGTACAATACTATAATGATAGAGAATGGTCAAGAGGTCCCGTTACCTACGACTAGTTCAATGGTGAGCATTTTCGATGTTACGAAGGTGACCCGTAGTGGTCGAGTGTTTGGACCGGTGTTCCCGGAAACTAAAGAGGAGACACGTGTTAGTAAGAAGGCGGAGGTGCCTAATGTAGATCCAGTTGGCTGTTCAAAGGATAAGTCTAGTAAATCCAGCAACTTGAAAGCCAACGGTGATGATGAGGTACTCCGGTTGATCAAAAGGAGTGAATTTAATGTGGTTGAGCAGCTGCTCCAGACCCCCTCGAAGATCTCAGTGTTGTCTCTTCTTTTGAATTCCGAAGTGCATAGAGAATCACTACAGAGAGTTCTTGAACAGGCATATGTAGAGCAGGATGTTACTGTGGATCAATTTGATCACATTGTGGCTAACATCACTTGATGTAATAATCTGAGCTTCTGTGATGAAGAACTCCCTGAAGAGGGAAGAAATCATAATCTGGCTTTGCATATTTCAATGAACTGTAAGGAAGATGCTTTGTCAAATGTGCTCGTTGACACCGATTCGTCCCTCAACGTGCTTCCAAAGTTAAATTTGTCAAAGTTATCTTATCAAGGAGCACCCATGAGGTATAATGGGGTAATTGTCAAACCCTTTGATGGCTCGCACAAAACGGTAATTGGTGAAGTGGACCTTCCAGTCAAGATAGGTCCGAGTGATTTTCAGATTACTTTTCAAGTAATGGATATCCATCCGGCCTACAACTGTTTACTAGGAAGGCCATGGATTCATGAGGCAAGAGCTGTTACTTCCATTCTGCATCAAAAGCTCAAATTTGTTAAGAATGGCAAGCTAGTGATTGTTGGAGGAGAGAAAGCGTTATTGGTTAGCCATCTGTCATCTTTCTCGTATGAGGAAGCTGAGGATGAGGTTAGAACTCTGTTCTAAGCCTTATCTATTGTTGTTGAGAAGAGAATTGGGGCACCTATGTCCTCGCTGAAAGATGCTCAGAAGATTGTTGAAGAGGGTGTTGTTGATCAATGGGGGCGCATGGTAGAGGTCTACAACAACAAAGGCATAACTGGTTTGGGGTTCCAGAAAGGCTCATCAACTATTAGGTCTGAAGATATGCAACTCAGCTTCCATAGCGGAGGGTTCATTCATGGCAATAAACAACACTTAGCTGCTGTGCTAGAGGATAGCGAAGAGGAAGACTGCACCAACTTTGTAACGCGTGGAAAGACATGCAATAATTGGACTGTTGTTGATATTCCTGTTATTTTGCATCGATCTAAGTAATCGCTTTTACATTTTAAAATCCTTCTCCTATGCCTAAGGGAGAAGTGAACATGGTTTGGGCATTTTAAATTGATCATCAATAAAATTAATTATATTCATCCACATCTTTGATGTTTATTTTTACTTTTTGCTTTATTCTGAAAATGGTAATCACAAAAAAAACATAAATATACAATATAATTGTCCATCTGCATAATATTTGGTCACAAATTCGCTTCTCTAAGATCAAAATATCAAATCATTATGCAGGTTGGTTTCTAACCGCATTGAATATATTGATCCTTCTCCTTCTCCAAATTTTGAATTCCCTGTGTTTGAGGCCGAGGAGGAAAGTGATGTAGAAGTGAATGAGGAATTGTCTCGTCTTCTTGAGCGATATGAGAAGATTATTCAGCCGCTTGAAGAGCAGATTGAGCTAGTCAACTTGGGTTCCGAAGATGATGTGAAGGAAGTCAAGATTGGGTCTCGACTGTGTCCAGATGCTAAGAAGGGGTTGATTGATCTTCTTCGAGAATATTCAGATGTGTTTGCTTGGTCCTATCAAGCCATGCCTGGGTTGGATTCTGAGATTGTGGAGCATAGATTGCCGTTGAAGCCAGAATATTCGCCGGTCAAGCAGAAATTGAGAAGAACGCATCCTGATATAGCTGTGACGATCAAAGGGGAAGTGCAGAAGCAGATTGATGCTGGTTTCCTTGTGACTGCTGAGTATTTGCAATGGATGGGCAATATTGTGCATGTGCCGAAGAAAGATGGAAAAGTCTGCATGTGTGTTGACTATAGAGATTTGAATAAAGCCAGTCCGAAAGATGATTTCCCTCTGCCACACATTGATATGTTGGTAGACAATACTGCTAAATTCAAAGTCTTTTCATTTATGGATGGATTTTCCGGATATAACCAGATCAAGATGGCACCCGAAGATATGGAGAAGACCATATTCATTACACCCTGGGGAACATTCTGTTACAGAGTGATGCCTTTCGGTTTAAAGAATGCTGGTGAGACTTACCAAAGAGCAATGACTACTCTTTTTCATGATATGATGCATAAAGAGATTGAGATATATGTCGATGACATGATTGCTAAATCTATTGATGAATAGGAACATGTTGAGCATTTGTTGAAGCTATTCGAGCGTTTGAGGAAGTATAAACTCCGCTTGAATCCCAATAAGTGTACTTTTGGTGTTCGTTCTAGTAAGTTGTTGGGCTTTATTGTCACCGAGAAGGGTATTGAAGTTGATCCTGCCAAGGTCAAAGCAATACAAGAGATGCATGCGCCCAAAACTGAGAAGCAAGTCAGAGGTTTTCTCAGCCGTTTGAATTATATTTCCAGATTCATTTCCCACATGACTGCCACATGTGCGCCTATATTCAAGCTTCTTCGGAAAGATCAGTCTTGTGATTGGACTGAAGATTTCCAGAAAGCGTTTGACAATATCAAAGAATATTTGCTTGAACCTCCGATTTTGTCTTCACCTGTTGAAGGAAGACCGTTGATCATGTATTTGACTGTGCTCGAAGATAGTATGGGTTATGTTCTTGGTCAGCAAGATGAGACTGGAAAGAAAGAATTTTCAATCTACTACCTCAGTAAGAAGTTCACCGACTGTGAGACTCGGTATTCTATACCTGAGAAAACTTGTTACGCATTGGCTTGGGCTGCTAAGCGTCTGCGTCAGTATATGTTGAATCATGCCACTTCGTTGATATCCAAAATGGATCCAATCAAGTATAAATTTGAGAAGCCTGCTTTAACTGGGGGAATTTCCTGTTGGCAGATGTTGTTATCAGAGTATGATATTGAATACCAATCTCATAAAGCGATCAAAGATAGTATCTTGGCTGACCATTTGGCTCACCAACCAATTGAAGATTATCAGTCAGTGCAGTATGATTTTCCCGATGAAGAGATTTTATACTTAAAAATGAAATATTGTGATGAACCATTGCTTGAAGAAGGGTCAGAACCTGGTTCCCGTTGGGGCATGGTGTTTGATGGAGCTGTTAATCAATATGGAAATGGAATTGGGGCAGTGATCATTACTCCTCAAGGCACGCATCTACCATTTACAACTAGATTGACTTTCAAGTGTACAAATAACATGGCAAAATATGAAGCTTGCATTATGGGGCTTGAAGAGGCCATGAATCTCAAAATCAAGTATTTGGATGTCTTCGGTGATTCGGATTTGGTTGTGAATCAGATCAAAGGAGAATAGGAGACAAATTAACCCGGTTTAGTACCATATAGAGATTATGCGAGGAGGATTTCAACTTTCTTTACAAAGGTTGAATTTCATCATATTCCTCGAGATGAGAACCGGATGCCAGATGCTCTTGCAATGTTGGCGTCAATGATTGTAGTGAAGTATTGGAATGAAGTTCCCAATTTGTATGTGATGCGTCTTGATAGGCCAACTCATGTGTTTGCCGTTGAAGAGATCAAAGACGAGAAGTCATGGTATTACGACATCAAATGTTTCCTCCAAAGTCAGATTTACCCGTCTGGGGAATCTTTGAAAGATAAGAAGACTTTGAGAAGATTAGCCGGTAATTTCTACTTGAATGGTGATATACTGTACAAGAGAAACTTCGACATGGTTTTGCTCAGATGCGTGGATAGACACGAAGCAGACTTGTTAATGACCGAAGTGCATGAAGGTTCCTTTGGTACTCATTCCAATGGACATGCAATGGCAAAGAAGATGTTGCGAGCATGTTACTATTGGCTAACAATGGAATCTGACTGTTGCAAATTTGTGAAGAAATGCCACAAGTGTCAAATTTATGCTGATAAGATTCATGTTCCTCAGACACTTTTGAATGCTATCTCTTCCCCATGGCCTTTCTCCATGTGGGGAATTGATATGATTGGGATGATTGAGCCCAAAGCTTCAAATGGACATCGTTTCATTTTAGTGGCAATTGATTACTTCACAAAATGGGTTGAGGCGGCATCGTATGCGAATGCAACCAAGCAAGTTGTTGTAAGGTTTATCAAGAATCAGATCATATGTCGTTATGGTGTGCCAAGTAAGATCATTACTGATAATGGATCGAACTTGAATAACAATATGGTGGAAGCTCTTTGCAAAGACTTCAAGATTGCACATCATAATTCTTCTCCCTACAGACCTAAGATGAATGGGGATGTCGAAGCTGCAAACAAGAACATCAAGAAGATTATCAGGAAGATGGTTGTCATGTATAAGGATTGGCATGACATGCTCCCATTCACCTTGCATTGGTCTCCTACATCCGTCCGCACTTCAACAGGGGCAACCCCTTTCTCTCTCGTGTATGGTATGGAAGCACTGCTCCTCGTAGAGGTTGAGATTCCTTCATTGCGTGTGCTCATGGAAGCCAAGTTGTCTGAAGCTGAATGGTGTCAGACCAGGTTTGATCAGTTGAATTTGATTGAAGAGAAGAGATTAACTGCCATGTGTCATGGTCAGTTATATCAGCAAAGAATATAGAAAGCTTTTGATAAGAAGGTCAAACCTCGAGTGTTCAGAGAAGGTGACCTTGTGCTCAAGAAGATTTTATCGTTCAAATGAGATTCCAGAGGAAAATGGACTCCTAATTATGAAGGCCTATATGTTGTTAGGAGAGCCTTTTCGGGTGGTGCATTGATTCTTACAACTATGGATGGTGAAGAGTTCACTCGTCCTGTGAACGCAGATGCAGTCAAGAAATACTTCGCCTAAAAAATAAAAGAACAGCTCGCTAAGTTGAAAACCCAAAAGGGCGACTTAGGCAAAAATGAGCGTCTCGGTGGATTGAAAAACCGAAAGGGAGATCCAGTCATAAATTAGAGACATAAAACAGAAAGAACTTCCCGATAAGTTGAGTACCCCACCTTGGGGCAACTTATGCAAAAATTAGGGATTATGGGAAGTAACTTCATTCTGCTGATCTTCAGTGTCTTGAAGACTTGTTTGAGCACAAGGGTTGACATTAGTTCGTCTTCGGCAGCGGTCAAGAGCCTAGTGGATATCAAGATTTGGTATAGGGATTAAGGATCATTTGTATTCAATGTAACCCTTTTCCATGTAAATTACCATTTTCAACTTTGTAAAATTTATGGAGTCTTGTCATTTACAGACTACCATTCTATTAAATAAAGTTGAGCTTTTATCCAATTGTTTCTACTCTTGTTTACTCCATCCAATAGTTTTAAATTTTATTATGATCATTTTGAAATTAAATTTTTAAAAGCAAGAACTTTTCCAAAGCAAGTAAAAGGAATATCAACAGCATTTCAATAAATAGCAAGTCTTTAAGTGCGAAACATCTGTGGTTCCCCAAACAGTTAACCCTTCGGGTATCCCTAGACGTTTGTGTTGATTCACTTCCTCGGTGGGATGTTTGATCCCTGGTAGAGCTTCTTTCTTTATCCCCGGCTGAGTTGGTTGATTCAGATACCCTGCGGCGTGTCCTTGTCCCCAACAGAGTTTCGGCCTTCCCCAGCGGAGTTCGTGTTTCCTCAGCAGGTTGATTTTCAGGGATGTTTGATCTCTCCCTAGTAGATCGCTTTGGTGTCCCCACCAATCGCCATTTATCTTTGCTCCCCAGTCAGAGTTTTCTCCTGGTTTCTGAGCGGCTTATGTTGATTGTTTCTCTGTAGAGTTGTCCCCCATTTTTATGGTGTTGACCTAAAATTCCCCACAGATTGGATGTTCTATCCTCTACAGATCTCATCCGTCCTCATCTAGGTTTGAACCTTTGGGATGTTGATTTCTCTGTTCTCCGGCAGTTAGTCTCCATGTTTTGTGGATTGACCGAGGATTGTACCGGTGGTTCAATTTCTTTGTGACACCTCTGTATCCTTTGTGATCGTTTTGTCAGCATAATCATCATATATACATATACATTCATATAGTTTCATAATATACATATCCTGCATCTTCATATTTGATTTGATTGAGATTCTTATTCTCTGTTATGGCGGTACTTTATCCCCATACCAAATCTGATGTTTGTCCTCTTTCAATTGTAGAGTCAGTAGAGTGGGATTAAATAACAACATATAGAAACAAATTTTGGTCCTGTTACAGCTGCCCCTATTTAAGGACGTTCTAACTGAGGAGATGAAGGTTAAAATCTTTGCATCGACTCAGTAGAGTGGGATTAAATAACAACATATAGAAACAAATTTTGGTCCCTAAGAGACCTCATGATGCATATGATATGAATGTTAAAATAAATCTTTGTGGGGAATATGATTGTCACAAAGGAAAAGAATTCGGAGAGACTAAAAGTTTGCAGGAGCATAATGCATTTCGTAAGGAAAACTCACTTGGGAGACATAGACTCTGGGGGGATAAAAAGGATTGTGCGTAGGCCAAGCTATGACTTAAATATGTTGGGGGACTAGAGGGATTCCATGAGAATAAATCAATGGAAAGACTCAGCCGGGGAAACAAAGACATCTGCAAGGGGGAGCGAGTATATCAGGGCAAAAGCTGAAATACCCGAGCCAAGCAGGAAACGGCAATTTCACTAGGGAAATATGCACTCAAACTCAACTGGAGAAGAAAAGATCTTCAATACAGGAGGAGCAGAAATTTATTGTCCACTACCGGTTACTTGGTAAGGAGATAACAAAATCTGACAGGGAGGACATCCGTTATTGGTTAGGGTAAACATATCAAGGATGACTCACTGAAGGAAACCAGGAGGTGTATTCATTGTCGGTTATTGGGTAAGAATAAAACTACTGGGAGAAGCCGAAAATAGGATTTACAACTACTGGTTACTGGGCAGAAGACCAAAGGGAGAGAATATTCATCACTGTTTAAAGTGAACATATCAAGGATAGACTTAAAGGAAAGAAAATCTGTCACCGATTAAGATGAACATATCAAGGATAAACTTGCCTGAGGATGTTAAGGAGGATATCCGTCATCGGTTAGGATGAACATATCAAGGATAAACCGCCTGAACAAAATAGGAATTACATATATCGAATGCTAGATAGAATACCAAAAAGAGAATATCTGTCACCAGTTAGGATGAATGTCGCAGATGGAAAAATGACTGAGTCACCACCATCCTTTATTCGTTCCTAAGGAATAGGGAAATAATGATAAAACCTAATAGTTACGGGTGAGAGACTAGGTTCGGGAGTCAGTTAAGTAAGGGGAAGGTGTTAGGCACCCATTACCTCCATTGTACTCAATGGGATCCTCCTCTAATTCTAGGGTTTGTGTATGCTTGAGATGTTTGCTTGATTATCGATTAATTATTAATTATTTACCGGTTAATAATTTATTATTATCATCAAAGAATTTCATTATAATTAATAGGGAGACCCAAATTTTTTTTTCCTATAACTGTACTCGCTAGAGTTTACAACTCTAAGCCTGCGTACCTTCGCATTAGGCGAAGGATCAGAGTACCGTAGTTCTTCTAGAAAAAAGTTGTTTGGTTGGTTGTTTTTATCCCTTGAAAATTCTCACGCATCGGAGGAGGAGAAGTGATTGATTTAAAATGCCTCAATACTCCAGGGTAGAGGACTTACAGTTTGAAGTGTGTTGAATTTTATTTTATCCCTTGATTGTTTGTGAAGATAATATTTAATTTATTTAAGAAACTAAATTAGTGATTATACTATAATATTAGACATAATCCTTTATCCCGATTTTATCCCCAATTTAACCCTTGAAAACCTTAGAGTTTTATCCCATATTTTATCTCATGTCTTTGTCCCATTTGATTTGATTGTAGCAATATAATTTAATTTTTTTATTAAGATGATAAATTAAATGATGCAACATGATATATCCATTATCCCGATTTTATCCCTAATTTTTATAATCAAAAGAGACTAAATAAATCATGATATGTTTACAAATAATTTTTTTTTAAACAAAAAAGTATTTTTATTTTATTATTTTTATTGAATATTTCTTTATTTTATTTTTGAATTTAGTTTTATTTTTTTCTTGATAAAACTATTTATTATATTTTGTTTATCAAACTAAATAAAACAAATAAATAAAGAGAGTATCTAACAGAAATTAAAAAAACATACAAGGGTGTAAAAGTAACAAGAGGGTGCATATGAAAGCAAGGTTAGATCTAACCAAAAACTAAATCCCAATTAAAATATTTAATTATCAGTATTTTATATATATATATATATATATATATATATAAATGAAGAAACAAGGGATGAATTCCCATTTTTTACTCTCTCTTTATATGATTTAAAATATATATTAAAGAAACAACCCACATAATAATACTTAAAATAAAAATGTTGACTAAGTTTCACATGAAAACAAAAGTAAAGCCACAAATCAATTTACCATCATCGTCTCTCTCTTGCACAGTCGGGTTCAAAAAAAAAAATCCACTGAAAACATGAAAAAACCCTTGGATGAAGCTTCGGAAAAAATGTATTAGAATTAAGATATAATTTTGAACCCAACTTTCAAGTTTACCATACACTCAAAATCTAAAAAACAAATTCATATCCCAACTTTCAAGTTTACCATACACTCAAAATATATCTTAATTCTAATACATTGTTTAGATATACAACGATCATTAATTAAATAATTTGTAAGCGATATTATAGGTTAATTTAATACAATAAAAGTATAATATTATTAATTTATTATTATGGTAAATAAAATATAAAACAATGTCTATAAAAATCATTTTACAACTTAAAATTCAATTTTAAAGGTCATATAAATCTATTCTATTTGATGATAATGCTTTTTTTTTTTTTTTGAAGTATTGATTTTGGGATACTGGGACCTCTAATAATAATAATAATAACACAAGAATGAATTCTATAATAATTGATAATGATTCATAATTTTATTCTAATTTGATTTGGGAAAGTTTTTGAATGACTTGATTTTGGTTTAAATTTGGGATATGTTTTTTTTTTAGAATGTAAACCGTGTGATATATTAGGATATATGTGATAAGATTTGTTCTAGTTTTGGATTAAAATCATGTACTTGAAATCGTGTACTAAATTTGGAGTATTTGAGATTTTAGGATCTTTTTATTAACAGTAATAATAATAATATAAATTAATACATATTAACCAATCACTACATTGATAATAATTAACTTAATAACAAAATATCTTCAAAATAACTAATAGTATTAAAAGTAATAATATATACATTTTTTTTATTTTCTTGGTTTATTAGAATTTTAATGGAAAGATTCCAATTTTTTCCACTTTTGGATTTTTTTTCTTTTTTTTCTTATTTTTATTTAATTTTGGGATTTTTAAAATAAAAAAAAAATAAAAAATAAAAAAGTAAAAAATTTAATAGTAATAAAAAATGAAAAATAAAAATAAATAAATATGCAATTTTTCCCTCTAATAATAACTAATAATAACAATATACTAGTACTATAAAGGTTTTTTTTTTGTTTTTATATTTTTAGTAACCAAATTCGTTAAAACTTAAATTAAAATAGTATCATATTAATTAGAACGAAATTAACTCAATTAAATATAATAAATAAAAGTGCATTTAAAATAAAATATTTTTTATTATTTTATGCATAAAATCATGGTTTTAATGAAAAATTAATATATTTTTTTTAAAAATGTATAATAATAAAAAAATGAAAATTAATAATAAAACATAAAAATAAAATTTTTGTGATATTTTTTTGTAATTTTGAAAACAAAATAGCAATAAAGTTAAAAACAAAAAAAGGAAAAAATACAAAAAGAGATGGAAAATATGAGTTTTGAACTCACGACCTTATGCTTGCATTCCTTACACATTCTTTTTTACCAAGTGTGTCATTTCATTTATTCAAAATAAAGTGGCGCCATAAAGCATATGATGGATGGGTAAAATTTGGGGTACGACAACTGCCCATATTTAATCAGCTTCGAATTGGGATGACGATGATGTGAGTCTTTAACTTCTTGTGGAGGAGATGATTAAATATAGAGAGGGACCCTAATTTTGACCACGAAATTAGTATAATCTAGGGGTTAGTAAGGTCGAACAACCCTTGACGTTCTGTTGGTACCCAAACCAACTTTTGATGGAAACCTTGTGAAACCCTGAGTAGAACCCTAGTGAAACCCTAGATAGAACCCTGGTAGAACCCTTTTGATTAGTTTCAACCCCTCTGGATGAAACTTGCATACGATTCCCATGATCATCATATCGTTTTATAGAAATCGGGTAGGACTATGACAATCCTCTGGTTGTTGCTTGATAAAACCCTTGTAGAACCCCTTTGATTAGTTTCAACCCATCAGGGTAAAACTTTCATATGATTCTCATGATCATCCGATCGTGTTACTGGAATCGGGTTGGACTTTAGTAATATCCTGATCACTCTAGATGAAACCTCTTTGCTAAAAACTCTGGTGAAATCCCTTGATAAAATTCCGGTAGAACCCTTTGATGGAACCCTTGGATGAAGCTTCGGATAAAATCCCTAGATGAAACCCTTGATAAAACCATTTTGCTGAAATCCCTATATGAAACCCCTTGATAGAAATCTGGTGAAACCCCTTGATAGAACCCCTTGATGAAACTCCTGATAAAACTCCTTTGATGAAACCCCTGATAAAATCCTTGGTGAAACCCACAGTGTAAACCTGGAGGAATCTTGGTGGAACCCTTTGATAAAACCATGATGAAACCCCTCTGATAAAAATCTGATGAAATCCCTGATGAAAGCCTTAATGGAACCTTTGATAAAACCTCTTGATGAAACCCTTTTTGATCAATTTTAACCCTTCTAGGTGAAACTCGTATATGATTCCCATGATCATCCCATCATTTTACGGGAATCGAGTAGTACTCTATTGATACCCCGATCACTCTGGATGAAACCCCTTGGTAAAATTCTTGCAAAACCCCTTGATGAAATCTTTCAATGACATTCCTGATAAACCCTTTTTGATAAAATCCCTTGACAAAACCCTCTTGATAAAACCCCTTGATAAAATTCTGGCGGAACCCTTTGATAGAAAACTCCGGTGAAACCCTTTGATAAATCTATGATGAAACCCCTTGATAATAACACTTTGTTGAAACTTGGTAAAACCCTAGTGAACCCTCGGCGGATAATCTCTGATGAAAACCCCTTGACTGAAACCCTTTGATAAAACTCCTTTGATAAAATCCCTTGGTAAAATCCCTTGATAGAACCCCTTGATGAAAATCCTTTATGCTTTTGATGAAATCCCTAATGGAACTCCTGGTAAAAGCTCTTTAATGAAACCCTCGGTAGAGCCCCTTGAAAAACCCCAGTGTAACCCTTTGATAAAACCCTGGAGTATTTGACTGAACGCATCCCTTGTGTGGGTTAGGTTAATAACCTAGAGATGTGAGAGGTGAAGACCCGCTAAATAGTTGATAACGATCATTCAGGATGACCGACTACTGGATAGATTCCTATGACGACTCACGTTTAGTGAGTTTGCTGGGAAAGTCCTTTATTGAAAAGGCTTTTTGGAGATAGTTACTTATTGGGGAATCCCAATAAGCATTCCTACTTGGGAATTGTACCTGTATAGCTGGGGATTGATAATTCAATCGTCATCGGTATAAGAACCATAAAACAAGATGAAAAATAGTGTAAGAACCGAAGTGACTGAATGACAACGGTGTAAGAACTGAAGTGAACAGTGGTGTAAGAATCAAAGTGATTGAATGACAACGGTGTAAGAACCGAAGTGAATAGTGGTAATAGAACTTCTGTTACGGAGTTCTCTAAGAAGACATGAGTAAAAAAGGAGATTGATAAAAGATATCAATATCTCTATTGGGTAAGACTAGTGTCACGTAAGACGACTGTCTACTAGGGAATAGGCTTTCAGACGAGGTTCCCTAAGGAATGTGAGTGCCAAGGAAAGTCTTAAGAAATCCTTACAAGGATCTGGTGAAGGAATTGTATACCATTAGGGCATACCGGCGACAGTGTTTTTAAGCTATTTTTTCTTGGAGAATGAGTTCCAAGGATACTTACTGGGGAATTGTCCTTAAGACCGATCCACTGGGTGTACAATGAGAAAAGAGCTTGGGAGAAGCTTGGACAAAGATCTATCATCGATTTAGCTGGGGATTGATCCAGACTCTCACGATGAGTCTTGAGTCTTAGTCTATGTTATGTTATGCATGTTATGTATGCATGTTTAGAGTTTGTATGGCGTAATGCTCCACATTCATGGATATGCTATGCGTGATATGATGTATTAATGCGATGATTGATGCGTGCAATGTATTAGTCTGCGCCGTTGAAGGTTGGGCCATTTGTAGGTATTGAGTGTCAAGCAAGGTTGGGCTTTTATGATATGCCAATCAAAGTTGGGATTTTGAGGCGAATGCCAAATGAGGTTGGGCTTTTTGGATGTAGGTGCCAAGTAAGATTGGGCCTTTTTTGTGGTGCCAAGTAAGATTGGGCTTTTGTAGATGTTAGATTCATGATATGGGAACGTGCTATATGAATGAGATGATACACATGGTTTGACGCTAGAGCGTAGCGACATGATTAATTCATGATAATGATTTGAATGTTTCCGCAAGTGCTCATGTGGTGGGTCATGGACTGTTAAGGCTTAGAGAGGTTGTTCTTGTAACCAAGATATTTTTTCAAAAGGTGGTAGGGTGTTACACTAGCATGGCTTCTCTATACTCGTTTCAAACTTAATGATTGTTGATAAACGGCAGAGCTTGTATATGCATCTTGAAAGTATTGAGAGGGATTGTCCTTGCAGTATCCCATAGTTGCCCCAGCCTGTTGGGTCTTTGAAGAAATTCGGATCATTATGAATTTGAAGCGGTTTAACCATACCATGCACTTGAGACGTCCTACCGTAGTATTAGCCTTGGAGAGATTCATCCTTGACTAATAGACCCTTGGAATGATATGCCCCTGACGAACTATTTTTGGAGCGGTTTCTTTTGATCAAGCCTTGTTGCAGTTTGCCCCAGATTGATTAAGCTTTAGAGGGTATTTCCCGAAAAGGATCTTGGATCCCATCACGCTGTAGTATGACTTTGATATGGACTTCCCCAGTTAATGAATCTTGAAAAGTATGTCCTTGATTATTAGGGTCTGGAGGAGTACCCTGAGAAGGAACTTGGATCCCACAATGTTGCGATATGACCTTTATATGAATTGCCCCAATATTTGAACCTTTGAAAAGTATGCCCCAGATAGATGACTTTTTGGAGTGGTTGGCCTCTTTATGCCCTTGAGTTGGTATGCCCTAGTATGAGAGTCTTGAAAGGTATGCCTCTGATTATGAGGGTCATGGATGTTATTTGACATAGATGTGTCAAATATTAAAATGTTTCGCCTCTAATCAGTAGGATCTTTAGATGATGTGCCCCGAGGATCATAAGGATTTTCCCCCTAATCGGAAAGATCCTTAGGTGACTTTCCCCTAGTTAGGAATGCCTCGAAGTGGTGTGCCCTTGATCAGACCATTGTTGATATTTACTTGGTGCTAAGTATTGATTTGCGAGAAAAATGTTCCTTTTTGAAAAGTAATTCTAACATCATGCTCATGCAAGTTTTCATTCCTAAATCCAATTACTTCAACAAATGCATTTAGTCTACAAGAGAATTTTGATAATGATTATGGATGTAATGATTCAAGCACTAATGAGATTCTTGAGGTGGCAGTCACCTACTTTCACTCACAAGATTATTTCCCTTTTTCGTTCTTTCTTTTTAATACCTATTTTTGCATGGAAGCATTCTTTTGAATTTGTGGTCCATTGGGATGCCCTAAATTTTGCCTAAGTCAACTCCTTTTTAGTTTTTGACTTAGTGGGTTTTTTTTGAACAAAATAATGCCCTAACTTTTGCCTAAGTAAAAAAAATTCTGGTTGTTTCCCATTTTTTTTTACTTAGCAGACTTTTTTTTAAACAACTCTTGTGATTTTTCTTTTGATTTCAAAAGTTGTGACTACCATGTTAGCTATTGTAAGCTTTGCACTTTCTCAACTTCCTCGATGTTAGATGATATATGCGAGGAATAAGATGTGTTTGAACTTATTATCCTTATGATTAGATGGAATAATTCTCTTGAGATCAGAATACATCATTGACTTAATTGAAAAACTACTTTGCCCCTGGTTAAGATTAAGGTTTTTTTTTATAGAAAGAACACCGACTTCATGCTCGAGGGGGGTGACTACGGATTATCTCCTTATTTCTCCAGTGTTTGGGGAGTGAAACAATGCCTTACATCGTCAGCTAGGTCTTACTATAAAAAGCATACGTAAGCAAATTCAGTTGTTTTTTACATCATTCTCCTCATAAGTTTGTTAATAGATGGGAAGTGAGAATAAAATGTTTTATTGCTTTTTATTTTCATTTTCATGATGGCATAAGAAAGAGAGTGTAAACGAATGGATTAATTTCAAAAACATGCATGCTCATTTTATGAATATTATTTCCCAAAGAGTACAACTTTTAATACAAAAAACACTTAGCAAAAAAGAAATTACAACTTGAACTGATAAACCCTATTGATCCCAGGGATGAGCTTTATTGTTGATCCACTATCTTTGATGTTCTTCCACTTATAAAGATAAGGGGTGACTGTTCACCAATATGACTCCTTCTTCGAAAGTCAAATGTAGGTCTTGTACTTTGTACTCACATCGAGCATTCTCGTCATGACTTGTAGGGTATAGACGAGGAGGGGGTCTTGAGGTTGTAGTTCCGCTAGGGCACCTCTGAGCAAAGGCTTCAGTAATTGTTCATAAAACTTTGGTATAAGATCCAAGTTCTTTCCAAGCTTCCTTTATTGTTATTGATGAAACACATGAGGTTGCTACTAAAGTAGATATTGTTACAGTCTTTGTTGAGGCATCATCATCCAAGGTTGTATTTGAGGCTCTAGGTAGGCCGTAGCTTGCATGGCGAAGGGGTACCTTCTCTCTTCAATGGCACTTTACCTTCTTGAGTCCCTTTATAACTTCTTGAGACGTCCTTCGAGTTTGTTCACGAGTATCAAGAAGTCTGCTAGCTAGATGGTAGTTGGATGAGGGTGAAAGCAGAAAGGATATGCAAATGTATGTGTATGTATGCAAAAATATTTTTTTTCTTTTTTTAATTAAATTTTGAAGGTATGCTAAAAAATTTATTTTAGATGCAATGCAAGTGTCGTATTAGGATAGTGTCAGATAGGTGAACCCACACGGGTTTCAGGATAATGCCAAATATAAGGACGCCTTGTTTAAGAAGGCTCCGTATAGATAGGGATAATGATCGACATTGGAAACCCAAACAGGTTTAAGGATAGGTAAGGTAATATGCAAGCATGACGTAGTTAAGGGAGTTTCCTTATGGTTAGCTCTAAGTTTAGACTACCCAGTCCCCCTCACATGGTAAGCTCTAGGTTTTTAGGATGATAACTCTAGTGTCATGGATTATACCCTTATTTTACCACGAGAATGAGCAAGCCTCTCTACGGTAATCCTTCGGGATAAGTCTCATCTAGGAAGGACCTTAGTAACAACCTTTACAGGTTGATAACATAAGGTTATCCTAAGTTGAGAGGGTTCTAGAAGAGGTCCCCAGAGTCATGGACCGAACTCAAAGTTTTATCATGAAGAATTGTTGGCCTTCTCATGACAACCCTTTTGAATTGATCTATTCTGGACGTAATTGTCATCAAAGACCCTACGGAATGAGAACCCCGGTGGCCGAGACAGGACGACCCCTTACTTAAGCTTATTACTTTTTCCTCAAGCCTGGGTTTTGGCTTCACACCTGTAACAATCCCATCCATATGATATATGAATAATAATATAATATTGAAATATACAATAAAATATAAAAAAATAAAAAGAGTAAATAAATAAATAAATAAGCAAATAAAGAGCACACAACCCTAATACCGAAGGTTAGGATGGACTCTCTTTAGGGAAAGTATAAGAACTCCCCGGCAGAGTCGCCAGCTGTCGCGGATGAAAATATGACAGAGTCACCACCATTCTTTATCCGTTCCTAAGGAATAGGGAAATAATGATAAAACCTAATAGTTATGGGTGAAAGACTAGGTTCGGGAGTCAGTTAAGTAAGGGGAAGGTGTTAGACACCCATTACCTCCATTGTACTCAATGGGATCCTCCTCTAATTCTAGGGTTTGTGTGTGCTTGGGATGTTTGCTTGATTATCGATTAGTTATTAATTATTTACCGGTTAATTATTTATTATATTCACCAAAGAATTTCATTAGAATTAATGGGGAAACCCAAAAAAGTTTTTTTTTATAACTGTAATCGCTAGAGTTTACAACTCTATGCATATGTACCTTCGCATTAGGCGAAGGATCAGAGTACCGTAGTTCTTCTAGAAAAAAGTTGTTTGGTTGGTTGTTTTTATCCCTTGAAAATTCTCACGCATCGGGGGCGGAGAAGTGATTGATTTAAAATGCCTCAATACTCCAGGGTAGAGGACTTACAGTTTGAAGTATGTTGAATTTGATTTTATCCCTTGATTTTTTGTGAAGATAATATTTAATTTATTTAAGAAATTAAATTAGTGATTATACTATAATACTAGACATAATCCTTTATCCCGATTTTATCCCCAATTTAACCCTTGAAAACCTTAGAGTTTTATCCCATATTTTATCATGTCTTTGTCCCATTTGATTTGATTGCAGCAATATTATTTAATTTTTTGAGCGGATGATTGCCAGTTCCCTATGATGTTTAACCCTATGATGTTTTTGTTTAACCCTATGATGTTTTTACTTTTTGTTTATCCCTTGTTTTTACTTTAATTTTTGTTTTTACTTTTTGCTTTATCCTGAAAAAATGGTAATCACAAAAAACATAAATAAATAATAATTTGTCCATGTGCATAATATTTGGTCACAATTCACTTCTCTAAAATCAAAATATCAAATCATTATGCAGGTTGGTTTCTAAACCCATTGAATACAATGATCCTTCTCCTTCTCCAAATTTTGAATTCCCTGTGTTTGAGGCTGAGGAGGAAAGTGATGAAGAGGTATTTGATGAATTGTCTCGTCTACTTGAGCACGAGGAAAAAGCCATTCAACCATTCAAAGAGCAGATTGAGTCAGTCAACTTGGGTTCCGAGGATGATATGAAGGAAGTCAAGATTGGGTCCCGACTATGTCCAGACGTTAAGAAGGGGTTGATTGATCTTCTCTGAGAGTATTCAGATGTGTTTGTCTGGTCCTATCAAGACATGCATGGGTTGGATTATGAGATTGTGGAGCATAGATTGTCGTTGAAGCCAGAATGCCCGCCAGTCAAGCAGAAGTTGAGGAGAACTCATCCTGATATGGCAGTGAAGATCAAAGAAGAAGTGCAAAAGCAGATTGATACCGGTTTCCTTGTTACTGCAGAGTATCCGTAGTGGGTGGCCAATATTGTGCCCGTTCCTAAGAAGGATGGAAAAGTACGTATGTGCGTTGATTATAGAGATTTGAATAAAGCCAGTCTGAAAGATGATTTTCCTTTTCCACACATTGATATGTTGGTAGACAATACAACTAAGTTCAAAGTCTTTTCGTTTATGGACGGATTTTCCGGTTATAATTAGATCAAGATGGCACCTGAAGATATGGATAAGACCACATTCATTACACCCTGGCGAACATTCTGTTATAGAGTGATGCCTTTCGGTCTAAAGAATACTGGTGCAACTTACCAGAGAGCAATGAGCACTCTTTTTCATGATATGATGCATAAAGAGATTGAAGTCTATGTTGATGATATGATTGCCAAATCCATTGATGAAGAGGGACATGTTGAGCATTTGTTGAAGCTATTCTAGCGCTTGAGGAAGTACAAACTCCGCTTGAATCCCAATAAGTGTACATTTGGTGTTCGTTCTAGTAAGTTGTTGGGCTTTATTGTCAGCGAGAAGGGTATTGAAGTTGATCCTGCCATGGTCAAAGCAATACAAGAGATGCCTGCGCCCAAAACTGAGAAGCAAGTTAGAGGTTTTCTCGGCCACTTGAATTATATCTCGAGATTTATTTCACACATGACTGCCACATGTGCGCCTATATTCAAGCTTCTTCGGAAAGATCAGTCTTGTGATTGGACCAAAAAGTATCTGCTTGAGCCTCTGATTTTGTCTCCGCCTGTTGAAGGAATACCGTTGATCATGTATTTGACTGTGCTTGAAGAGAATATGGGTTGTGTTCTTGGTCAGCAAGATGAAACTGGAAAGAAATAATATGCAATCTACTATCACAGTAAGAAATTCACCGACTGTGAGACTCAGTATTTTATGCTTAAGAAGACTTGTTGCGCATTGGCTTGGGCTGCTAAGCGTCTGCGTCAAAATATCTTGAATCATACCACTTGGTTGATATCTAAAATGGATCCAATCAAGTATATTTTTGAGAAGCCTTCTTTAACTGGGAGGATTGCCTGTTGGAAAATGTTGTTATCTGAGTATGATATTGAATACCGATCTCAGAAAGCAATCAAAGGTAATGTCTTGGCTGACCATTTGGCTCACCAACCAATTGAAGATTACCAGTCAGTATAGTATGATTTCCCTGATGAAGAGATTTTGTACTTGACAATGAAAGATTGTGATGAACCATTGCTTGAAGAAGGGTCAAAACCTGGTTCCCATTGGGGCATGGTATTTGATGGAGCTGTTAATCAGTATGGCAATAGCATTGGGGCAGTAATCATTACTCCTCAAGGCACGAATTTTCCATTTACAGCTAGATTGACTTTCAAGTGTACAAATAATATGGCTAAGTATGAAGCTTGCATTATGGGGCTTGAAGAGGCCATTGATCTCAAAATCAAGTACTTAGACGTCTATGGAGATTCAACTTTGGTTGTGAATCAGATCAAAAGTGAATGGGAGACGAATCAACCCGGTTTGATACCATATATAGATTATGCGAGGAGGATTTTAACTTTCTTTACAAAGGTTGAATTTCATCATATCCCTCGAGATGAAAACCGGATGGCAGATGCTCTTGCAACGTTGGCTTCGATGATTATGGTGAAATTCTGGAATGAGGTTCCCAACTTGACTGTGATGCACCTTGATAGGCCAGCTCATGTGTTTGCTGTTGAAGAGATTAAAGACGAAAAGTTGTGGTATTATGATATCAAGTGTTTTCTCCAAAGTCAGATTTACCTGCCTGGGGCATCTTTGAAAGATAAGAAGACTTTGAGAAGATTAGCCGGCAACTTCTACTTGAATGGTGATGTTTTGTACAAGAGAAACTTCGATATGGTTTTGCTCAGATGCGTGGATAAACAAGAAGTAGACTTATTGATGACTGAAGTCCATGAAGGTTCCTTTGGTACTCATTCGAATGGACATGCGATGGAAAAGAAGATGTTGCGAGCAGGTTACTATTGGCTGACAATGGGATCTGACTGTTGCAAGTTTGTGAAGAAATGCCACAAGTGTCAAATTTATGCAGATAAGATTCATGTTCCTCCGACACTGTTGAACGTCATTTCCTCCCCATGGCCCTTCTCCATGTGGGGAATCAATATTATTGGCATGATTGAGCCCAAAGCTTCGAACGAACATCATTTCATTTTGGTGGCTATTGACTACTTTACAAAGTGGGTTGAAGCGGCATCATATGCAAATGTAACCAATCAAGTTATTGTGAGGTTTATCAAGAATCAGATCATATGCCATTATGGTGTGCCAAGTAAGATCATTACTGATAATAGTTCGAACTTGAATAATAATATGGTGGAAGCTCTCTGCAAAGACTTCAAGATTGCACATCATAATTCTTCGCCCTACACACCTAAGATGAATGGGGCTGTTGAAGCTGCAAACAAGAACATCAAGAAGATCATCCAGAAGATCGTTGTGACATATAAGGATTGGCATGAGATGCTCCATTTGCTTTGCACGGGTATCATACATCCACCCGCACTTCAACAGGGGCAACCCCTTTCTCTCTTATATATGGTATGGAAGTTGCGCTCCCTATAGAGGTTGAGATCCCATCATTGCGTATGCTGATGGAAGCCAAGTTGATTGAGGCTGAATGGTGTCAGACCAGATATGACCAGTTAAATTTGATTGAAGAAAAGAGGTTGACTGCCATGTGTCATGGTTAGTTGTACCAACAGACAATGAAGAAGGCATTTGATAAGAAGGTCAGACCTTGGGTGTTTAGAGAAGGTGACCTTGTGCTCAAGAAGATTCTATATCTCAAACCAAATTCTAGGGGCAAATGGACTCCTAATTATGTAGGCCCATACGTTGTTAAGAGAGCCTTTTCAGGTGGTGCTTTGATTCTTACAACTATGGATGGTGAAAAGTTCACTCGTCCTATGAACGCAGATGCAGTCAAGAAATACTTCGCCTAAAAAAGAAAAGAACAACTCGCTAAGTTGAAAACCCGAAAGGGCGACTTAGGCAAAAATGAGCGTGTCGGTGGATTGAAAACCTGAAAGTGCGATCCAGGCAAAAATTAGAGACATAAAAACAGAAAGAATTATCCCGATAAATTGAGTACCCCACCTTGGGATGATTTATGCAAAAATTGGGGATTATGGCAAGTAACTGCATCCTGCTGATCTTTAGTTTTTGAAGACTTTCTTGAGCACATTGTCGGATTCTGATCCCTAGTAGCAGTCAAGAGCACAATGGATATCAAGAGTTGGTATAAGGATTAGTGATCATTGTATTCAATGTAGCCCTTTTCCATGTAAATTACAATTTTTAACTTTTGTAAAGATCTATGGAGTCTTGTCATTTACAGACTACCATTCCATTAAATAAAGTTGAGCTTTTATCCAATTGTTTCTACTCTTGTTTAATTCAGCCAAATAGATTTAAATTTTATTATGATCATTTATGAAATTAAAATTTTAAGCAAAATCATATTTTCTTAAACATATAAAAGCATTATATTTAAGCAATCGATTTCATTTAGAGGAATATCAATAGTGGTTTGAAAGCGGTAAGCCCTAAGTGCGGAGCATTATTGGTTCTCCCCAAGCAGTTTGCGTAACTCCTCTTTCATCCCCAGCAGCATGCCAGTATCTGGTGTTTGTTGATTTTCCCAGCTAAGTTTCTTGGCATCTCCAGCGGAGTTTGTGATTGTCTTCCCTCGGGTTGTAGGCATTTCATTACAATAGTTTGTTTGGTTTCGAAAGAACTTTGTTTCGCCACAAGTCGCCATCAGATTTGTTCCCAGTCGGAGTTTCTCCCTGGTTTTGAGCAGCTATTTGTGTTTATCCCCTGCAGAGTTGTCTCCCCATTTAATATGGTGTTGACCTAAAATTCCCCACGGAATTGATAGCAGTTTCCTTAGCAGATCTCTTCCTTTCTTCCCCAGATAGGGTTGAACCTTCGAGATGTTTGATCTTTTCTCCACCAGTTGTTTCCCTCTTTTGTGGATTGGCTAGGAATTGTATCGATGATTCAAACCAGCGATATTTTGTATCTTTTGTGATTGTTTTGTCAGCATATATACATATGCATATACATATACACTCATATAACTTGCATTATCGCATTATTACATTTTGTGATTTTAATCCTCTGCTATGGTGGTACTTTATCCCCATACAGGTTCGGTGTGTCTGTCCTCCTTCAATTGTAGAGTGTCAGCCCCCTAAGTAGAAAGACTTTAACCTTTCTCCCTTCCCCACTAAGTTATTTCCTCGTGGATGATGATTATTTCAGTTTCCTCCCCAGTTGATTATCGGGATGGAACCCCTCCCCTTGAGTTACATCCTCATTGGGTTGAGTCTTGATTGACCGTTTCTTTCTAGATCTTACCTAGATAGATGCTTTTGGTCTCCTAAGAGTTTTTTACCCAGTAACTGGTAGTATTCTCCTCAGTTTGCAGTTTATTACTTCTTGCCCAATACCCGACAAAAGTACCCCCCTTTTTTCCCAGCGGATCCGTTTTCATGTTTCCCCAGGAAGTATATCCTTGATATGTTCATCCTAACCGATGACAGATATTTTCTTCCCCTGCTTTGAGTTTATCCTTGATATGTTCATCCTAACCAGTGACGGATATTATCTTTTCGGTATTCTACCCAGTAAAAAGGTAGTTGTAATCCCTATTTTGTTTCCCAAAGAGTTAATCCTTGATATGTTCATCCCAATTGATGACGGGTTTCCTTCTCTTTGCGGTCTTCTGCCCAGTAACTGGTAGTTGTAAATCCTGCTTTTCTGCCCTTGGTAGAGTTTATCCTTGATATGTTCACTCTAATCAGTGACGGATATCCTCTTTGTGGTTTTCTATCCAGTAACTGATAGATATAATTCCTATTCTTCCCATCGGAGTCTATCCTTGATATGTTCATCCTAACCGGTGAAGGATATTCTCTTTCTAGTATTCTATCCAGTATTCGATAGATGTAATTCCTACTTTGTTCCGGCGGTTTATCCTTGATATGTTCACCTTAACCGATGACGGGTATCCTCCTTAACATCTCCAGGCAAGTCTATCCTTGATATGTTCATCTTAACCGATGACGGATTCTCTTTCCTTCGAGTCTATCCTTGATATGTTCACCCTAACCGGTGATGGATATTCTCTCCTTTTGGTCTTCTGCCCAGTAACCGGTAGTTGTAAATCCTAGTTTTTCCCCAACAAGTCTATTCTTACCCAGTAACCGGTAATGAATACACCTCCTGGCGGCCCTCAACGAGTCATCCTTGATATGTTTACCCTAACCGGTAATAGATGTCCTCCCTGTCAGATTTTGTTATTCCCGTACCCAATAACCGGTAGTGGATAATATATTTCTTCTCCTCCTATGTTGAAGATATTTTCTTCCCTAGTCCAGTTTGAGTGTGTTTTTCCTTAGTGAATTCGTTGTTCCTGCTTGCTTCGAGTATTTTAGTTTTGTTCTGATCTACTCGTTTCCCTTACAGACATTCCTTTTATTCCCCGGCTGAGTCTTTCCATTGGTTTTCTTTCATGGAATTCCTCTGATCCCCCAGTTGTTTTAATTCGTAGCCTGGCCTACGCACAACCCTTTTCTCCGAGAGTCTTTGTCTCCATAGTGAGTTTTCCTTATGGAAATGCATTGTACTCCTGTGGACTTTCAGTCTCTCCGGATTCTTTTCCTTTCTGGCAACATTTCCCCACAAAGATTATTTTAACATTCATATCATATGCATCATGAGGTCTCTTAGGGACCAAAATTTTCCTCTATTTGTTGTTATTTAAGCCCATTCTACTGAGTTGATGCGAAGATTTTAACCTTCATCTCCTCAGTTAGAACGTCCTTAAATAGGGGCAGCTGTAAGACCCCAATTTTGACCCTAAGATCCCTCATGTTATACCATCATATGCATTGGCATTGGGATCACATCTTGGCATCCTCCTTACCCCTCATTCATTGGGTTTGCATTGGGAGAGATCACCAAGCACCATTTGATTGTATCATACTTTGTATTTTATCATATTTACTAACCAAAATACCAAAAATATGTCTTTGCATAATCTAACTTATTTGTAGGTAGGGTACATGCTCACCTTTGATCTATCAAGCTCACATAAGGGTTTAAGACCCTCAGTGCAATGAGTTAAATCAAGGATTGGTTTACTAGGGCTGTAGGCATCATATATGGATCCCCATGAGCTTCACATGTTATTTTGATCAAGAATTCATCAAGAGTTTGGAATTGGTTTGCAATGGAAACCCTAGTTCATTTGGGTATCTTGTGTAACTTCTTCATTAAGCTTCTTCAACATTTTATCAAATGTTTCAAGGGATACTTAAAATTTCATCATCTTATGCATAGATGATCTCCCATGAGTCCCAAAAGTCAAGAGAATTGCAAGCTAGCAAGTTGGTTGATGGTGGTTGACCAGAGGAATTCATCTGATCAGATCTGGGGTCCCCTAGACCCTATCTCCTACAATTTTTGTCATATGAAAATTATTCCAAGAGAAAAGTTACTATAAATGACATTCCAAACAACTTTCACGTTTAGGTCTAGATCTAGTTTGGCTTGGAAAGTCATTTTTTATGGTGAATGATAATAGGTCATTTTGTCTAAACCCTAATTTGGAGGTAAACTTTCTAAGGCCATAACTTGCGCAATTTTTATGAGATGAAATATTTCCAAGTTGAACAACCAAATTCAAGATGTATAATTCAACTTTGGTGTTTGGAGGAATATCTAATTCAACTTTTATGAGCATGTGATATGAGGATACATTATAGGTCATTTTGGACCAATACCATTGAACAAGTGATTTTCCTCAACTTCAAAAATGCATAACTCCTTTATATCAAATCCAAATAAGGTCAAATTTGTGACCATTTTGAGTTACTTTGAGAGAGATACAAATTTGATGAATAAACGTTTCTCATTTGAAGCTCACGCAAAAAGTTAGCCAAGGTGGAATAAGTGAACATATGGCTTGACACTTAGAAATTGTTTTGATATGTTAAATTTTTCAAACTTCCACCTCAAAATTAATCATGATTTAAGCTTTAAATGGAAACGTGTTCAACATAAAAGTTGTTCCTCTTGATCTAAACTTTCCAAAAAGTCTAATTTCATCCATTTTGGACAAGATTTGAATGGACTGTGCATGGCTTGA
This sequence comes from Lathyrus oleraceus, assembly GCF_024323335.1. NCBI lineage: Eukaryota > Viridiplantae > Streptophyta > Magnoliopsida > Fabales > Fabaceae > Lathyrus > Lathyrus oleraceus. The sequence goes on from NC_066585.1 coordinate 388,488,528, forward strand.
ACATTGCATCATCATTTGGCAAGATTGAACTTGAAACTTTCATGCATCAAGTGGTATGGCACGCAGGGTCCATAATTCTGAGCATAGAGGGCGCTATTTATAGCCAAATGGATTGATATTTGCACACTTGAAATGGAATCCAAAAATAGCAACGTGTGGTACATGGGTGCATGGGCGTGTACAGGCCTATGAAATCACTTCTTCTAATCCATAATTGAGTACAAGCAATGCTGAGATCATGTTGGAATGCTAGGTAATGATGCATGAAAGTTTCAAGTTCAATCTTGCCAAATGATGATGCAATGTTGAAGCCATGCAGCCCATTCAAATATTGTCCAAAATGAATTAAATTGGACTTTTTGGAAAGTTTAGATCAAGAGGAACAACTTTCATGTTGGACAATTTTTCATTTGAAGCTTGGATCATGATGAATTTTGAGGTGGAAGTTGGGAAATCAAACATGTCAAAAAAATTCTAAGTGTCAAGCCATATGTTCACGTATTCCACCTTGGCTAACTTTTTGTGTGAGCTTCAAATGAGAAAATTTCATTCATCAAAGTTGTAGCTCTCTCAAAGTAGTTCAAAATGGTCAGAAATTTGACCTCCTTTGGATTTAATATGAAGGAGTTATGCATTTTTGAAGTTGAGGAAAATCACTTGTTCAATGGCATTGGTCCAAAATGACCTATACTGTATCCTCATATCACATGCACATAAAAGTTGAATTTTCTCTTCCTCCAAACATCAAAGTTTAAGTATATATCTTGAATTTGATTATGAAACTTGGAAATATTTCATCTCATAAAAATTGAGCAAGTTATGGTCTTGGGAAGTTGACCTCCAAATTAGAGTTTAGACAAAATGACCTATAATCTTTCACCATAAAAAATGACTTTCCAAGAAAAAATAGCTCTAGAGATAAACATTAAAGTTGTTTGGAATGTCATTTAGAGTAACCTTTATCTTGGAATCATTTTCATATGATAAAAATTGTAGGAGATAAGGTCTAGGGAACCCCAACTTTGATCAGATGATTTCCTCTGGTCGACCACCTTCAACCATCTTGCTAGCTTGGTATTCTCTTGACTTTTGGGACTCATGGGAGATCATATATGCATAATATAATGAAGTTTGAAGTATCCCTTGAAATATTTGATCAATTGTTGAAGAATCTTGGTGAAGAAGTTACACAAGATACCTAGATGAATTAGGGTTTCCAAGCCAAACCAATTCCAAACTCTTGATGAATTCTTGGTAAAAATAACATGTGAAGCTCATGGGGATTCATATATTATGTCTAGAGCCATATTATACCAATTCTTTATTGAGCTCCTTGCATTGAGGGTCTTAAACCCTAGATATGAGCTTGATGAATCAAAGGTGAGCACATGCCTTACCTACAAAAGAGTTAGTGTATACAAAGACATATTTTTGGTATATTGGTTAGTAAAGATGATAAAATACAAAGTATGATACAATCAAATGATTCTTCGTGATCTCTCCCAATGCAAACCCAATGAATGAGGGGTTAGGAGGATGCCAAGATGTGATCCCAATGCCAATGCATATGATTAGATAGCATGAGGGATCTTAGGGTCAAAATTGGGATCTTACAAGTGCCTTGAGGAGGAATAATCACTTCCCCAATTCCATTACCATACGAATTAAAAACTCAATCAAATACCATGCCCCAACGGGAACCATGTTATGGCCCTTCTTCAAGCAATGGTTTGTCATAATCTTTCATCTTCAAATACAAAATCTCTTCGTCAGGAAAATCATACATCACTGACTGATAATCTTCAATAGATTGGTGAGCCATATAGTCAGCTAAGATACTACCTTTAATAGCTTTTTGAGATCGGTATTCAATATCATACTCAGATAACATCTGCCAACGGGGCGATTCTCCCAGTTAAAATAGGCTTTTCTAAAACGTACTTGATTGGATCCATTTTGGATATCAACCAAGTAGTATGATTCAACATATACTTGTGCAGACGCTTAGCAGCCCAAGCCAAAGCACAACATGTCTTCTTAAGCATAGAATATCGAGTCTCACAATCACTGAATTTCTTACTGAGGTAGTAAATTGCATATTATTTCTTCCCATATTCATCTTACTGTTCAAGAACACAACCCATACTCTCTTCAAGCATAGTCAAATACATGATCAACGGTTTTACTTCAATAGGCAGAGACATAATCGGAGGCTCAAGCAGATATTTTTTAATACTGTCAAAAGCTTTCTGGAAATCCTCAGTCCAATCACAAGATTGGTCTTTCCGAAGGAGCTTGAATATAGGTGCACATGTGGCAGTCATATGCGATATAAGTCTTGAAATTTAATTCAAGCGGCCGAGAAAACCTCTGACTTGTTTCTCAGTTTTGGGTGCAGGCATCTCTTGTATTGCTTTGACCTTGGTAGGCTCAACTTCAATACCCTTCTCACTGACAATAAAGTCTAACAACTTACCAGAGCGGACACCAAATGTACATTTATTGGGATTTAAGCGGATTTTATACTTCCTCAAACGCTGGAATAACTTCAACAAATGTTCAACATGCTCTTCTTCATCACTTTATTTAGCAATCATATAATCGACATAAACTTAAATCTCTTTATGGATCATATCATGGAAAAGAGTGGTCATTTGCTCTCTAGTATGTTGCACCAGCATTCTTTAACCCGAAAGGTATCACTCGATAACAAAATGTTCCCCAAGGCATAATGAATGTGGTCATCTCCATATCTTCGGGTGGCATATTGATCTGATTATAACCGAAAAACCCGTCCATAAATGAAAAGACGTTTAGTTTAGTTGTATTGTCTACTAAGATATCAATGTGTGGCAGAGGAAAATCATCTTTCGGACTGGTTGTATTCAAATCTCTGTAGTCAACACACATACAAACTTTTTCATCCTTCTTCAGAACAGGCACAATATTGGCCACCCACTGTGGATACTCGGAGGTAACAAGGAAACCAACATCAAACTGCTTCTGCACTTCCTCCTTAATCTTCATTTCCATATCAGGATGGGTTCTTCTCAATTTCTGCTTGACCGGCGGGAATTATAGCTTCAAAGGCAATATATGCTCTACAATCTCATAATCCAAACCCGACATATATTGATAGGACCAAGCAAACACATCAAAATATTCTCGAAGAAGATCAACCAACCCCTTCTTAGCCTTTGGACACAGTTGAGACCCAATCTTGACTTCCTTCACATCATCATCGGAACCCAAGTTAACTAATTCAATTTGTTCTTCAAACGACTGAATGATTTTTTACTCGTGCTCAAGCAAACGGGATAACTCATCAGATACTTCATCATCATCATTCTCTTCCTCAGCTTCAAACACAGGGAAATCAAAGTTTGGAAAGGGAGTAGGATCATTACATTCAATGGGTTTGGGAATCAACCTACATAATGATTTGATATTTTGATTTTAGAGAAGTGGAGTGCAAAAAAATATTATGCAGATGGAAAGATTATTTTTTATGTTGTTTTTGTGATTACCATTTTTAGAAAAAGGAAAAAGTAAAAACAAACATCATAGATATGGATGAATAAAATTGTATTTTATTGATGATAATATTGAAAACACCCAACAATGTTTCACTTCTCCCTTAAGCATAGGAGAAGGATTTTTCTTAAACAAGAAAATAATTTACTTCGAACGATGCATAACAACAAGAACGTCTACAACAATCCAATTGTTGCAAGTCTGGCCGTGTGTCACAAAGTTGGCGCAAGCTTCACCTTCATCATCATCTTCAATAATGGTAGCTGAGTGTTGATCATCCTTGTGAATGAACCCTCCATTATGGAAAACTTCTTGCATAGCCTTGACATTGGAGTTGAATGGCCCTTGCTGAAATCCCAGCCCTTCTCTATTGTTGTTCTCAATAACTTCCACAACGCGACCCCATTTGTCGGTGCTACCAGCCTGAATAACCTCTTTTGCATCCTCCAGAGAAGACATGGGTGCCCCAGTCTTCTTCAACTCATCAGCAATAGTTAAAGCTTGGAACGATGTTCCAAATTCTTCTTCAACATCCACATAGGTGAAGGATGACAAATGGCTCGCTAACAACACTTTCTTCCCACCAACAACGACAAGCTTGTCGTTCTTAACAAATTTCAACTTTGATGCAGAGTAGACGTCACAACGCCGACTTCATGGATCCAAGGCCTTCACAATAAACAGCTGTAGTCCGGGTGAATATCCATCACTTGAAAAGTAATTTGAAAATAACTCGGACCTATCTTAACTGGAAGGTCCACTTCTCCAATGACAGTTTTTCTAGAACCGTCAAACGCTTTAACAACAACGCCAATGTACCTCATCAGGGCGCCATGGTAAGAAAGTCTTGCTAGAGTTTACTTGGGCAACACATTCAATGATGAACCAGTATCAACCAAGACATTGGACAGAGCGTCCTCTTTGCAGTTCATTGAAATATGGAGTGTCAAGTTGTGATTTCTGCCCTCCTGAAGAAGTTCCTCATCACAAAAGCTCAGGTTGTTGCAAGAAGTAATGTTGGAAAAAATGTGGTCAAACTGATCCACAGTAACATCGTGCTCCACGTAGGCCCGTTCCAACACTCACTGCAACGCCTCTCTATGTGCCTCAGAATTCATCAATAATGACAACACGAATTTTTTTGACGGCGTTTGAAGCAACTGCTCCACAATGTTGAATTCACTTCTTTTGATCAGACGCAATACCTCGTCATCATCATTAGCCTTCAACCTGCTGGATTCACCAGACTGACAAGTTGGAGCACTAACCAGATCAACTACAGGAACTTCTTCCTTTTTACCCATGGAAACATCTTCCACAACTCTAGAAGATACCGGGTTGAACACACGACCACTACGAGTCACCTTTACTACATCTGCAATGCTAACCACTGAATTCGTAGCGGGAAGAGGAACCTCTTACCTGTCGCAACCTGAAAAATGGAATGCGAAAAAAAACAACCTGCGAAGAAAGACAAGAGAGTTGCCACCGTGCGTTATTTATCCCAAAGGAGGGAAAGGAAACACTCGAAGTAAACCTGGAAAAAAGGAAAGGACAAGACAGGGTCTCGCAACCAAATCTTGGGTTCGGGAGTCGATTATGCGAAGGGAAGATATTAGCACCCTACGCATCCGTAGTACTCTACGGGATCCACTTTTGTAGTTCTTGTCTAAAGGGAGTGGGTTTATCTAATGTGTTATTTACTAAAAAAATGGTCAAAAGAAAATGACTCGCACGGATGTCGCATCCACTGCATACGTATCTCATCTGATTATGAGAATCAGAGTCTTCGTAGCTCGACTACCTAGGGGTTAAGGGTAATTGTGCTCGCTAAGACATCGCGTCTTATGCCTACGTATCTCATCTGGAATGAGAATATGAGCAAGCCGTAGTTCGACTAACTACGGGGTTATGGATTGGGTTTTGGACGAACGACGTTACTACGCAATCTACCGGATGCTCGACCTTGGGAGACTTACTCACCTATAGTAGAAGGAGTAAACGTGTGTTTAGGAGAAGAAAAATCAATGAAGGGTTAGGGTTTGGGATGCTCAAGCAAAAGGAGTCCTGGACGAAGGAACCTGTAAAAAAAAATAAACACACAAAAACATTGCCTCCTATCGAGGTCTTCCAGCTAGGAAAGCAGTAAAAATACGGGAAAATGTAAAAGTACCACACGGATAAAGATCCGAAGTAACAGGAATTAACGGAACAAGGAAACCCTGAGATCCTCCCAAGCTAACACCATTAAAGAAAGTGAGTCAGTACAGGTAATCAGAATGAAACCTCTAGGTGGTATCCCACAAATAAAGTGGAACACCAGGCAAGCTATCCCTGCAAAAGTCATGTGAGCCTTCACAAAAACTCAACAAAAGGGTTAGTGAAACACGATAAGCATTTTTTTCATGGATAACATTATGGTTTCAGAAACCTCAAACCCTGTGGCATACACTTCAGAAATTAAACGATTAGGCATTCAAGGCATTATTTATACATTAATACATAATTATGAACTCGTGGGCAAAAACCTAATGAAATTCATCCATCATACCTCAAACATTCAGAGTATTCAACTTCAAAGCACAAAGGTAATGGGAATAAGGGCAAACCTGATTGGAGAGCTTGATTGAAATTGAGTTGCACTCGTGAGGTTTACAAAACAATCTTTAGGGTTTATGTGAGGCAGAGGTGATTCTGTGCAGTTGAGTTCCCTTCAGGGTTTGGAGGCTGCTCTGAGTTCTCTGTCAGGTTTTTCTCCAGGTTTTGTCCAGGGTTTTGTTTCAAGGAAACCTCAGAGTATTTTGCTTCTCTTCCTTTCTCTCAAGTGAAGTCTTGGTATTTATAGACTAATATTGGTAGCTAAGTGAGCTTTTGAGATTTTTATTTATTTATTTATTATTTATTTATTTATTTATTTAATTAATTAATTTTTTTATTATTATTATTATTATTTTAAATTTTATTTTCGTTTTTTTTTTGTTTTTCGTTTTTTTTTTCTAAAAAAAAAAACTTCTTGGATCTGATTCTGATTGACATGATGAAATGCAATATGAAATGTTAAATGACCTAAAAATGAAAGCATGAATGAGGAGGGCAAATTTTGGGGTGTTACAGCTGCCCTATTCAGTCATCAGCTAACCCGAGCAGGATGAAAGCGAACAACTTATCAGACAAGCAGGGTGAGCTATGATTGAATACCAAAGACAGACCGAAAATTTGCGCTCCGAGAACATCACAAAAATGCTGAAATACACCGCGCTGTTTATTTCTCTTCCGATCCTCTAGCTGAATCTGAATCAGTCTTCTGACTTAATCTGGAGTTTCGATCCTCTGGCTGAATCTATACTCAATTTAGTCCTCTGATTGAATGTTAATTTTGATCCTCAGGCTGGATACAGTTTCAATCTTCTGGCTAGATCTTCTTCGATCTTCTGTCTAGATCTTCTTTCTTCGATTCTCTGGCTGAATCTATTTCCGGTCTTCGGGCTAGACCTGACTTCGATCTTCTGGCTAGATCTGAATTGTTTCGATTCTCTAGCTGAATCTATTTCCGGTCTTCGGGCTAGACCTGACTTCGATCTTCTGGCTAGATCTTCTTCGATCTTCTGGCTAGATCTGAATTGTTTCGATTCTCTGGCTGAATCTATTTCGATCTTCTGGCTAGATCTGAATTGTTTCGATTCTCTGGCTGAATCTATTTTCTTTGATTCTCTGGCTGAGTCTAATTTGATCTTCTGGCTAGATCTTAATTGTTTCGATTCTCTGGCTGAATCTATTTCCGGTCTTCGGGCTAGACCTGACTTCGATCTTCTAGCTAGATCTTCTTCGATCTTCTGGCTAGATCTCCTTTGTTTCAATTCTCTAGCTGAATCTATTTTCTTTGATTCTCTGGATGAATCTACTTCGATCTTCTGGCTAGATCTCCTTTGTTTCGATTCTCTGGCTGAATCTATTTTCTTTGATTCTCTGACTGAATCTACTTCGATCTTCTGGCTAGATCTGAATTGTTTCGATTCTCTGGCTGAATCTATTTCCGGTCTTCGAGCTAGACCTGGCTTTAATCTTCTGGCTAGATCTGGATTGTTTTGATGATAAATTCCCATCATCAGGATCTCGCATCTGGGGCATGCGCTGGTTGACCCTCTTTCGAAATCTACAATCTTAATGTTAGATATGCAACTTCGAGAATATCGCACTTTTGGGCTTCATACATATTCTTCAGGCTAGAACATGTTATAACGACTCTTCGATTAGACTTTGTTTTTTTAATGCGATCCGCGGGCTGGATCCTCTTGTAGGTTGATTTTCTATTGAGCTGTCAATCTATTCCTCCAGCTGGCTTGTTGGGGAAATAACGCTCGTAGTCGACTCTCTGGCTGAATCTTCGAAATGACCCTCAGGCTGGATCTCTGGAAAACGATTCTCAGGCTGAATCTTCGAAATGACCCTCATGCTGGGTCACACACACACACTTGATCCTCTGGCCGAATCTCATGACTTTGGTTGTAAAGTAATTTTTCAGTCTGCTTTGAAGAACCTGTTTATCAACTTATGTGTATGTTTGATATGCATGCAAATGCAAATGCAAATGTTATGCATGGTGCAAAAGAAAAAAGAAATCTGCTTGGGGAAGCAACTCTGGCAGGGAGCGGATAGCTGTATCAATCCTTGAATGCTCTGTGGGGAACGATCCGTCTGCCGGGACCGGGGAGCCACCAAAAATAAATCGGCCTTTTTTGAAAAGTTGACCTTGCTGGGGAAGTATCAACTATGGAATCTTTGCTTGGCGAGGCTCTGCGAGGAGAGTCTGTGAGGAAAGCACTGAAGGAGAATTGCGGTCCAAAACGCAACCGAAATTAAAATTTTCTCCTTTAGAGATCCTTACGAATGGTCATGATCAGTGATAGAATATTTACCTCTTGTGACGATTGAAACCTTTGGTGCAGATCTCTTGTGACAATCAAAACCTTTGATGCAGATCCACGGAGCGATCACGAACGTTGAACGATGACAACGTCTCTACTCAGTCCACACGAACGGATTCCTTCAATCTCAGTGCTAGCTGGTACGAATGAAGGCTTTGAGTGAGAGAGAGAGAGAGAGAGAGAGAGAGAGAGAGAGAGAGAGAGAGAGAGAGAGAGAGAGAGAGAGAGAGAGAGAGAGAGAGAGAGAGAGAGAAATGAAAAATGCAACCGCAATGAATGCTTCTGCACAAGGGTTCTATTTATAGAACCACTTGTGTGGGCTTCAAGCTAAAAGCCCACTTAAGTGTATTTTGGCCCATATCTTATAATATGCCCAAAATCACTTAAGCCCATGGTACCTTACCATATTTCGTATTCTATTCAAGTACACCGTACCTTACGATGTTCTATAATTCACTTAAGGGCACCGTACCTTACGGTATTCCTTAGGTACTCTATCTCTCATCAATCCGTCCTTTGTGTGTGACCCTGTAGGTTTTCGTGACGTTGGCAATTATATTAAATCACGCATTTAACATAATAAACAGTGAGCGGTATCTAGCAACACATCACTGCTACCCAAGACACGAAAATGTCATGTGATCTGACAATTCCTTCTGTGATAATACTTATGTGTATAATTACCCTTTTGCCCTTATGTCTATATTAAACACAAGGCATAAACCGTGTCATCCTTGTCCAGTTCAATATTGGGCCCATAGACATTTATCCTGTTATGCAGGATGGGCAAATTCCATCTAGGTCACTCATGTCCCTCAGCATGCTTCGTGGAGTACCCATCAATTGTCTTTATGGTTATCCAGTTACGGACAACGTTGGATCAGCAATAAAGCACTCGACTCTACATCTAGGGTCCATAGTGGTTTCCGGTTGAAGAGTGGTATACACCATTATCACCATGAGAATAACTTATGACACTTTGCATAACTTTCTATATAGTATTCTCATAGCGGGTCAATCCGGTATAAATATGACTCCTAATATTCATACCTATGTTTAAGACTTGATAACTCTTTATCCATGATCCATGAGATGTGATCATCAGTTTACAAACATAATAGTCTTAATGCTTTAATGTTATCCCACTTCACACTAAAGCTCGACTACGGATACTTTAATAATAGTGTCCTTATGTTTAATGTGTTCTCATGATTAAGTCACACTTAATACATTAAACGGACTAGCTATTCTAGGGACTTTATTAAACAAACGTAATAAAGAAAAAGCCTTTTATTATTCGATACAAGTACCAAAAAGCATTGGCCTCTAGGGCTTACACCAACAAGCACTTCCTGGGGAAATATCGTAGGAATCGATCTTTGCTGGGGATATGAACTTGTTAATCGTCCTCAGGCTGGGGATTAAAACAAATCTGTTAAAAAAAATAATCTGCTGGGGACGAGATGAACACTGGGAACACCATCCTCTTGTCTGTTGGGTATGCGACTACTTCGCTGTTGCTGGGAAGATACAGTCTGGCACTGTCGACTCCGCTGGGAATATACAGTCTGGATACTGTCAACTCTACTAGGGATATACAGTCTGGATACTGTCAACTCTACTAGGGATATACAGTCTGGATACTGTCAACTCTACTGGGGATATACAGTTTGGATACTGTCAACTCTACTGGGGAACCTGCTCTGCAGAGGAGAGGCTTTGTCAACCGCTTGGGGGTGAGGATTCATGACTTGGCATCCGGTTCCTGTGACCTGTAACAAAAAAATACACGTATGCCCCGGGGAATTACTCGGTTTAAATTCACCGTCCGGGATTAAACACATTCAAAGAAATTTTGACTGTTTTCCTGCGCAAGTCATCTGCAAAAGCCACCATTACATTCAGATGCAATATGTTTCCTCAAGAATTCAGACATCTTTTGCAAACAAACTGATAAATGAAAAGTAAAGAGGCTTTTTAACTGAATTATTCGACTTTTGTTGGTTGAAAAATTTGTGCCAGGAATAGGTGAGTACATCAGGAAGCTGATCCCTGGAAAGAGGCGATCGCTATAAATTGAACAAGAGAAACTATCCTAATGGCAATGTGGAAACGGGGTCCCACCGAGTTTCGACTCTGCTATGGCTCGTATGTCCTCAAGACGCTCTGCTCATCTTGCTTTTTGAAGTGGATGATTAGTCGATCTTTTACCTTCGAAGATTGCCGGATTGAATGAAACGGTGATATAACACGGATGAACTTAAATCGTCGTTATTCGCTTATTCCCTAACTTTTGCGTGGACCGCCCTTTTGGGTTTTCAATCCACCGGGATACCCTTTTTTGCCTGAGCCACCCTTTCGGGTTTTCGACTCACCGGGTGTACATTTTTTTTTATATCCCTAATTTTTGCCCGAACCTCTTCATTCTTTTTTTTGGTTCGTCGGGATGCCCCTTTTTTGCCTGGACTATTCTTTTTACTGTCCAGCAGGTTTATTTTATGCGAAGTATTTTTTAACTGCGTCTGAGTTGACAGGGGACGGGAAGTCTTCACCATCCATGGTTGTTAGCATTAGAGCTCCGCCAGAGAAAACTCTTTTAACCACGTATGGACCCTCGTTGTTCAGTGTCCATTTGCCCCTGTGATATGTGTTGGGAGGAAGAATTCTTTTGAGTACCAATTCACCGACACGATACTCCCAAGGGCGCACTTTCTGATCAAACGCTCTTTTCGTCCGTCTCTGATATAGCTGGCCATGGCATATAGCTGCTAGTCTCTTTTCCTCAACTAGGCTTAGCTGATTGTATCGAGAACGGACCCATTCTGCTTCGTCCGGCTTCATTGTTGGTGCAGGGAAAAGTTATTCTAGCACAAAATGGCATATGAACCCCCTCCGGTGTGATCAACACTGCACCAACTCCGCGACCATTGACGTTGATCGCCCTATCAAACATCATAATCCATTTGGATTCAGGGTTAGGCCCCTCCTCCGAGAGTGGTTCCTTGCAATCTTTCGATTTGAGAAACATGATGTCCTCATCAGGAAAGTCGAACCTCATAGGTTGGTAATCATCAATCGGTTACGCGGCAAGATAGTCTGACAAGACACTTCCTTTGATGGTTTTTTGTGAAGTGTATTGGATGTCATACTCTGTCAGCATCATTTGCCACCTAACAACCCTGCTAGCTTTTCAAAAATATACTTGACTTGATCCATCTTTGATATCAATAGGGTTGTGTGAGTCAACATATACTATCTTAGTCGGCGAGCAGCCCATGCCAAAGCACGGCAAGTTTTCTCGAGCAGTGAGTATCTTTGTTCACAATCGGTAAACTTTTTGCTAAGGTAGTATATTGCATGCTCTTTTTGACCTGACTCGTCATGCTGACTGAGCACACAACCCATTGACCTTTCTAACACAGTCAAGTACATGATCAACGGTCTTTTCCTCTCGGCCTGTAGACCGGCCCCGATCTTGATCTCTTTCTTGTCGTCTTCGGTACCAATGTTGATGGTCTCAACCACCTCCTGATAAGGTGTGATAGCTCGGTCCTCCTGTTTCAACAACCTGGCTAACTCCTTAGGCAATTCACAATCTTCCTCAACCCCTTCTTCGGCTTGATAGATAGGATTGTTGAAGTCATACTTGGCCATAGCAGTGTCGTTAGCAGTGAGATCCGGGTGATCAGTTTTACGAGGTGTTTTTTGGAAAGAAACATGAAAAAGAAACATTGCCGTTTTTGTAAAAGTAAAAATAATTGAAAGAAAGAGAACACAAAATTGTTTGCAAAAGCTGTCCATTGTTGATGATGAAAATAATTGCGAAATGTAACTAAATGGATAGCCCTACAGATGAGTCATTACACCTTGGTCAAAGTGTAGGACTTTGTTATGCATGTGATAAAAGGAAAACAATAAAAATTACTCCTTCAGTAGAGTAAACCGGACGACTTTTTCAGACGACCAATTGTCGAGCTTTTCTCCTGGGACACACAGGCGAATCCAGCTATCTAAGTCACAGTCGCTGTCAGCCTTGTCTTCATCTGCAGCATTGACGGTGTGGGGAGAAACCAAACCCCCGCTGGAGAAAGTACCGGCTTCATTCTTCTGAGACCCTGGAGTATACCCCAATCCAAACTTGTCTTCTTTTATGATTGGCTCCACAAATTTGCCTCAGCCTTGGGCATTACCAGCCTTAACAACTTCAACAGCTTGCTTGTATGAAAAGATAGAAGTCCCGACCTTCTCAGACTCAAGTGAAAAGACAGTTTCGGGCGCGACCTCACTGATGTTTATGGCTTCGAAGCCCTGACACAGCATCTCATGCATCTCGCCATCCATCTCCACATACTTAAATGTAGACAGGTGGCTAACAAAAATATCCTCTTCACCATAGACGGTGACGATCTGACCTTTTAGTCCATATTTGAGCTTCTGGTGGAGAGTAGAAGTAACAACACCGACAGCATGAATCCAGGGTCGACCTAGCAGATAACTATAGGCAGGCTGGATATCCATCACATAAAAGGTACTCTTGAATACCTGCGGTCCAATCTTAACTGGCAACTCAACTTCGCCACAAACAGCTCGCTTAGAGCCATCAAAAGCCCTTACAACTAAATTACTCGGCCTCAGGGTGGCGTCATCGCAATCCAACTTCGTTAAGGCTTTCTTTGGGAGAACATTCAGAGAAGAACCTGTATCAACCAAAACATGGGAAAGCACGGTCCCTTTGCATTCCATTGTGATATGCAACGCTTTGTTGTGATTCCTGCACTCAGATGTTAGGTCATAATCGGTGAAACCTAGCGCATGTCTAGTGTGTACATTCGAAACTACCAACTCCAGCTGGTCAACAGTTATCTCTGGGGGAACATAAGCCATATTCAGTACTTTCAACAAGGCTGCCCTGTGTGCCTCAGAGCACATCAATAGTAAGAGAATGGAGATCTTTGAGGGTGTCTGATTTAGCTGGTCGACTACCTTGTAGTCACTTTTCTTGATAATCCTCATAAACTCATCCACTTCCTTCTCAAACGCGGTCTTAGGAGGAGATTCCTCGGTAGTAACCTCTTCGGTGGATACCTGTTTTCCTTTAGCCTTGGCAGCTGCCTCAGCTTCAACATTCGTGCGCAATGTTGATGGTGCAAATCGGCGTCCACTGCGAGTGAAGCCACCAATTCCTCCAATATTGTCTACAGCGGAGCTACCAATGTCAATGTCTTCTTTGTTAACTTTCTGCCCCTGGCAGTAGATATCAGCCCCATAGTGCCACGGGATAGCACTGTCTTTCTCATACAGAACAGGTCCTGGTACCGTGATGGTGATCGGACCAATCAAAGTCGGTTGAGGGTTGTCAGAGTAAATTAGTGCTGGACTTTCTGGGAAATATATTGTTGTCAGAGCGGGTCTCTCGGGAACATATATTTCTTCAGGAGTGAAATAAAATGTTACTGTCGACACATCATTCTTCACTGGACGAGTCTGATCGAACTGAAGACAACCTTCATCTATCAGTTGCTGAATACCCCTTCTCAAACTATCACATCCGTTCTCGGCGTCTTGACAATTTCTGCACTCTTCCCCACAGCCCGTGAAAATCTGTCCTTTCAAGAGTCGGTCTTTGACCACCGATAGCGAAGTCTTCACTTTAGTCACATTAAAAACCAAATTCAAAGTTTCCCCACTATCAACAACATTAATCCTCTGCCCGCCGTGAGTTGGCATCGGGTTTTGGATAACATTAGGCACCGGAGAAAAATTGATGGCCTGGGCATCTCTCAAATCTTGTACCTTTAGTTGGAGAGCCTTACAGTTATCTGTAGTATGGCCAGGTGCGTTGGAGTGAAAAGCACATCTGGCGTTGACATCATAACCTCTAGGCAGATTATTGGGATCGACCGGTGGGGCCAGAGTTCTCAACGTAACCAGATTCATGTCAATCATCTTGGGAAGTAATACAGAATAAGGCATTGGGATTGGCTCAATGACCCGGTCCGCCTGCCTTGGACGTTGTTGATAGGGTCTCTGCTGACCCGGATTACCTCCTTGTTGTTGATTGTTGTACCTGGGTTGCTGTTACGGATGATACTGCGGTTGAGGAACAGGTGTTGGAATAGTGACTGCGGCCACTTGATCTTGATAATAATTAGGGCTTCCTCTGCCCCTGCCTCTGCCAGCATATACAACGCTCGTCTCACCTTCTCTTCTTCGCTAACCGTTACCAGCAAACAGTTTCTTGGGAACTGATGAGTTGGAAGCACTGTTGTCTTGAATTCGGCCCATCTTCAACAGACTCTCGATCCTTTCTCCAGCAATCACTATCTCTGCAAAGCTGATTGACGGGCAAGCAGCCAATCTCTCGATATAATTGCCTTGAAGAGTGTTCATGAACATGTCCGCCATCTCCCTTTCAGACATAGGGGGTTGGACGGATGCAACAATCTGTCTCCAACGCTGAGCATATTCTCTAAAGGTTTCCTTGGCAGTCTGAGACATTCCTTGCAACAAGGTCCGATTTGGAGCCATGTCCAAGTTGTATTGATATTGCTTGACAAAAGCCTCTGCCAAGTCTTTCCAGCTCTTGATGGTAGTACGAGACAAATGAGAATACCATTCACGAGAAGCTCCAGTTAACCTATCTTCAAAATAGTACATCCACACCTTTTCATCTTCCGTGTGAGCTCTCAACCTTCCCAGATAAGATTGGAGATGAGCGCGTGGGCAAGAAGCCCCATTGTATTTCTCAAAAGTAGGGGGTTTGAACTTGTGAGGGATCCTTACTCCCTGAACCAGACCAAGATTGGTGACATCAAAACCTAAGGAATTTTGAGACTCCAAAGATTTGAGCTTCTCAACAAGCTCATCCATACGGCGAGTGGTCTCGAGGGCCTCGTCGTGCAAAGAAAATTGATCATACTGACAATCTTCAGTAACGGGGCGCCCGTTAATCCGAATCCCTTGATTCACATTGTACCTTCCGCCAATACCATTCCCAACATTTCCCGTGTTGACAACATTACCCGGGTTTCCATCAACATTTGCGTTACCCGCGTTTCCAGTGTTCACAGGGTTACCAGGGTTCCCAGGGTTCCCCTCAGCACTTGGTATTTCCACCTCTGGATCGGGCCTCGGTTGCTCAACCAATTCCTTCAGCTTTGCCTGGCCTTCTGCCATACCAGTCATCAATGTCATGAACTGATCCATCCTTTCACGCATATCAGCCAGTTCTTTCTATATCTGGTCCATTGCTAGTCGTGGACGGTTTTCCTTTATCGGGTACCTGTGAACTCGCTTGGGACCAATAACTGCCTGCAACAGGGAACAAACATTAGACACTGCGGTGACACCTGCAAAACAAACAAGGGTTAGTATGTATGGTATGTGATGCACTACTTATTCGATTTTAAGGCCCCCCCTTAAAAAGGGAATACCCTGCAAATGAATAAGCATGAGATGTTGGATGCAAATATGCAGATGATGTTATGCAATGCAATGGCATGTCAATCAGAATTGCGGGATCCGCTTGAACATCTGTCAGGTTGCACTGCTTGGAGAGAAATTAAGAGGATCAAGCAAAGCACACGAAACAAAGGTCATGGGATGGATCATGTTATCCTTAATATCAACCATCCATTTTTGGTGGATTATGGTTTACACCTTATCAACACCCAAGTTTCATTGATATTAAGGATACCTAAACGGATCAACCATGAATCAAGGGTTTGTTGCAAGTCACGAGCATGGAGTTTAGGTTAAGAACCACCCAAATGGAGTGTACTAAGGTTTAAACCTGCCAAACATGTTCTACAAAAGGTTCCCATACTCATAATCCCATCTTTCGGATATTATCGGAGGAACGACTACTCGTATTCCAAAAATATTCTCAAGAGAGACTCTTATGAGTGTAGTATCGCGTAACAATCGTATCGAATCTTACACTTGAACGACTTTCGCATTACGTCCTACGAATAGGCCAAGATGGGTTTGGTAAACTAAGGTCCTTGGCTTCTAAGCTCTATATTGGAAAAAGTAATGTCTAACCACAACTTACTTGTGTGACATTATTGATCCCAACATGACCTCCACCAAGTGAATGGGCTTGCAAGTCAACTTGCTATGGAATAACTCCACACAAGTTAACAAGACTATGCCATTCTCCTATCCTAAGTGCACTCGAGTTCGGGTATAGAACTCATCTCACAAACAGAACCAGCAGATACGACAGTCATATATACACAATGCAATAAAGTAGGTAAATGTTGAAAGATAAATAACTGTACAAAAGAATAAACACCCAATAAACAAACAACCTACAAAAGCTAGGAGGGACTCGCTTAGGGAAACCGGGTCCCCAGCAGAGTCGCCAGCTGTCGCAACCTGAAAAATGGAATGCGAAAAAAAACAACTGGCGAAGAAAGACATGAGAGTCTCCACCGTGCGTTATTTATCCCAAAGGAGGGAAAGGAAACGCTTGAAGTAAACCTGGAAAAAAGGAAAGGACAAGACAGGGTCTCGCATTTGAATATGAGAATCAGAGTCTTCGTAGCTCGGCTACCTAGGGGTTAAGGGTAATTGTGCTCGCTAAGACATCGCGTCTTATGCCTACGTATCTCATCTGGAATGAGAATCAGAGCAAGCCGTAGTTCGGCTAACTACGGGGTTATGGATTGGGTTTTGGACGAACGACGTTACTACACAATCTACCGGATGCTCGACCTTGGGAGACTTACTCACCTGTAGTAGAAGGAGTAAAAGTGTGTTTAGGAGAAGGAAAATCAATGAAGGGTTAGGGTTTGGGATGCTCATACAAAAGGAGTCCTGGACAAAGGAACCTGTAAAAAAAAATAAACACACAAAAACATTGCCTCCTATCGAGGTCTTCCAGCTAGGAAAGCAATAAAAATACGGGAAAATATAAAAGTACCACACGGAAAAAGATCCGAAGTAACAGTAATTAACGGAACAAGGAAACCCTGAGATCCTCCCAAGCTAACACCATCAAAGAAAGTGAGTCAGTACAGGTAATCAGAATGAAACCTCCAGGTGGTATCCCATAAATAAAGTGGAACACCAGGCAAGCTATCCCTGCAAAAGTCATGTGAGCCTTCACAAAAACTCAACAAAAGGGTTAGTGAAACACGATAAGCATTTTTTTCATGGATAACAGTATGGTTTCAGAAACCTCAAACCCTGTGGTATACACTTCAGAAATTAAACGATTAGGCATTCAAGGCATTATTTATACATTCATACATAATTATGAACCCGTGGGCAAAAACCTAATGAAATCCATCCATCATACCTCAAACATTCAGAGTATTCAACTTCAAAGCACAAAGGTAATGGGAATAAGGGCAAACCTGATTGGAGAGCTTGATTGAAATTGAGTTGCACCCGTGAGGTTTACAAAACAATCTTTAGGGTTTATGTGAGACAGAGGTGATTCTGTGCAGTTGAGTTCCCTTCAGGGTTTGGAGGCTGCTCTGAGTTCTCTGTCAGGTTTCTCTCTAGGTTTTTTCCAGGATTTTGTTTCAAGGAAACCTCAGAGTATTTTGCTTATGTTCCTTTTTCTCAAGTGAAGCCTTGGTATTTATAGACTAATATTGGTAGCTTAGTGGGCTTTTGAGAGAGGTCCAAGTTTGAGATTTTTTATTTATTTATTTATTTATTATTTATTTATTTATTTAATTAATTATTATTATTATTATTATTATTATTATTATTACTATTATTTTTATTTTTTTCTAAAAAAAAAACTTCTTGGATCTGATTCTGATTGGCATGATGAAATGCAATATGAAATGTTAAATGACCTAAAAATGAATGCATGAATGAGGAGGGCAAATTTTGGGGTGTTACATTACCCATTCTCAATCATGGTGGCATTATACTTATACGACACAACTTTATCGCATGAATAGGGGATGGGGCCTGCTAACCGTATAACTAACGGCAATACCGATTTGTTTTCATTTCTACTACCGCTATCAAATTGAATAACTACCTGCTCAGGAGTTTTGAACACTGGTACAATAACATTCACATCATTTCCCATATACCTGGACTGTTGAACTTGTATAATATTTTCATCCATCAGCTTTTGAATATCCCTCTTTATAACTAGACATCCTCGAGGGTTAATACTACAAATAACACAACCGTCATGGTCATGTTCACAATCTCTTACTAAGCACAAGTCTCTGTTAATCTCCACCAATGATCTACATATACGAAGGACATCAAAGACCCTGAAATTCCCAGGACAGTCGTCTACCATATTCACATAGGCATTGCCATGAGCAGGCAACGTGTTTGCTTTAACATTTGGTGCTCTGTCCTCAAAGGACACCAAACCTCTTTTGACCAGCTTCTGAACCTCATACTTCAAGGGATAATCGTTTTCAATATCATGACCAGGAGCTCCCTGGTGAAAAGCACAATGCAAGTCAGGCTTGAACCACCATGGCAACGGTTCATGAATATGTGGAGGATTCCTTGGTTGTATAAGATTTTTGACTACCAAGGAAGGGTACAATTTTGCATATGTTATAGGAATAGGGTCAGAAGAGACCTTCTTCCTTTCAAAGATCTGATGATGATTGTTGTTGTTGTAGTTGGTACGTTGTTGCAGTTGTTGTTGATGTTGTTGCTGAATAGGAACTGCTTGATTTGTTGAGTTATTGGTAAAGACTGGAATTATTGATGATACTTGATGCTGATGTTGACGGGACTGAGAATTCTTCCTCACATGAGGCCTCCTCTGCTTTCATACTGATACTTCATTAGTTTCTCCTTCCTTTTTTTGGAGAAGCTACCATTGTATTTCTTGCTCGCGGACGCTTCATCTTTGGATAATCGTCCCTCTCGGACTCCTTCTTCCAATCTCATCCCTATGTTCACCATCTCGGTGAAATAATTAGGGGCACTTGCAATCATACGTTCATAGTAAAATGAACTTAGCATCTACAAGAATATCTTGGTCATTTCCTTTTCCTCCAGAGGTGGACTAATCTGAGCAGCCAACTCCCTCATCTTTGATCATACTCCTTGAATGTCTCTTTGTCCTTCTGAGACATTGACCGGACCTGGTTACAATCCAGAGCCATATCAACATTGTACTTGTATTGTTTGACAAAGGCCTCGCCCAAGTCATTAAAAGTACGTATACTAGCACTATCCAAGCCCATATACCATCTAAGTGTAGCTCTAATCAGACTATCTTGGAAGTAATGGATGAGCAACTGGTCGTTGTCGGTCTGAGTAGACATCTTTCTAGCATACCTAACAAGATGACTTAGAGGGTAAGCATTCCCTTTATATTTTTCAAAGTCCGGGACCTTGAACTTCACCGGGATTTTGGCATTAGGCACTAAACACAACTCAACAACACTCTTACCGAATAAGTCTTTTCCACTTAGCGTCTTCAATTCCTTGCGCAGCTCAAGAAACTGATCCTTTATCTCGTCCATCTTCTCATAAACATCTGGACCTTCAGAAGGTTCAGAATGGTAAATTGTATCCTCAACACGAGGTAGAGTATGCACAATGGGAGGAGGTACATACAGAATTGGGCTAGATGCCGGTATAGAAGCAAATGTTAGAGCGTACCCTTCGGGCACAAAGTTTAATGGCATTGCCCACGGGAACCTAGCAGGCATGGTAGGTGCAGACTGGCTAGCAACCACGGGTACAAATGTTGAAGTAATATCTGAAATTACTGTCCTTTGAGGAGGAGGAGTTGCAGAAGACGGAGATGGTTGGTTCTGATCAGCAATCACAGACTCCATCAAGGCAGTAAGTTTGACAATCTCATCCTTAAGCTCTCTGTTCTCTTTTTCAATATGCTTCATTCTTCTCAAACGATTAGCTCGGGTGTTATAGTGACGAGTCAGCTTGGCTGATACGCAAAAAAAGAACTATAAGACATATGGAAGAAAAAACCTATTATGCAAATGATGCATGAGATGCAATCTTTTTAATTGCTTTTAATTTCAAGGAACATATGAAGCCTTACTTGCAAATATTAGTAATAATAATTAATAACAATTCAATTGACCATAAAATATCTTTTTATTCATAAAATTTGGAAGGATTACACTGAGTACAATTTCAGAAACCAAAATATAAATACAAGAGAAAAGGAAACTATCATCTTAAGGATCCCTAACAACTGCATCAGATGATTTGGCCAAAGGATTACATAAACATAAGTCTCTCACAAGTGTACGATATCTTGAGCTCCAAAGCTCTCTTCTTCACCCAGATAGTGTAAGCTTCCAAAGCTACACAGTTGTGTGGACCAAGTTCAGATCATCCTTTCCTATGCACATTGTGTCAAGCACGCACCATTCTACTCTTCAAAAGTTGGGGATATTTACCCTCCTGTAGAATAGACCCTCTAACTGAATGTTATTAGGCTTATCTCTCAAGGGGAACCCAAGCTGACGACGGACCAATGTTGGGTTGTAGTTTATTCCTCCTTGCGTACCAATAAGAGGCACATTAGAGAACTCACCATAACTATCAATAATATCCAAGCTACCCGATGCAGAATCATACCAAACAATATCATCATTAGTGAGAGACATAAGTCTCTGGGACCACCGTAGACATTGTCGGTTCTCTAAGAAAGCAGGCGTCTGAGGCAAGTGCAAAGTAAACCACTTGTACAGAAGAGGAACATAACACACAATAGTTCCACCACCTTTAGAATTCCTTAAATTCAAAGAGAAATACATGTCACCCAACAAAGTCGGAACAAGATTCCCAATCAAGAAGATTCTAATGGCGTTAACATCAATAAAATTGTCAATGTTAGGGAACAAAGTTAAACCATGGATAAGCAATACAAAGATGGCTTTAAAAGCGTCCATACTACCGGCTTGAGCAAAAACAACAGCTTTACCAATGAGAAAATCAGAATTCAATCCAATAATCCCTCCTTTCTTCACCATGTTTGCATCAATCTCAGATTTCTTCAGATGAAGAGCTTCGTCTATGACGTGAGATCTCAGGATCTCCTCCAATCCACTTAAAGGTACTTTGTTAGATACGGGCATACCCAAGAGATGGTCATACTCCTCCAACATGGGCACGAGCTGATAGTCGAGAAAAGTGAAGCATCAGTAGAGATGGTCATAGACCTGCACCAAGACACTCAGAAGTACTTCAACCACATCAGTAGATAACATGGACAAGAGCTTCGCATGACGTTGCTTGAAGTCCAAGGGATCTAATACAAAGGATGACAACTTCCTTAATTCTTTCAAATCAGGACATCTGAGACTGTACTTCTTAGTGTTCATTCGTCCACAATCCATGGTCTGAAAATATTTGCAAACAAGACCTTAGTTTCCTTGAAATTTATTTTTTGTGATGAATGTTATGATGCGCATGTACGCATGAATGCAACAATCACACACATGGGATCACACACAAGGCAAACACAAACAAAGGTCAAGGGATGGATCAAGTCATCATCAAGATTAATCATCCATTTTAGTGGATTATGGTTTTCACCTTATGAACATCCAAGTTCCATTGATATTGATGAGATTGATCGGATCAACCAAGCATCAAAGGGTTTGTTTTGAGTCACGAGCATGGAGTCGGGTTAAGAACCATCCCAACAGAGTGTACTAAGGATAAAACTTGTAGATCATGTTGTAAAAAAGTTCCCAGAGTCTTGATACCATCTATCGGATACTATAAGTTAGGATGACTGACTCATCAACCCATAGTATTATTAAGAGAAACTCGTCTGAGTGTAGTATCGCGTAATAACTGTTATCAAGTCTACACTTGAACAGTCTCCGCATTACGTCCTAAATAGGCCAAGTTGGGTTAAACGTTCTACGCTCCTCAACTTCTCGGAACCCCAATTTAAAGAAAATAATGGCTATCCACGACTTACTCGTGTGATATCAGTAACTCCAAAGAGGTCTCCACTGAGTGGGGGATCTCATGTTAACTCTTTCAGGACTACTCCTTCAAAGTCAACATGACTATACCACCCTCCTATCTTAGATTGCACTCACATTCGGGTTAGAACATATCTCACCACACATATATCACCAAGCACAACAGACATAGTATCACATAATAATATATACAAACAAACATCAAATATACAAATATATACACATAAAAAAGTAGGCTAAACCCACTGAGGACTACTCCCCAGCAGAGTCGCCACTTAATTTCTGTAGCGGTAAATTCATGACCATCAAGCTATCGGTAAACTTAACGTCAATAAAACCAAAGTCACCGTGGCGCTTTTATTGTTTCCAAAGGAAAAGGGAAAAAGTACGAACAAAACCCAAAGATAAGAAGTTTTCAAGTCAAAACTAATAAAATGTCAGAGATTACAGGTAAGCGGGTTGGTTACATAGAGGGAAGGTATTAGCATCCAAAGTGTCCTAGGTACTCCTAGGGAGCCCTTTTTTGTGTGCAAGTGTTTTGGTCAAAATGATGTTTGATAAAATATAGAGTGAGGGGATGAGAAAAGAATTCATTAATTATATTTTGTGTTTCACAAGACCTTCGGTCTTATGCCTACGTACCAACATAAAAATGAGGGATCAAAACCTCGTAGTTCATGGTAAAAATTTCAAAGAAGTTGGTGAATTGGTTTTAATCAAAACTTTAACAGAAAAGGCACAAAAGGCAAAGACTTGAATGTGGTTGTTAGTTCTTTTTGTCTTTTTGAAATTAAAGTCAATATGGTTAAGTTTATTCACAAGTTTCATTTAAGAAAAAGTTTAAAAATTCAATGGCATAAGGCCATAGTTTCTAATCATTGAAACATGTCTAAGTCGAAAACACAAGAAAAGAAGGTTTTGAAAAGAGGGAGAGAGTTTTAAATTAAAGAAATAGGAGGAGATGAAGGTACTATCCTAGATAAAAATTAAAAGTTAAGAATTGAAAAGATCTGACCAATGGGATGCAATCCACAAGACAAGAATGTCTGATAGAAACCCATTTCCTTTGGACTTTTGAGCAAGCCAGAAGCATAAGCAATATCCAAGCAAACCATATGAAGACCAAGGCATCAAATAAAGATAGCCATAACATCCAAGCAAGCACTCCCATAGCTAGTAGTTTTCAGTGTCTTTCAATGTATCAGATGAAAATATTCCTTGGAAAATTCTCAGAAATAATCATTAGACATCAACAACAATAACAATATAACAATCAAGCACAAGGACAAAGTAACAGATGAACCAAATGCACTCAAGGTTTACATCAGATGAAAGGCATAGTCTCAGTCTCAGATAGTGGCATTGGTCAAGTCCTCAAAGCAAAGGGAAGTTTCCTATTCTAAGTCCAGAGGTTCAGATCAAGCCAAACAGTCCACCAAGATATTTTTCAAGGTTTTTGTTGTTATGATGTATTTTAAGGTCCTAAGACCATAAACAAAACAAAATCAAAAAAACATAATATATACATTCACAAGATATGGCTCAAGTGAGCAAAGTGAAAAGGACTGAAACATAAACAAGTTGCATGAAATTTAAATGGAAATGAATGATAAAGGTACTGAAATTTAAATAGCATTAAGTAAATGGCTTGAAAGTAAAGCAAATGTTAAAAAGAGGTTAGTCAAGTGTTAGTGAAGAGTTTTGATTGTTTAAGTCATTCTTTGGAGAACACTCAACCATTCATTCACAAGTATGAATACATGAACCAAGACATCATTCATGAGAAGGGCTCCAACTTTGATAAATCAAAAAGTATGCCACTAGCTCTCATGAATGGAAAAAAGGTCAAGTCTTCGTACAATGCCATGAAGAATGAGAGACTTATAATCTCACTTACAAGAATGCTATGCCTTTTGGGATAAATTTAGCTCTATGTTAAGCAATCGTAACTGGACTTATATAGAAGTCACAACTATCTAAGGTCGGGAAATAAAAATATTGGTGTTAATGCATGTTAGAGACTTGGTACAAAGAACCAAACTCCTAAAACATACCACACACTAAAATGAAGATGTGATGGACCTATCTCAATCCAGCTCATGTTGATTCATCTGACACAAGGTCGTTGATGAATCAACTAGCCTTTGGACATTAGAGAAGTCATTGGTCAATGATGGATTGGCGAAAAATAGGGATGAAGAGGGAATGGGAAATAGAAACCCAAATTGATCACAGGAGGCAATTCATCTGGTCAATATTATCCATTCATTATGGGGGATGAAATTTACATTTGATTAACCCCCTAAATCCAATAATATTGGTCAAATAAAAGTCAAATCAACCATGACCAAGGCGAAACAGAAAGTGAAACACCACAAGACCACATAAATGGCTCAACAAAATTTTAAAACAATTAATCAATTAAAAAATCAATTTTAAAATGAATTAAAATGCATTTTTAAATGGACAAAACCTCAAATCCCTTCAAATCACCAAATAAATGTCCTAGGGGTTTATCCTAGGTAAAACAAGGTCAAAGGACCTTAAAAAAAATTAGAATTTTTGGAAAGTCAGAAGTATTTTAAAATATTTAAAAATAAGTTAAAAATCAATTATTTCACAAAAAATACCAAAATTAATCAAAAAAATGATTTTAATTCAAAATATGGAAGAGGAAAATATTTCAATTTTTTTGGTGAAAGTCCCATATTTTTTGGATTAAAAATGAATTTATTATGAATTAACCAAAATAAGTGGATTAAAAGAAAAATCACAAAGTAAAAAGAAATTAGAAAAAACAAGGGTCATCAGGTCTCCCTCATTAATTGAGGTGGCAGATCTGATGGTCACGCGTGTGTTATCCATGATGCACCAAGTCAAACGCGCCACACTCACGATAATCAGAACCAAGGGTCATGATTCAAACATTTAAACAAGATAAGATGGTTGGAAGGGTGCCAATACACCACCGGAGCCCTAGCTCTGGTCTTCTTCTCCGGTGGACCTGACCAGACTGGTCCACCACCAACCTCTACAAATATTGAAACTGAATGCACTAATTTAAAGGAAAAATGCTCAGGAGTCCAAATCTGACCTCAATTTCTTCCAATTCTACGTATATTATAAGATACATGGATTTGAAATTTGAGGTGTATGATCTGAGTTGCTTCGATTTGACCTCAAAGCAACTCATTCGTGTTGCCTACATTAGTAGGACTTCAACCAACCAAAAATAATTGAAATGATGGAGAATTGAGAGAGAATCGAAGAGAGAAAGTTTCACAAAATCCACCTTCTGTTTGTAGTGATGAAGCTCAATCTAGATCTCAATTTGCTTGGGCTTGCTTCTACTTACTTGCAGGAGATGAAATGAGAGCTCAAATGGCTTAGACTCTTGGAGTTTCAACATCAAAACAGAAAGGAAATTAAAACTCAATTTCTAATGAAATCTTCAAGATTATCCTATCAATGGAGGGTGGGAAGGTTGCAGGAGCAAAGCTTGGGCAATGTGTGTCGATTCTGAGCATAATGCCATGTATTTATAGGCTTGGCAATTGATTTCCACACACTTCCATTCAAATGCCAAAAATATTAATTCAAGTGTGCATGCTTGCATGGGTGTGTGATAGGCCCATGAAATGATTGGAAATGATCCAAAATGATGTGATGTATTACACCCATGCACAAGTCTTTAAAAACTTCTCTAAATGCGATGATCTTGGACTCTTTGGAAAGGTAACATGAAAGGAAACATCTTTGATGTTTAATACTTTTCCCTTTGGAGCTTGGATCATGATGAACTTTGAAGTGGAAGTTGGAGAAATCAAACATAGTTGAAAAATTTCTAAAAAAGTATAAAGTCAAATGATCACTTTTTCCACCTTGAATAACTTTTTTCTATGAGCTTCAAATGAAAAGGGTTTCTTCACCAAAGTTGTAGATCTTTCATTCCTTTTTAATTTGGTCACAAATTTGACACCATTTGAGTCTTGCGTGAGGGAGTTATGGATTTTAGAAGTTGAGGAAAATTGCTTGTTCAATGGTGATGGCCCAAAATGACCTATAATATTTCCTCATGGCACATGCCCTTGCAAGTAGATTTTGAAATTTCTCAAAGAATAAAAGTTTGATAAGACATCTTTAAATTAATAATCAAACTTGGATGGCCTTCATATCATAAACATTGAGCAAGTTATGGTTCTTGGAAGTTGACCTTCCATCTAGGGCACAAACAAAATGACCTATAATCTTTCACCATACAAAATGACTTTCCAAGAAAAATTAGCTCTTGATGTAAACATTAAAGTTGTTTGTAATTTCATAAAGAGTAACTTTTATCTTAGAATAATTTTCATATTACAAACATTGTAGGAGATAGGGTCTAGGGAACCCTAGATTTGACCAGTTGACTTTTTCGTTCAACCTTCTTGAACCAACTTGCAAACTTGAAGTTACTTTGATCTTTGGGGCTCATGGAGAATCATATATGCTTTAGATGAATTATAATGGATTATACCTTGATATCTTTGATCAATTGGTGAAGAAACTTGTTGGGGAAGTCACATAAGATACCCAGATGAATTAGGGCTTCCAAGGCAAACAAGCTTCAAACTCTTGATGAATTCTTGATCAAAATGATAAATAAATATCATGGGATCCATATATGATACTTAGAACCATTTTGAACATTTCATTGATTGATCTCTTGCACTGAGGGTCTCAAACCCTAATCATGAACTTAGTGAGGCAAAGGTGGACACATACACTACCTACAAAAGAAACAAAGCTACACATAGACATATTTTTGGTATTTTGGTTAGTAAAAAAATAAAAACAAAGTATGGTACAATCAAAAGTGTTTGGTCATCTCTCCCAATACAAACCCAATGAATGAAGGGCGAGGAGGATGCTAAGATGTGATCCCAAAGCCAGTGCAAATGATAAGATAGCAAGAGGGATCTTAGGGTCAAAATTGGGGTCTTACACCTGGCTTGTTTTGAAACGTGAATGCAGTTTGGACGTTGTTTTGCTCAGGCTCTGTTTGGGCCTAACTCCCAAACGAGCTCTTTTCATGATGCACCCCTTATTCAGACTCACCCCCCCCCCCCCTTTGCTCAAGCTCTGTTTGGGCCTAACTCCTAAACGAGATATTTTCATGATGCACCCCTTATTCGGACTCACCCCCCCCCCCCCACCCACCCACCCAAGGCCCCAGATCACAATTATTGGCCTACTTCTGTTTTTTCCTTTAGCTTTGTGTTGGTTTTATTGTTATTGATTAAGATTAGTAGGAATTAATTAGGTTTTAATCTTGATTATTTAAATAGAATTTAGATATTTAGATTGATTAGGTAATTTTAGAATTAGATTTTTAGAAATAGTGGAATTTGATAAATTTTGATTAATTCTTAGAAATATTAGATTTTAGTTTAATTAGGTTTATTAGACTTTATAATTGATTTTAGAAAATAGTTTAATTTCTGTTATTATTAGAGCTAATTAGAATTGTTTAGGATTTAATTGGTTTTAATTAGAATTTCCATGATTAAGATTTAATTCAATATTAATACCCTTGTAAAATAACCATTTTACCCCTTAGAGGTTTATTTTGCATGATCCTCTAGGACTAATCTAGACTTAGAATGTTAGATAGTTTTAAATCAAGTCTTTGGCTAACAAATGCATGTTCCCCTTAGGAATAGCCTGTAAATATAACCCTAACCCTTAGATTAGGTTAACTAGTTTTCTAAAGTTAATTCAAACCCTCGATTCAAGTTGATCAAAAGCAATTTTCATAAACTAAATCCTTTGATCTTGTTGTTTACCTTGAAAATTGATAAACAATTGATGATCTTCAAAATTTCTAAATTTGGTTACTCGCAGGATCGATCAGATTGATCCTAGGACATGTGCTAAGTGTTTCGTAAATGTGGAAGTACTAAATGATCGAAACTAAACATCAGATCAGAGTTTTAAAGAAAACTAAGGACAAAAGAGTGACTTAAACGAAAAAGAAAGGTCTTAAATCAGTGTTTAGAACTAGTAAAGAAAAATGAAGTGAATGACGGGAATTATAAAGGATTGAAAATAATAAAGTAAAACGTTTGCAAGTACTGTAATCTTTAAGATTGTAAGGTAAAAGTTGAAGGTAAGGAAAGGAACGAAAGGATCTTAAATTTGCAAATGACAAAGTAAAAATAAAGTGTGTTGAAAGGAAAAAGAAAGGAAGAATGTTCCTGAAAATAAAGTAAAGACAAATTTATATTTCTTTGAAATGATTAAACAATGGTGTAAACAACGTGCATTCTGCGTTTTACAGTTCTTCTTCACACGAATACTTAGTAAATTTGCAGATTTTGTACACAATTTGACACACACTTTTCTAACACTAAGACCCTATATTTATACTGGATCGAAAGAACCACTTTGATGATCCTTCAATCACATCGATACATGTGGCGCCCTGCATGCGTGCATTCGTTCACCCTACTACGTGTGCTCTTGCGGTTTCTGACAAAGGTGAACTTCCCTCCTTTATTTAAATTTCAAATCTATGATCAAAAATTGTTTTCTAACCGCTTCTCAAGGAACTGCTCTGAAATTTCATCTATGAGCTTGATCTTTATCCAACCAATTAAGCCGATTTACCTCCAGCTGGTCGAATTACTTCTTGGTCGAAACCAGTTATGCATATTTTCCAATTTTGGTAATTTGGGGTGGGTGTCGAAAATATGAGCTAACATATTGCCTCCCAAAAATGTCATTTTCGACACACGAGAGAGAAAGACATTTTTTGAGACCTTACTTCGACGCCTCAATGACTGATACTGTGCCAGGTGTCTCAATGTTGGCAAAAACTTTTCAGATCCTCCACTTGTCTAGCGATGTCAGCGTCATCATTTCTTTTCCTACCTACGTCTTTTCAGCCCACAACATAATCTTTTTTGCTCACCATGTTTCCTAGCTTCTAGGAAATCATGGGCTATAACATTAATTGCCATTTTCACTACATTTCCTAAGGGATACGCGTGTCCCATTAACTTGTCCACCATTAATATTGATTTGAAATGTCTCCCTCGCAGGCCTATAAAACCCAATCACTTACCCATTTCAAAACTTTCTCACATTCTCTGAATCTTCAAGCATTCAAACTCTCCTTTCTTCCAATATCTTCTAACTGAAACCTAGATTTTGTCTTCAAACCCTAACAATGGACGCTTCAAACAAAGATCTCAAGAGAACATGAGTCTCTATCAAAACCACCTCCAACAGGTCTAAAGCTCCGAAGAATATCTCTAAACTTCCTCCATTTGCTACGCTATCCACTTCACTTGCAGTTGGCAATCGTCAGTACATACCAGAACCTCATACAGAGGAGCAACGCAGGATTTACGCTTCTCAGGTACTCATTCCTGTTTCTGTCTCTGATAAAACTCATGCCTTATCTGGACCTTTAGCTGAGTTAGACGATGATACCAGCAAACTTAGAGAGTTTTTTCCTTCTTACCATAAATGAAAACCCATAGGGTAGGCTAGAAATCCTAGGACTTCCTCTACCGAAAACACTCAGGTTGAGGACACTATAGATTTGAGGTTTATGAACAATGGTTTTAGAGCCTTTCGTGCCACCCCAACTTTTAAAGATCCCACTGATTACTCCAATTGGTTAAATAAGATAGAGAAACAAAAAGCTCAGGCTTGGAAAGATATAGGGATATATGACCTCATTATACTATCGAAATTGGATTTAGATTACAACAACCCTATGTTAATTTCTTTGTTGTACTTCTGGGACAACACACACTACACATTCCATCTTTCTTGAGGAATGGTCTCACCCACTCTCTTTGGCATGGCCGCTATCACAGGGCTGAAACCCACTAGATACACCTACGATCCTGATATTGATTCCATGGATACTATTGCCTTTTCGACTACAAGAGCGGCGTATTCAACACACATAGCCCACTACCATGACAAAGACACTGAAATTGTCTTCGACATGGAGCATATAGCTTTTTTAGCCTTGTGGCTGTCACACTCCGTATTCTGCTCGAAATCATTACAAGTTGCCAAAAAGTATCTCACCCTAGCTAACCAACTGCATGTGGGGCACGACGTATGCCTAAGTGAGATGATTATGGCAAGCCTTTACGAATCATTGAGTGACGGAGTGGCTCAAGTGAAGAATTTGGGGGACAAAGGGAACCTTTTGTTGTCTGGCCCCTTTCGGTTATTACAACTTTGGCTTAATGCCACCTTCGAGGCCAATCTGCCAAACAAGGGTCTCGTCGACGAGGATGCTGAAGGAATCCGGCATAGGAGGGTCGAAGGACCAAGACTAGCTCAACTAACCCCAAGGGACGAAGGAAACGCTCTTCAACCAACTTTTATGAGTTATATCATGATGTTTGCTAAGCGTCATACCTTGATTTCGAGTATGGCTCCATTCTCTTTCAAGAAAGTTGGCCCTAAGTGGTTTACTAGGACTTTCCCTTCTCCATCTAAAAAACAAGAGACAAAATCCTTGCTAATTTGGGAAGCCTTCTTGACGCCTAGGATTCTCACTCTTTGATTTAACCCATCGAAGGTCCAAGTTACGCTAATCACTTACCAGCCCAACCTTGTTGCTCGACAATTTGGGTTGGTTCAGGTCCTTCTTGTAGCGGTAGATTCATGATCATCAAGCTATGGATAAGCAAGACATCAAATAACAAGATTCACCATCGCGCTTTTATTGTTTCCAAGAGAAAAGGGAAAAAGTACGAACAAAACCCAAAAGTAAGAAGTTTTCAAATCAAAACTAATAAAATGCCAGAGATTTCAGGTAAGGGGGTTGGTTACACAGAGGGAAGATGTTAGCACCCAAAGTGTCCTAGGTACTCCTAGGGAGCCCTTTCTTGTGTGCATATGTATTTCAGACAAAGTGATATTTACAAATAAATAGAACGGGGGGGGGGGGGGGATGAGAAAAGAATTCATTAATTATACTTTTGTGTTTGACAAGACCTTCGGACTTGTGCCTACGTACCAATATAAAAATGAGGGATCAAAACCTCATAGTTCGTGGTACAAATTTCAAAGTGGATGCATTGCTTTTAATCAAAAATTATGTTTGACAGGCACAAGGGCCTAAAAAATGGTTTGGATGAGTTGGTTCTTTTTGGATTTTGAAAATTTTAAGTCAAGTATAGTTAAGTTTATTTACAAGTTTGATTTAAAAAAAGAAGTTTGAAAATGCAATGGCATAAGGCCAAAGTTTCTAATTTGTAAATGGTCTAATTTAGAAAATAACAAGTTTAAACAAAGAAGTTATTAGAAGGAGGGAGAGATTTTTGAAATTAAAGAGATGGGGAGGAGATGAAGAGACTAATCCTAAGCACAAATTTAAAAGTTAAGAGTTGAAAAGATCTAACTGATGGGTAGCAATCCAATGGACAAGAATGCCATATAGAAACCCCAAATTCCCTTGGATACTAGAATCAAGAAACAAACAATGCATACAATATTAACTTGAAGAGAAAGGCATCAAATAAAGATAGCCACATCCAAGCTTTAGCCGCTCCACGATCTCCTTCAAATTTGCTCATGTAAAAGATTAATTCCACAAGTTACAGGTTCAAAATAACAGCTTCACAATGATCATGTTGCAGATGAACTCAAATGTATCTTCAATGATGTATCATATGAATTTTCAAATTGCAAGCACTTGGTTACATGGAAGTTGGAATTGGCCAAGTCCTTTTTTCATAGGGATGTTGCGTAGATTCTAAGTCCAATTGTCCCAGATCAAACCAACAGTCCACACAATAGTTTTTTAGGGTTTTTGTTTCTTATTATGTACATTAATGGCCAAAGACCACACAAGCAAACAAAATATACACAAAAAAGATATATCACACAATATGGTCCAAGTGGACAAAGTGAAAAGGCATTAATATAAACAATTAGAATGGTATGAATAATGGAAAATGAGTAAAACTTAAAAATTAAAGTGCATTAAAAGTAAATGGCTTGAAATTAAATGTTAGTGGTTAATGAATTAGAAGTTAGTATTGTTTTTGCTTTTGCTTTTCATTTTAAGTCATTCTTTGGAGAACACTCAACCCACTTATCATAAGAATGGATCCTTGAACCAAGACATCTTCCAAAGGTAGGAAAAAATGCCAAGTTTCCACACAATACCATAAAAGAGGGGAGACTTACAATCTCACTAACTAGAATGTTATGTCTTTTGTATCAAAAATTTAGCGCTATGTTAAGCAATCGTAATTGAACTTATGTAGAAGTCACAACTATTTGAGGTCGGGCAATAGAACTTTGGTGTTAATGCATGTTAGAGACATAGTATAATGGACCATGCTCATGAAACATACCACACACAAAAATAATATGCAAAAGAGGTGGCCTAATCTCATCCATACTTATGTTAATTTTTCAATCAACCAGTCTTAAGATTTAGAGACATCATAGACCAAATGAAATGGATGCATAAAGAAGGGGAATTAGATGAAGAGGGAGGGGAATGGATCAAAACTCAAATTGGTCAAAGAAGGACTTTTACCAAATTAAGATCATTCATTTTGGGAGATGGAATGTACATTCCATCAATCCCCTAAATCCAATGATCTTAACCTAGCAAAGTCAAATCAACTTTGACCAAGGCCCAACAACACAAGTCAAACTTATACAAACCATCAAAATAGCTCAACACAATTATTTGGCATTTATTCAATTTAAAATACTAAAAATAAAGCATTAAATTAAATATGGTTTGTTAAATTCCTAAAACCTCATCAAAACACCAAAGCAATTGCCATGAGATTTATCATAGGTCAAACAAGGTCAAAGGACCTTGGAGAAAAAATTTCAGAATTTTTAGAGACTTAAAAGTATTTTTAAACAATTAAAAATATTCACAAAATCAATTAAATCATGAAAAATATTAATAATGATCCAAAAAAAAAATTTAATTCAAAATATGAAAGAGGAATTTATTTAATTTTTTTGGGTGAAACTCTCATATTTTTTGGATCAATATTAAAATTAATATGAAGTAATGACAATCAAATGAAATAAAATGAAAAGCAGAAAATCAAAAAACGTGGACCACTTGATCTCCCTCATTAATTGAAGTGACAAATCAAGTGG
The DNA here is from genome assembly GCF_024323335.1 of Lathyrus oleraceus. Classification (NCBI taxonomy): domain Eukaryota; kingdom Viridiplantae; phylum Streptophyta; class Magnoliopsida; order Fabales; family Fabaceae; genus Lathyrus; species Lathyrus oleraceus. The sequence continues at coordinate 388,522,060 of NC_066585.1, forward strand.
ATGGAAACGCGCGTTCCATGGTGGAACTCAGTCAGCGCCACACGTTTGGTAATCATAACCAACGTCTAAGATTAAAACATTTTAAATGAGATCAATGGCTCAAAACCTGTCCAGCACACCACCGGCGCTGGACCTCCAGTCACCTTCTCAGGCGAGGTCCACCAGACTGGTTCACTCATCACCATCAAGAAACTGAAAAAAGAGGACATGATCTGAAAGAAAAAATAACGTAGAGCACGAATCTGACCTCAATTTTAACTAACTCCACACATATAGAAAGATATGAGGAGTTGAATTTGGAGGTGTGTCAACTGAGTTGCTTCAATTTGACCTCAAAGAAACTTAATCTTCTTGCCTACATTGGTAGGACTTCAGACAACCAAAGATCCAATAGAATTGATGAGAATTGAGTGAGAATCGAAGAGAAGAAGTTTTCTGAAATTTACCTTCAATGCTGTGCAGAAATAGATCTTGCTTGCTTCAAACTTGATCTGATCACACTTGAGAAGCTTGCAGAAGAGGTTTGGCAATGGTACAAAGTTTGGATCCTGGAGTTTTTGAATCTCCAATCAGTGATATTCAAACTTAATTTTCAAGTTTAAAATTCTCAGGTTTTCCTTTGAATGGTGAGGGTTTCAATTGGGAGGCAAAGCTGGCGCGCAAGGTGTGTTTGAATTGAGCTCCAAGGGCCTGTATTTATAGCATTTGAGAGTGATATTTGCACACTTGAAAAATTGATAAATTTGGCAATATGATGCACAAGCTTGCATGGGTGTGTATAAGCCCATGAAGCAATCCAATTTGATCCATGTACAAACTGTTTTGAAGTTCAAACGAGGCTTGGATGTCAATGCAATGTGAAACGGGATTTTGAACATTTGATTTCTTCCAATGATACAACCCTGTTAAGATCATGCACAGCCCTAGCAAATCTCATCCAAAATGCATGAAATTGGGTTCTTTGGAAAGCTTAGATAAAGAGGAACAACTTTGGTGTTGGATACTTTTTCATTTGGAACTTCGATCATGGTGAAGTTTGAGGTGGAAGTTTGGAAATTTCAACATGTTGAAATTTTTTCTAAGTGTTAAGCCATATATCTTAATATTCCACCTTGCTTAACGTTTTATGTGAGCTTAAAATGAGAAAGGTGTCTTCACAAAAGTTGTAGATATTTCAAAGACCTTCAAAATGGTCACAAATTTCATGTCATTTGGTTTTAAAATGATAGAGTTATGCATTTTTGAAGTTGAGGAAAATCACTTGTTGAATGGTATAGGGCAAAAATGACCTATAATGTATCCTCATATCACATGCTCATGAAAGTTGAATTAGCTCCCACTCCAAACATCAAAGTTGAAGTAGAAATCTTGAATTTGATTTTTCAACTTTTAAATCTTTCATATCATAAAAATTGAGCAAGTTATGGCCTTGGGAAGTTGACTTTCAAATTAGGGTTTAGACAAAATGACCTATAATGTTTCAACATAGAAAATGATTTTCCAAGAAAAACTAGCTATAGGTCTCAACATGAAAGTTGTTTGGAATGTCATTTAGAGTAAAGTTTCTCTTGGAATCATTTTCATATGGTGAATATTGTAGGAGATAGGGTCTAGGGAGACCCAGTTTTGATCAGATGAATTCATATGGCCAACCACCATCAACCAACTTGCTAGCCTCCAATTCTCTTGACTTTCTAGGCTCATGGTAGATCATATATGCATAATATTATGAATTTTGAAGTTTCCCTTGAAAAATTTGATCAATTGGTGAGATAGCTTGTTGAAGAAGTTACTCAAGATACCTAGACAAACTAGGGTTTCCAAGGCAAAACAACTCCTAACTCTTGAAGAATACTTGATCAAAATAATATGTAGAGATTATGGGGACTCATATATGATGCTTATAGACATTGCGGATCAATCTTTGATTGTGCTCTTAGCCATGAGGGTCTTAAACCCTAGGTGTGAACTTGCTAGATCAATGGGGATCATGCCCTACGTACAAAAGAGTTAGGAAAATGCAAAGACATATTTTTGGTATTTTGGTTAGTAAAAATGACAATATACCAATATGATACAATCACATGGTGCTTGGTGATCTCTCCCCAAAAAACCTAATGAACAAAGGGGTAAGAAGAATGCCAAGGTATGATCCCAATGCTAATGAATATGATGAAATTGCATGAGGGATCTTAGGGTCAAAATTGGAGTCTTACACTCCCGAAGTGCCTGTATGACAAGAAGAGTAACCTCCTCCTTCATAATGCAGTTCATACTGAAACCACGACTCTCAGACAAATAACCAAGTATACTGGCAGAACCCAGTGTACTCCATTCCACTTCGAACCCAACTTCCTTTGCAGTCGAGAATTTGGGAAGTGATGGGCTAAGTATTACATAGAGGAATTCTACGACATTACTTCCTTTATGACAAAGCTTTTCTTCTTGTGCAGGAAAAGACCAGGAAAGGTACTTAGACACTTATAAAAGAAATTCAAGCTTTTCAAAACTACTTTGAAACTGCCTATCGACCTGATGATCTTAGTCAAACCATCCGTGAAGCAGCTGTTATGCTCAAAGAGAAATTTTCAAAGAAAATAGAAACCTTAAAGATTCCCTCATACGTTCCTCATGAGAAACGCTATGAAATGGCTCTTGAACTATTTCCCCCAAAGTTTCCTCCACTGCCAAATGCTGACTTCGGAGTGGCTCTCGCCCCCCCCCCCCATTTCCATATTGGTTCATTTATGGAGACTCTATTAAAATCCTCCGACAACAATGTTAGAAAAAGGCTCAGCGGGTGGTTATGACTAAGCACACTTTAGGCAGATTCAAAGGGCATCTTCATATAGGAATCGAATTGGACATATATGAAGGTGTGACACAGGGGGCTTCCCTCGAAGTATATTCCCTTTGACAGACTATTTGCTTTTAGCTAACACTAACCATTTCCTATTGTTTTTGTTTAGCTATCAAGATCCCCCCCAAGAAACACACCATCAAAAGACCCATCGACTTGAAGGCCGAAGGAAGCAGCAAGCCTGCAAAGGTACCTCGGTTTCCTTGTTCCTTTATCCGTGTTATACATTCATGATATAACATTTCATTCTTGGATCAGTTTGCTCGAAAACCTTTGGTGAGTCCCCTAAGAATCTAAAAACCTGCTGCTTCCCCCATCATCGTAGATTCTGACGAAGATGACCTGTCGCCTGTTCTCGACCTCACTTCTAGGAAAAGGAAGTCATAGCCGAAAACCACTGATGCTTCGAATCAACCACCAATCACACTTCCAAGAAAAAGGCCCGCTGCACTTATTATCCAAGAACCTACTCCTGAGGAAATGGCAAGAGTAGCAGCGGCTCAAAGTGAGAGCGACAATTCTAGCCCTGGGGTCGAAGGTTATAAGGTACCACACACTTCTCTTCACTTTGCCTCTTTTAGCCATTTATACCTTCTGATTGTATTAATTTTAGGGTGACGTGAGCACTGTCATTCTTCCCAAGAAAACTGCTTCCTCCATGCCTGTCTCTACACCTGATGTTTTGAACAGCGCTGGCGAACCTACCTATTGACCATCCTCTGAAAAGGGGTCCATAAGAGAGATTAATCAACCTCCACCTGGTGACCTCAATGCTTCGCCACCAAAAACTACTACTCAACATTCTCATACCAGTGACTCTGGTCATGAAACCGATTCGAGTGAAGAAGATGGAGCCAAAGGTGATCCATACCCTATGGCTAAGGATGAGCTAGCTGAAGATGAGGAAACCCCTGGGGCTGATCTACATACATCTGAAGGAACGAATGATCCCCAGGGAGAAGGATGGGGCGTCAAAGACATGGTTGTAGAGGAAGCGAATGAAGGAAACCTTGCCACTAACCTTGATAATGTTGAAGGCCAAACAGAAGGAAAGGCCGGTGCAGGTGAAGAACATGCTCGAACTCAAACCCCTGTTATGGCTGACAATCCGACGGTTGGAGTTTCGTCGAGTAGCATTGGTGCCCTTTCTGCAGAAAAATTGGCTATCTTGAAGCAAAGTCAGCCACTTGAATATTTAAAGGCTATGCTAAATTGCAGGGAGAGTTCTTCTGACCAAAGCCATAATACTTTAGTGTCTGAAGATCAACCTTCGAGCACCCCTGCGGGCGAAATCCTCTCTAAGATCAAAGACAAAGTCTTTAAGGGTGACTTGTTTCTGTTGCTGCTGGTTGATCCTTCTACCCCTTTGAATCTAAAAGCTCTTCTTATCCAGTTTGACTTGCTAGAGGCTTCCCCTGAAGTGGCGAACGTTATTATAGAGATAGGAACCATGATCGACCAAGTTGTTGCAGATCATAAGTTGCTACCTCACCTTACAGGGGAAATAGAGAAAGAGTATGGTTCTGAGGCTGCAGCCTGGGATGCTGCTACCGAATACACCAATAAGGCAATGCAGTTGGAACAGACCAAGCAGAATAATAAAGAGAAGTTTGATGCTCACGATCGCAACATCGCTTCCTGTAGACAACAAATATCAGAACTTGCAAAAATCTCTGATGCTGAAAAGGACAAACATCAACTATTGGAATTTGATGAAGTTTCGATGGCTCAGGATATATCATTTGGCATAGAATATGTCGAAAAATCTCGACAACTTTAGTCGGACATCAAACTCCTGCGCTCAAAAAGATCTTTGTGCGAAAAATGGCTGGAGCTCCTTAAAGTCATGTATCTTCAGATTACGGATAACCTTCCTTTTTAGTGCTATTTTTATTTATTTGGTAATGTAACGGAATTTCTCCTTGTAATTAATATTAGTCTTCGGGACCTATGACTTTACTATCACCATTTTGGCACTCTTACCATTTTGGCTTTGCTTCATTTATGCGATTATCCGTCTCTTATTCTTACTTCTTGGATTGTTGGTTTATATATTTTCAAATATTTCCCGTTTACTCTTAGAATCCTTCTATCTTCACTGAGCTCTTCGATCTCATATGCACCATTAGAAAAAATCTGCAGAATTTGGAAAGGGCCTTCCCATTTTGGGGACCATTTCCCCAAGGCTCTGTCTTTTCTATCCATTGAAAGGATCACTTTCCAAACCAAATCTCCAGACGTAAAACTTTTAACTTTCACTTTCTTATTATAAGAGACTTTTATCCTCTTCTTTTGTTGCCTTAGTAATTCTAAGGCATTTAACCTTTCCTCGTCTAGATCGACCAATTCATCCAATATCATGCTCCAATATGATTCCGTTGGGAGTTCATGTTGCCTTTGAATCCTTAGGGATTGTAGGTGAATTTCTATTGGAAAAACAACATCATGGCCAAAAGTTAGGCGAAAGAGGGTCGACTTAGTAGCCTCTTTAGGGGACGTACGACATGCCCATAAAATCTGGTCCAGAGTCTTGTGCCAATTCCTAGGCTTCTTCCCTACATGTTTTTTAATCAAACCAATGATCACCTTATTGGAAACTTCAACTTGTCCATTGGCCTGAGCATAATAGAGTGTTGACGTTAATAATTTGAAACACATGTCCTTGGCGAATTCCTGCATTTTCCGACCAGTAAATATTGGTCCTTGATCCGTTGTGATTGTCTCTGGAATTCTAAACCTATAAATAATATGTTTTTGAATAAATTCGATCGCATCCTCTTAGTTCACATTTGGTAAGGGTATGGCTTCAATCCATTTTGTGAAATAATCGACTCCTACCAATATATATCTTTGCCTTTTAGATGACGGAGGTCGAATTTCTCCAATCAAGTCCAAAGCCCAACCTCTAAATGGACAAGGTTTGATGATAGAATGTAATTCACTTGCAGGGACATGTTGTATGCCTGCATACACTTGACACTCTTAGCAAACCTTCGGGAATTCAACATATTCTTTCAACAGAGTAGGCCAATACACTCCTTAACGAAATAAGATCCATTCCATCTTATGACCGACTTGGTGTGCCCCACATGTTCCACTATGTACAGTCGAAAGGGAAAAGTGTGCCTCTGACTCACTAAGGCATTTCAGCAGAATTCCTTCAGGAGATTTCTTAAACAACTCTGAACCCAAAAGAACGTAACTTAATGCTCGATACCTGGTTTTTCGATCAGTAGATGATGTGGGATTCTGTCGATATACTACTATTGGCTTTCTCCAGTCCTCATCCGTCAAACTGTCTATCACCAATATTTCGAAATTTCCTTCATCAGCACATCCTAGCTTTGTCTTTTCTAAATCTAAAGTAATTAATATTGTTGCCACCATCTTTCCTCTGACTTCTATGACTTTGTGCAACTTTTCCTTCGAAATTTTGTACCCGGATGCAATTTGAGCTAAATCATTAGCTATCATGTTTTCTATTCGTGGTATATGTCGAATACAAACCATTTCGAACTTTTTAACAATCGACTGGCGATTATGAAATACATGATCAAATTCTCCTTAACACATCTATATTCTTTGGTGATCTGTTTTATGACTAACTCCGAGTCTCCGATTATCTATACCCGAGTTGCCCCCAATTCCAACAACATTTCAAATCCCACTATAAGGGCTTCGTATCCAGCTTCTTTATTTGAAAAAATGCCTTCTACTTTGTACTGGAATTTTGTTGGAATTTTATTTGGAGAAATAATTACGATCCTGACACATGTGCCATTTTTATGACTAGATCCATCGAAGTACAACTTCCATATCCCTAATTCAACATAGTTCAATGTGTCGGTGTCAATGGAGTGATTGACTATGAAGTCAACTACCACTTGGCCTTTCACAGCTTTTAATGGCATGTATGTTAAGGAAAACTCACTTAATGCTAATGCCCATTTCACAATTCGACTATGCAAAATTGGTTTAGATAACATATGTTTAATAATATCATAATGAGATGAAACATACACGTCAACAGGTTTGATATAATGCTTCAATTTTGTACAGGAGAAATATAAGCATAAACATAACTTTTGATTATGCTATACCTAGTTTCTGCATCGTTTAAAACCCTACTGAGGTAGTAAATGGCTCTTTCGACACCATTATCATCCTCTTGTGCTAACATGCTCCCTAAGGTTTTATCAGATGCAGATATGTATAATCTCATACTTTTATTTCTACAAGGTGGCGTCAAGATTGGTGGGTGGCTCAAGTACGCTCGAATCTTATCGAATGCTTCTTAGTGAGCTTGCCCCCATTTGAACACTTCCTTGTCGAGTCGAAGCAAAGGCATAAATGCTTGCGTCTTTCCACTAAGGTTTGAGATGAATCTCCTTAATAAATTGATTTTGCCCAGTAGCGAATGCAAACCTTTCTTCGTTGATGGCGCTTTCGCTTCCATGATGGCTTTGGTTTTATTCTGGTTTATTTCAATCCCTTTTTTATGGACCATAAAACCTAGAAAATCCCCAGCCTGATCACAAAAAGCACATTTTAGAGGGTTCATTTTTAGACCATATTTTCTCATTCTTTCGAAAGATATTCGAAGGTGGTCTTATAGTGGGAAATTCATGATCATCAAGCAATTAACAAGCTGGAGATCAAATAACAAGAGTCGCCACCGTGCTTTTATTATTTCCAAGGGAAAAGGGAAAAAGCACGAACAAAACCCAAAAAGTAAGAAGTTTTTAAATAAAAACTAATAAAAGTCAGAGATCACAAGTAAGGGGGTTGGTTACACAGAGGAAAGGTGTTAGCACCCAAAGTATCCTAGGTACTCCTAGGGAGCCCTTTTTGTGTGCGTATATATTTTATATAAAGTGATGTTCACAAACAAATAGAATGGGGGGATGAGAAAAAAATTCACTAATTATATTTTTGTGTTTGACAAGACCTTCGGTCTTGTGCCTACGGACCAACATAAAAATGAGGGATCAAAACCTCGTAGTTCGTGATACAAATTGCAAAGTGAGTGTGTTATTTTTTAACAAAATTTAAGTTTGAAAGGCACAAAGGCCTGAAAATGATTTGAATATGTTAGTTCTTTTTGGCTTTTTTGAAAGTTTAAGTCAAGTATAGTTAAGTTTATTTACAAGTTTGATTTATAAAAGACGTTTGAAAATGCAATGGCATAAGGCCAAAGTTTCTATCTTTTTGTAAAAGTGGTCAAAGTTTCAGAACAAAAAATAGTTCACCCAAAGAAGGTTTTTAAAAAATGGAGGGAGAGATTTTTGAAATTAAATAAATGGGGAGAAGATGAAGAGACTATCCTATGTACAAAAATTAAAAGTTTAGATTTGAAAAGATCTGACCAAATGGGTAGTAATCCAATAGACTAGTATGTCAATAGAAACCCATAATTCCCTTGGACTTTTAGAATCAAACAACACACAAATGCACAATTATATTATCTTGAAGAGCAAAGGCAACAAATAAATATGGCCTCATCCAAGCTTATCCCTTCCATGATCTTCTTCATAATAGCCCATGTAACAGATGAATTCCATAAGTCACAGGTTCAAAATAACAACTTCACAATGATCATATTGTAGATGAACTTAGAGAGATCTTGAATGATGTATCAGATGAATTCAAATTGCAAGTACTTAGTTCTTCAACAAGTTGGCATTGGCCAAGTCTATTAGCAAAGGAGGTTGCCTAGATTCTAAGTCCATTTCTCCAAGATCAAACCAATAGTCCACTCAATTTTTTTTAGGGTTTTTGTTATTATTATGTGCATTAATGGTCCAAGACCACACAAACAAACAAAGTATAAACAAGCAAAATATATCACACAATTTGGTCCAAATGGACAAAGTGAAAATTGCATTAACATAAACAATTAGAATGATATGAACAATGGAAAATGAAATAGAGTGCTAAAAGTAACTTGCATTAAAGTAAAAGCTTGAAGTCAAAAGTTAATAGTTAGTAAGTTAGAAGTTAGATTTGTTTTGCTTTTCATTTCAAGACATTCTTTCGAGAACACTCAACCCACTTATCACAAGCATGGATCCTTGAACCAAAACATCTTCCAAAGGAAGGAAAGAAGGCCAAGTTTCCACACAACACCATGAAAGAGGGGAGACTTACAATCTCACTAACTAGAATGCTTATTCCTTTTATGTCACAAATTTAGCACTATGTTAAGCAATCGTAATTGGACTTATGTAGAAGTCACAACTATTTGAGGTCGGGCAATAGAATTTTGGTGTTAATGCATGTTGGAGACATAGTATTATGAACTATGCTCATGAAACGTACCACACACAAAAAATATGCAAAAGATGTGGCTTAATCTCATCCATACTCATGTTAATTTTTCAATCAACTAGCATTAGGACTTTGAGATGTCATAGGCCAAATGGAAATGAATGAAGAAGAAGAGTAATGAGATGAAGTGGGAAGGGGATGAGTGAGATCACAAATTGGTCAAAGGAGGACTTTTACCAAATTAATATCATTCATTCATTTTGGGAGATGGAATGTACATTCCATCAATACCCTAAATCCAATGATATTAACTTGACAAAGTAAAATCAACCTTGACCAAGGCCCAACAACAATAAGCAAACTCAAACAATTCAAAACAAATGGTCGACAAAATTTAATTGGCATTTATTCAATTAAAAATAATAAAATAGTGCATTTAAATCAAATATGTTTTGTCCAATACCTAAAATCTCATCAAAACACCAAGGAAATGGCCATGAGATTTATCATAGGTCAAACAAGGTCAAAGGACCTTGGAGAAAAAATTCCATAATTTTTGGACATTTAAAAATATTTTTAAACAATTAAAAACAAGTACAAAAACAATTAATTCATGAAAAATATTAATAATGATCCAAAAGATAATTTTAATTCAGAATATGAAAGAGAGAAATATTTGAAATTTTTTGGTGAAAGTCCCATATTTTTTGGATCAATATTGAATTTAATATGAATTATTGAAGAAAATGTAATTAAAATAAAATTTCAGAAATTCAAAAATACGTGGACCATCAGATCTCCCTCATTAATTGAGGTGGCAGATCTGATGGTCCCTAGCGGGCGCTCCACATCTACATTAGTCAACAGCGCTGCAACTTGGGTAATCAATACCAACGATCAAGATGAAAACGTGAGGGATGGATCCTATGGTTCAGAAGCTGGCCAACTCATCGCCGGAGCTAGAGCTCCGGTCATCTTCTCCGGTGGACCTCACTGGACTAGTCCACCATGAACCATCACCATAAAGAAAAACAAGGACATGATCTTGAAGAAAAAATGGCACTGAGCTCGAATCTGACCTTCATTCACTCCAATTCCAAATAAATTGAGATATGTGGAATTGAAATTTGAGGTACATGAACTGATTTGCTTCGATTTGACCTCAAAGCAACTCAATCTTCTTGCCTACATATGTAGGACTTCAGACAACCAAAGAATCAATGGAATTGAGCAAGGATTTAAGAGAATCGAAGAGTTCAAAATTTATGGAAAAAACCTGCAATGAAGGTCTGGATTCGATGGACCTTGATCTTTCTTGTGCTTGGTCTCACTCCACTTGCTTGCAGAAGAAGGATTGAATGGTTTAGAAGCAATGGATTCCTGGAGAATTGAATTCCAAAACAGTGGAGATTCAAGCTCAAATTCAAACTAATTTATCAGGGTTATCCTTCGAGAAGTGAGTGGTTTCAATGGAGGATCAAAGCCGGCGCCAATGTGTATCAATTTATGAGCAATTGAAGCTCTATTTATAGCTAAATTGGTTAATAATTGCACACTCACTTTCACTTTCCAATTTTGGCAAATGGTGATATAATGGTGCATGGGCTCGCATAGGCCCATGAAATGATTGCTTGAGGTCAAAAATTGCATATCAAATGTTTTGAAGTAAACTTGGATTGCAAGGCAAGTGAGAATTGATGTTCGAAGTTTGATCCTTGCCAAGTGATGTCACTCTGTTTAAGCCATACGCATCCTATGCATTTCATGTCCAAAATGAATGAATTTGAGCTCTTTGAAAAGGTGAGATCAAGAGGAACAACTTTCATGTTCAACACTTTTTCATTTGGAGCTTGGACCTTGGAGATATTTGAGGTGGAAGTTTGGAAATTTTTGACATATCAAAATTTTTCTATGTGTCAAGCCATATGTCTCAATATTCCACCTTGCTTAACTTTTTATATGAGCTTCAAATGAGAAAAGTGTATTCATCAAAGTTGTAGCTCTCTCAAGGACCTACAAAATGGTCACCAATTTCATGTCATTTGGATTGGAAATGATAGAGTTATGCATTTTTGAAGTTTCGAAAAATCACTTGATCAATGGTATAGGTCAAAAGTGACATATAATGTAGCCTCATATCACATGATCAAGAAAGTTGACTTAGCTCCCACTACAAACATAAAAGTTAAAGTAGACACATTGAATTTTATTTTTAAACTTGGAAATCTTCCATCTCATAAAAAATGAGCAAGTTATGGCCTTGGGAAGTTGACTTTTAAATTAGGGTTTAGACAAAATGACCTATAATATTTCCACATATAAAATGATTTTCCAAGAAAAACTAGCTCTAGGTCTAAATAGGAAAGTTGTTTATAATGTCATTTATAGTAAGTTTTCTCTTGGAATCATTTTCATATGGTTAAAATTGTAGGAGATAGGGTCTAGGGAGACCCAGGTTTGATCAGATGAATCCATCTGGCCAACCACCATCAACCAACTTACTAACCTTCAATTATCTTGACTTTCTTGGCTCATGGAGATCATATATGCATAAGATGTTGAATTTTTAAGTGTCCCTTGAGAAATTTGATCAATTGGCGAGATAGCTTGTTGGAGAAGTTACTCAAGATACCTAGTCAAACTAGGGTTTCCAAGGCAAATCACCCTCAAACTCTTGAAGAAAACTTGATAAATATAACATGTAGAGATCATTGGGACTCATATATGATGTTCATAACCATTCTTGAATCAATTCTTGGTTGTGTTCTTTGTTCATGAGGGTCTCAAACCCTAGATATGAACTTGATGAATCAAGGAGATCACACCCTTCCTACAAAAGAGTTAGGCAAATGCAAGTACATATTTTTGGTATTTTAGTTAGTAAAATGATAAAATACAAGTATGATATAATCACAAAGTGCTTGGTGATCTCTCCCAAAACAAACCCAATGAAAGAGGGGTAAGAAGGATGCCAAGGTATGATCTCAATGCTAATGCTTATGATGGAATTACATGAGGGATCTTAGGGTCAAAATTGGGGTCTTACAGCTGCCCCTATTTAAGGACATTCTAACTGAGGAGGCGAAGTTTAAAATCTTCATGTCGACTCAGTAGAATGGGCTTAAAAACACAGCATAGAGAAACAAATTTTGGTCCCTAAGAGACCTCATGATCCATATGATATGAATGCAAAAGTTAATGCTCTGCGGAGAAATATTGCCATGAAGGAAAAGAAATCAGAGAGACTGAAAGTACACAGGAGTATAATGCATTTCATAAGGAAAACTCACTGGGGAGACAAAGACTCTGGGGGATAAAGGAGTTATGCGTAGGCCAGACTACGACTTAAAACTACTAGGGGACTCGTGGAAATCCATATAAAATGGAAAGACTTAGTCGGGGAAATAAACAACATCTGCAGGGGATACGAGTAAGTCAGGATAAAACTGAAGTACTCGACTCATGCAGGGGAAAGCGATTTCACTAAGGAAATGCGCAATCAACTCAATTGGGGTGAAAATAAAATTTCAACACAGGAGGAGCAGAAATTTATTATCTACTACCTGTTACTAGGTAAGGAGATACTAAAGATCTGACAGAGAGAAAATCCGTCATCGGTTAAGATGATCATATCAAGGATGACTCGCTGAGGAAATGCCAGGAGGGAGTATCCATTACCGGTTACGGGGTAAGAATAACCTTGCTGGGGAAAACTGCAGAAAATAGGATTTACAACTACCAGTTACTAGGTAGAAGACCAAGGGTGAGAGTATCCGTCATCGGTTAGGATGAACATATCAAGGATAAACTCGACAGGGAAGAAAATCCGTCATCGGTTAGGATGAACATATCAAGGATAGACTTGCCTGGAAATTCCAAGGAGGATACCCGTCATTGGTTAAGATGAACATATCAAGGATATACCAACTGAACAAAAAGGGAGGAATTACATCTATCGAAAACTGGATAGAAAACCGTCGGAGAGAAAACCTGTCACCGGTTAAGATGAACATATCAATGATAGACTCTGAAAAGGGGAGTAAAAAGGAGAGAAAATCCGTCACTCGATGAAAGTGAACATATCAAGGATAGACTCCGCACAGGGGAAAAGTAGGATTTACAACTACCGGTTACTGGGTAGGAAACCAAGGAGAAGAAAACCCGTCATCAATTAAGATGAACATATCAAGGATTAACAGAAGAAAACCCGTCATCGATTAAGATGAACATATCAAGGATTAACTCTCTGAGGAACAAACATGGATTATAACTACCTTTTTACTAGGTAGAATACCGTAAGTGAGAATATCCGTCACTGGTTAAAGTGAACATATCAAGGATAAACTCCTGCGAGGGAAGAAAAGATATCCGTCATCAGTTAAGATGAACATATCAAGGATATACTTTCTGGGGAATAGATCTGCTGAGGATTCTATTGAGGGAAAAAAAGGGTACTATTGTCGGGTATTGGGCAAGAAGTAACAAACTGCAAACTAAGAAGAATATTACCAGTTACTGGGTAATAGACTCTTAGGGGACCAAAATATCTATCTAGGTAAGAGCTAGAAAGAAAATGGTCAATAAAGACTCAACCCAATGAGGACATAACTCAAGGGGAGCAATTCCATCCAGAAAATTTGCTGGAGAGAAAACTGAAATAATAGCCATCCACGAGGAAACAAACTCAGGGGGGCAACAGAGAAAGGTTAAAGTCTTTCTGCCTAAGGGGTTGACACTCTACCATTGAAAGAGGACAGACACCAGATTTGGTATGGGGATAAAGTACCGCCATAACAGAGAATGAGACTTTCAAACAAATCAAATATGAAAATGCAGGATATGTATATTTTGAAATTGCATGAATGTATATGTATATGATTATGTGATGATTATGCTGACAAAACGACCGCAAAGGATACAGAGGTGTCGCAAAGAAATTGAACCACCGGTACAGTCTTCGGTCAATCCACAAAACATGGAGACAACAGTCGGAGAACAGAGAGATCAACATCCCAAGGGCTCAACCATAGCTGAGGACGGAGGAGATCTGTTGTGGATAGAACATCCAATCTATGGGGGATTTTAGGTCAACACCATAAAAAATGGGAGACAACCCTACAGAGAAACAATCAACAAAAGCTGCTCAGGAACCAGGAGGAAACTCTGACTGGGAGCAAAGATAAATGGCGATGGGTGGGGACTCCAGAGCGATCTACTGGGGGAAGATCAAACATCCCTGAAGATCAACCTGCTGAGGAAACACGAACTCCGTTGGGGAAGGCGGAAACTCTATTGGGAACAAGGACACGCCGCAGGGTATCTGAATCAACCAACTCAACTAGGGACAAAGAAAGAAGCTCCACTGGGGATCAAACACTCCGTCGAGGAACTGAATCGACACAAACGTCTAGGGATACCCGAAGAGTTAGCTGCTTGGGGAACCACTGATGCTTCGCACTTACGGACTTGCTTTATACTGAAATGCTGTTGATATTCCTTTTACTTTCTTTGGAAAAATTATTGCTTTTATAATTTAAAGAAAACTTGATTTTGATTTAAAAGTTTAATTTCAAAATGATCATAATAAAATTTAAAACTATTGGCTGAAGTAAATAAGAGTAGAAACAATTGGATAAAAGCTCAACTTTATTTAATAGAATGGTAGTTTGTAAATGACAAGGCTCCATAGATCTTACAAAAGTTGAAAATGGTAATTTACATGGAAAATGTTACATTGAATATAAATGATCCTTAATCCTTCTACCAACCCTTGATATCCACTGTGCTCTTGACCACTGCTGGGATGATGAACCAATGTCAACCCTTGTGCTCAAACAAGTCTTCAAAACACTAAAGATTGACAGAATGAAGTTACTTGTCATAATCCCTAACTTTTGCATAAGTTGCCCCAAGGTGGGGTACTCAACTTATCGGGAAATTATTTTCTGTTCTATGTCTATAATTTTTGCCTGGATCGCCCTTTCGGGTTTTCAATCCACCGAGACGCTCATTTTTTCCTAAGCCGCCCTTTCAGGTTTTCAACTTAGCGAGCTGTTCTTTTTTTTAGGGGAAGTATTTCTTGACAGCATCTGCGTTCACAGGACGAGTGAACTCTTCACCATCCAAAGTTGTAAGAATCAACACACCACCTAAAAAGGCTCTCTTAACAACATATGTGCCTTCATAATTGGGAGTCCATTTTCCTCTGGAATCTGGCTTGAACGATAAAATCTTCTTGAGCACAAGGTCACCTTTTCTAAACACTCGAGGTTTGAACTTCTTATCAAAAGCTTTTTTCATCCTCTGCTAATATAACTGACCATGACACATGGCAGTTAATCTCTTCTCTTCAATCAAATTCAACTGATCAAACCTGATCTAACACCATTCATCCTCAGTCAACTTGGCTTTCATGAGCACACGCAATGAAGGAATCTCAACCTCTACGGGGAGCACTACTTTCATACCATATACAAGAGAGAAAGGGGTTGCCCCTGTTGAAGTGCGGATGGATGTACGATACCCATGCAAAGCAAATGGGAGCATCTCATGCCAATCCTTATACGTGACAACCATCTTCTGGATAATCTTCTTAATGTTCTTATTTGCAACTTCAACAGCCCCATTCATCTTGGGTCTATAGGGAGAAGAATTATGATGTGCAATCTTGAAGTCTTTGCAAAGAGCTTCCACCATATTATTATTCAAGTTCGATCCATTATCAGTAATGATCTTACTTGGCACACCATAACGACATATGATCTGATTCTGGATAAACCTTACAACAACTTGCTTGGTTACATTTGCATACGATGCCGCTTCAACCCATTTTGTGAAGTAATCAATTGCCACTAAAATGAAACGATGTCCATTCGAAGCTTTGGGCTCAATCATCCCAATCATATCAATTCCCCACATGGAGAAAGACCATGGGGAAGAGATAACATTCAAAAGTGTCAGAGGAACATGAATCTTATCAACATATATTTGACACTTGTGGCATTTCTTCACAAACTTGCAACAGTCAGATTCCATTGTCAGCAAATAGTAACCTGCTCGCAACATTTTCTTTGCCATTGCATCTCCATTGGAATGAGTACCAAAGGAACCTTCATGCACTTCGGTCATCAACAAGTCTGCTTTGTGTCTATCCACGCATCTGAGCAAAACCATGTCAAAGTTGATCTTGTACAGTATATCACCATTCAAGTAGAAATTGCTGGCTAATCTTCTCAAAGTCTTCTTATCTTTCAAAGATGCCCCAGGCGGGTAAATCTGACTTTGGAGGAAACATTTGATGTCGTAGTACCACGGTTTCTCGTCCTTGACTTCCTCAACAGCAAACACATGAGCTGGCCTATCAAGACGCATCATAGATAAATTGGGAACTTCATTCCAATACTTCACTACGATCATTGATGCCAACGTTGCAAGAGCATCTGTCATCCGGTTTTCATCTCGAGGAATATGATGAAACTCAACCTTTGTAAAGAAAATTGAAATCCTCCTCGCATAATCTCTATACGGTATCAAACCGGGTTGATTTGTCTCCCATTCTCCTTTGATCTGATTCACCACCAAAGCTGAATCACTGAAGACATCCAAATACTTGATTCTGAGATTCATGGCCTCTTCAAGCCCCATAATGTAAGCTTCATATTCTACCATGTTGTTTGTACACTGGAAAGTCAATCTAGTTGTAAATGGTAGATGCGTGCCTTAAGGATTAATAATCATTGCCCCAATTCCATTTCCATATTGATTAACAGCTCCATCAAATACCATGCCCCAACGGGAACTGGGTTCTGGCCCTTCTTCAAGCAATGGTACATCACAATCTTTCATTTTCAAGTACAAAATCTCTTCATTGAGAAAATCATACTGCACTGACTGGTAATCTTCAATTGCTTGGTGAGCCAAGCGGTCAGCCAAGATACTACCTTTGATTGCTTTCTGAGATCGGTATTCGATATCATACTCTGATAACAACATCTGCCAATGGGAAATCCTCCCAGTTAAAGCAAGCTTCTCAAATAAATACTTGATTGGATCCATTTTGGATATCAACCAAGTGGTATGATTCAACATATACTGATGCAAACGCTTAGCAGCCCAAGCCAATGCGCAACAAGTTTTCTCAAGCATAGAATATCGAGTCTCACAGTCGGTGAACTTCTTACTGAGGTAGTAAATTGCAAATTCTTTCTTTCCAATCTCATCTTGCTGACCAAGAACACAACCCATACTATCTTCTAGCACAGTCAAATACATGATCAACGGTCTTTCTTCAATAGGGGGAGAAAAAATCGGAGGCTCAAGCAAATATTCTTTGATACTATCAAATGCTTTTGGCAATCTCCGGTCCAATCACAAGATTGATCTTTCCGAAGAAGCTTAAATATAGGCGCACATGTGGCAGTCATGTGGGAAATGAATCTGGAAATATAATTCAAGCGACCAAGAAAACCTCGGACTTGCTTCTCAGTTTTGGGCGCAAGCATCTCTTGTATTGCTTTGACCTTGGCAGGATCAACTTCAATACCCTTCTCGCTGACAATAAAGCCCAACAACTTACCAGAACGAACACCAAAAGTACACTTATTGGGATTCAAGCGGAGTTTATATTTCCTCAAACACTGGAATAGCTTCAACAAATGCTCAACATGTTCCTCTTCATCAATTGATTTAGCAATCATGTCATCGACATATACTTTAATTTCTTTATGCATCATATCATGAAAAAGAGTAGTCATTGCTCTCTGGTAAGTCGCACGAGCATTCTTTAGACCGAAAGGCATCACTCTATAACAGAATGTTCCCCAGGGTGTAATGAATATTGCCTTCTCCATATCTTCGGGTGCCATCTTGATCTTTATACCCGGAAAATCCATCCATAAACGAAAAGACTTTGAATTTAGCAGTATTGTCTACCAACATATCAATGTGTGGCAGAGGGAAATCATCCTTCAGACTGGCTTTATTCAAATCTCTATAATCAACACACATGCGGACTTTTCCATCTTTCTTCAGAACAATCACGATATTGACCACCCATTGCGGATACTCAGCAGTTACAAGGAAACCAGCGTCAATCTGCTTCTGAACCTCCTCTTTGATTTTCATAGCCATATCAGGATGCGTTCTTCTCAATTTCTGCTTGACTAGCGGGCATTCTGGCTTCAACGACAATCTATGCTCCACAATATCAGAATCCAAACCAGGCATGTCTTGATAGGATCAAGCAAACACATCTGAATATTCTCGAAGAAGATCAATCAACCCGTTCTTAGCATCTGGACACAGTCGAGACCTAATCTTGACTTCCTTCACATCATCCTCGGAATCCAAGTTGACTAGTTCAATCTGCTCTTCAAATGGATGAATAATCTTTTCATCTTGCTCAAGAAGACGAGACAATTCATCACTTACTTCTGTTAGACTATGGCACGGATCTAGAAGGGGGGGGGGGGGTTGAATAGATCCCAATTAAAATTTGAGTCGGCGCTACCAATTAAATATTGGTTTTGAAAACTTGTTTTAAGTGCGGAAGCGGCCGAGGAAAATATAGTCTAAAACGAACCGTTATTGGAAAACCGGATATGCGTCTAGCCTATGGATTAGTGACAATGTGGAATAAGAATCACTACACTAGTCACACGATCAATGATTTGTTTCACTTAATAGGATTCCTAGTTCCAATGATTCAAAGAGCAAACCAAACTAGATACACAACTAAGATAATTTTGGTTTAGGCAAATTATCAAACACTTGGTGTGCAAAAAACACTCCAAGTGATATTTATGTTGAGTAAGAGATTTCAATTAGTCTAGTACAATATTTTATTGTACTTTGAATTCAAAAACAAAGTTTTAACTTCTTACTCAATTAATATAAAGGTTTGATAAAAGTGCTTATACAAAAATCACTTAATTTTTAAGCTAAACACAACTATGCTGAAAAATAGAGAAGACAAAGATTTGATGAGGCAGTTCCCCCATCGTCCTCGCTTCGGGGTACGTCTGCCCTCAATTCTAAAACTAGAATTTAGATGATTTAATAGATATCACCTGTTAAATTTAACCGTTTATACAAGGATTGCAAAGCAAATATACAACAGAACTTTCAAGACGTTGAATGTTGCTTCCACTCCTTGTTCCTTGATTCAAGGTGAATCAAGTCCTTCGATTGTTGTTGATAGACCTCCGATTCCAGCCCCTTTGTTGAATAACCCTCAGTTCTTCAAACCCTCGGCCCGGCTGATCTCAACTACAACAAATCGAACCCGAAATCATCCCTTCAATATCACTGAATCCGCTACTAGATTGACGAAGACTTCCTCTTCTCAATCACCTTCGCTCAGCTGAAAATTGATGAAGAATTTGTCCAAAAACCCTCAAACACAAACCAGTCTTGGAGGACAAAACCCTAACGATTTTATTCAAGAAAAAACCTGTCACAAGCTTCAACCCGAACCGGATTCCCCAATCTCGGCTTCGAACCTTATCACCTTTAACCAATCACAAAGCACTTCAAAAATGGTTGTGTGTAGTTGATGTGTTGTGAGATGTTGAAGATGAAGACAATGAATCTTGGACACCTATTTCACTTTTTCTTGTTTCTTTGAACACTTGAATCAATTTGACAATTGTTAGTTGATACAAGTAACTAAACTTCTATATATAGTAACCAACCTACCAACCAAACTTAACAGCATTTCAAACAGAGTGGGAAGTACTCAAAAACTGAATTTGCGCACGAGCGGTTGACCATAGCAGGTCTATGCGTCGATGCATGGCTTGCAGTTTTGGACAGACTGAAGAATGCATCAGTATGCGTCGACCATTGGTCGGCGTGCGCTGACCCGTGGGAAAGTGAAAGCTTCATGCGCCGACCCTGTGGTCGACTCAAGTCTCCATGCGCTGACCCGTGACCAACTGTACTATGTTATGCGCCGACCTGTGGTCGACTCAAGGCTTCATGCGCTGACCCGTGACCAACTGCACTATGTTATACGTTGACCCGTGGTTCATGCGCTGACCCTTGCGGTCGACTCAAACCCTGCAAATCTGCAAAAATTCATATTTTTGTGGTTTTCATGCAATTTGTCATGACCACATTTTATCCACATATGTTGTATGAATATAGTAGTTTAGATGAACATAGAAAAGGATATGATAGGTGATATGTTGCATTTGTTTTGTAGAGGTGGAATCGACAATGCCGATTCATCCATGGTGGTCATTTGTCATCATCGAAACCTATGATCGTATGTTGTATGACAATTTGCCCTTACAACTTCTACATCACTTTCCTCCTTGGCCTCAAACACAGGGAACTCAAAATTTGGAGAAGGAGAAGGATCATTGTATTCAATGGGGTTAGGAACCAACCTGCTTAATGATTTGATATTTTGATTTTAGAGAAGTGAATTTGTGACCAAATATTATGCCGATGGACAATCATATTGTTTATTTATGTTTTTTGTGATTACCATTTTCAGAATAAAGCAAAAAGGAAAAAATAAACATCAAAGATGTGGATGAATATAATTAATTTTATTGATGATCAATTTAAAATGCCCAAACAATGTTCACTTCTCCCTTAGGCATAGGAGAAGGATTTTAAAATATAAAATCAATTACTTAGATCGATGCAAAATAACAGGAATATCAACAGCAGTCCAATTGTTGCATGTCTTTCCATGGGTTCTAAAGTTGGTGCAGTCTTCCTCTTCGTTATCCTCTAGCATAGCAGCTAAGTGTTGTTCATTGCCGTGAATGAACCCTCCGCTACGGAAGCTGAGTTGCATATCTTCAGATCTAACAATTGATGAGCCCTTCTGGAACCCCAAACCAGCTCTTCCTTTGTTGTCGGAGACCTCTACCATGTGCCCCCATTGATCAACAACACCTTCTTCAACAATCTTTTGAGCATCTTTCAGCGAGGACATAGGTTCCCCAACTCTCTTCTCAGCAGCAATAGATAAGGCTTGGAACGGAGTTCCAACCTCATCCGCAACTTCCACATACGAGAAAGATGACTGATGGCTAACCAATAACGCCTTCTCTCCTCCAACAATCACCAACTTACCATTCTTGACAAATTTGAGCTTCTGGTGCAGAGTGGAAGTAACAGCCCCTGCCTCGTGAATCCATGGCCTTCCCAGTAAACAACTGTAGGCCGGGTGAATATCTATTACTTGAAAAGTAATTTGAAAATCACTCGGACCTATCTTAACTAGAGGGTCCACTTCACCAATTACCGTTTTGCGCGAGCCATCGAAGGCTTTGACGATTACCCCACTATACCTCATGGGAGCTCCTTAGTAAGATAACTTCAACAAAGTTGACTTCGGAAGCACATTGAGTGATGAACCAGTGTCAACAAGCACATTTGTCAAAGCATCTTCTTTACAGTTCATTGAAATATGCAAAGCTAGGTTATAATTTCTTCCCTCCTCAGGGATTTCTTCGTCGCAGAATCTCAAATTATTGCATGAAGTGATGTTAGCCACAATGTGATCAAATTGATCCACAGTAACATCCTGCTCCACATATTCCTGTTCAAGAACTCTCTATAGTGCTTCTCTATGCACTTCAGAATTCAAAAGCAGAGACAACACGAAAATCTTTGAGGGGGTCTGGAGCAGCTGCTCAACCACATAAAATTCACTCCTTTTGATCAATCGGAGTACCTCATCATCATCATTGACTTTCAAGATGCTAGATTCACCAGAGTTATCTTTTGAACAACCAACCGGATCTACATTAGGCACCTCCGCCTTCATACAACGATTGTTTCTTCTTTATTTTCCGGGAACACCGGTCCAAACACTTGACCACTGCGGGTCACCTTTGTAACATCGGCAATGCTTACCACCGAACTGGTCGTAGGTAACGGGGCCTCTTGACCATTCTCTATCATCGTAGCATTGTACTAGTACGATACAGCCTTATCAGATGAATACGAGACTGGGCCCGCTAACCGTATTACCAACGACGATACTGATCTTTGACTGACATTCTTGTTGCTGCTGCTATCATAATGGATTACCAATCACTTTTGCTGCTTGAAAATGAGCACTATGACAGTGACGTCGTCATCTACATGACGGGATTGAACAATCTGGATCATGCCTTCATCCATCAGACGTTGGATGTCCCTTTTCACTACAACGCACCCTCTTGGGTTCACACTACACACAACACAACCATCATCGTCATGTTCACAATCACTCACCAAACAAATATCTTTGTGCATCTGCACCAAAGATCTCCGAATAGACCAGACATCAAAAACCTTGAATTCTCCAGGATAGCCGTCCACCATATTCACTGAAGAGTTCCCATGAGCGGGCAAAGGGTTAGCTTTCACATTTGGTGCGCGGTCCTCAAAGGACACCATACCGCCCTTCATAATCTTTTGCACCTCATACTTCAGTGGATAGAAATTTTCAATATCATGCCTAGGTGCACCCTGATGAAAAGCACATCGGAGCTCAGGTTTATACCACCAGGGAAGTGGTTCTGGGATCTGCGGTGGGTTCCTTGGTTGAATCAAGTTTTTGAGGACCAAAGACGGATACAACTCTGTATATGTCATAGGAATCAGGTCAAAAGAGACCTTCTTCCTCTCGAAATTCTGCTGATGATGATTGTTGTTGGTATTGTTGTTATTGTAGGTGTTCGTTCTTTGTTGCGGTTGTTGTTGTTGACGTTGATGTTGTTGTTGAATTGGTGTTGCTTACAGATTGAAAAATACCGGAATTACTGATGACACTTGATGATGATGATGTGGACGGGGTGGTGGATTTCTTCTGATCTAAGGCCTCCTCTTCCTCCCACTGGAAATTGCATTTGTCTCACTGTCATTCTTCTTGCTGAAACTATTGCCATACCTCTTACTCGTTGATGCCTCATCTTTTGGCAAACATCCTTCACGGACCCCTTCTTCAAGTCTCATCCCCATATTTACCATTTCGGTAAAATCACTGGGGGCACTGGCGATCATGCGTTCATAATAAAATTAACTCAGGGTTTTCAAGAAGATCTTTGTCATCTCCTTCTCCTCCAAATGAGGAGTAATCTGGGCAGCCAACTCCCTCCATCTCTATGCATAATATTTGAAAGTCTCCTTATCTTTCTGAGACATGGACCTCAGTTGGTCCCTATCCGGCGCCATATCCACATTGTACTTATATTGCTTCACAAAAGCTTCTCCCAAGTCGTTGAAAGTGCGGATGCTTGCACTATCCAACCCCATATACCAACGGAGTGCAACACCAGTCAAGCTATCCTGGAAGTAGTGAATAAGCAATTGGTCATTATCTGTCTGAGTTGACATCTTGTGGGCATACATCACAAGATGACTGAGCGGACAAGAGTTCCCCTTATATTTTTCAAAGTCAGGCACTTTGAATTTCATTTGGATTTTGACATTGGGTACCAAGCCCAGTTCAACAGCACTCTTCCCAAACAAATTTTTACCTCTCAGCGTCTTCAATTCCTTGCGCAGCTCAAAAAATTGGTCTTTCATTTCATCCATCTTCTCATAAACGTCCGGACCCTCAAACGGCTCGGAATGATAGATGGTATCCTCTACGCGAGGCAAACTATGCATAAGGGGAGGTGGCACGGACATGACCAGGCTAGATTCCGGCATGGAAGCAAAAGTAGGCGCAAATCCTTCTGGCACAAAGTTGGGCGGCATTCCCCACGGGAATCCGGCAGGCAGGTTCGGTGCAAAGTGGGCGGTAGCAGTGAGCACAGTAGAGGTAACCATCTCTGAAATAACAGTCCTCGCGGGAGGAGTTGCAGGTGTTGGAGAAGCTTGACTCTGAGCAGCAAGAACTGACTCCATCATGGCAGTCAGTCGGGTGATCTTGTCCTTCAGCTCTCTGTTCTCTTGCTCTAGATGTTCCATAATTCTCTGATGATTGGCCCTGGTGTTGTACCGGCGAGTCAGCTTGGCTAAAGAACAGAAGAAACACCAATCAGACACCTGGCAAAAACCTACTTATGCAAATGATGCATGAGATGCAATGCTTGATTATTTTTTATTTCCAAGGAACTTACTATATCATTTGCAAATATATAATATTTAAATGGTAAATACAACAATTTGATATGACCAAAAATATCTTTTTATTTATATAAATTGGAAGAATTACATTGAGTACAATTTAAGAAACCAAAATAAAAAGATACAAGAGAAAAGGAGACTAGTCATCCTAAGGATCCTTAACAACGGTGCTAGAAGATCTTGTTGTAGGCGCGTACTTCCTTCGAATGCGACAGAACTCAGTCTCAAAAGAAGCCTTCATCTTAGTCTTCTCGAGGACAAGCTGGTCAACAATCTTCTTCCAAGCAACGGAAGGCTGAGGCATGCTAGAAGATGAAACCTTTGGCTCTCTCTGTCTCTTTGTCACTCGGTCTTCAAGTAGCTCAATCAGTGCATCTTTGTCCTTAGACTCCAACTATAACTCTTCATGCTTCTTGCTCAAAGCATGGAAACACTCTTCCCACATATCCTTCTCTTTCTTCATCTTGATGAGCGCGTCTTCCAACTCCTTTACATCTTAGTTAGGGATAGTTAATGGCTCAACCACAACCATAGACATAGGTCTTTCACAAGGATAAGGCATCTTCAACTCCATAACTCTCTTCTTCACCCACAAAGTGTAAGCTTCCAAAGCTACACAATTGTGCAGACCAAGCTCGGATCTTCCTTTCCTATGCACATTATGCTAAGCATGCACAATCTTCTGCTTCAAGTGTTGGGGATCTTTACCCTTTTGATAGAAAAGACCTTCTAATAACATGTTATTAGGTTTGTCTCTCAAGGGGAACTCAAGTTGACGACGAGCCAAAGCAGGGTTGTAGTTAATTCCTCCTTGTGTAACAATGAGAGGCGCATTAGAGAATTCACCACAATTATCAATAATCTCCAAACTGCTTAAGGACGGATCATACCAAACTATATCATCATTAGTGAGAGACGTAAGTCTCTGAGACCACCGTAGACATTGTTTGTTCTCCACAAAAGCAGGTGTCTGAGGCAAGTGCGAAATGAACCACTTGTACAGAAGAGGAATGCAACAGACAATCGTTCCACCACCTTTAGAATTCCTTATATGCAAAGAGAAATACATATCACCCAACAAAGTAGGCACAGGATTCCCATCCAAGAAAAGTCTAATGGCGTTAAGATCAACAAAACCTTCAATGTTAGGGAACAAAGCTAATCCATAGATGAGCAATACAAAGATAGCTTCAAAAGCGTCCGCACTACCAGCTTGAGCAAAAGTAGTAGCTTCCTTGATGAGGAAAACAGATGGCAACCCAAATAACCCTCCTTTCTTCACCCAATGAGCCTCTATCTCAGACTTCTTCAAGTGAAGAGCTTCAGCAATAATAGTAGATCGGGGAATCTCCTCCAATCCACTAAAAGGAACTCTACTAGAAACAGGTATCCCCAAAAGATGAGAATACTCCTCCAAGGTAGGCACAAGCTGAAAATCTGGGAAAGTGAAACAATGGTAGAGAGGATCATAGAACTACACCAATATACTCAAGAGTCCTTCAACCACATCAGTAGATAAGATAGACAGAAGCTTCCCATGACGTTGTTTGAAGTCCAAGGGATCTAATACAAAAGATACTAGCTTCCTTAACTCTTTCAAGTCGCGACATCTGAAACTGTACTTCTTAGTGTTCCTTCGTCCATAATCCATGTGTTGCATACGCGAAAAACAACCGGCGGGAAAAGACACAAAGCCGCCACCGTGCGTTATTTATCCCAAAGGAGGGAAAGGAAACGCTCGAAGTAAACCTGGAAAGGAAATGGTCTTACGACCAGAGATTACAAGGTACGGGAGTCGGTTACGCGAGGGGAAGGTATTAGCACCCCTCACGTCCGTCGTACTCGACGGGATCCACGCTCAGAAAGAATAGAATAAGGTTGCTGAATAACTGCTCAAAAACTGCACAAAACTGGAATAGAACACAGATGAACGAGGACGGAGAAAGCAGATAAAGGGGACTCGGCAGGATGTCGCATCCTGGGCCTACGTAGTTTGTCAGGCACAAACATTAGAGTCGACGTAGTTCGGGGAAACGGGGAACGTGCTCGCTAGGACATCGCATCCTATGCATACGTATCTTCTCTAACCAGAGTAAGAATCAGAGCACTCGTAGCTCGGCTAACGCACGCCGAAACAAAACGCTAAACCAAAGACGCTGAGACGTCAGAGCGAACGCACAACCGGAAACGGAATGCCAATCGTTGGTCTTACATCCAACTTCGGACAAACAACAAACAAACGGGAAACCGAATGCCAATAGATGGACTTACATAAGACTCCGAACAAACAAACGCAAATAGGATACGGAATGCCAATCGCTGGTCTTACATCCATCTCCTAACACATCCAACACAAAAGGGTTAAAAAAGAAAAAGGGTGCCCGGAGATATCAACTCAATCTCCTACCTACGTACCTCATCTGGTATGAGGATCAGGGCGACGTAGTTCCCCTTAACAGGGAAAAACTAACTCCTAATCAGAGACTAGGGAGATAACAACTAAAAGGGAGACTACGACTCGAGCCTAGAAGTTGTCATGAAAATGATCCCTATGTTGAGGTATCTAATCAAAACCTAACTCGCACAGGAAGCAAGCTAGCCTAAACAGCAAATAAGCAATCACAGGTGAACAAGTATCACATGCTATATGCAAACAAATGGTTCATACAAGGCTGGGCTTTAGTGGAGGGGTCATATCAACCTCGAAAAACAAGCCAACACTGGAAGGGGTGTCTGAAGCTCTTAACCACTGACATTGACCGTCAGGGTGAGCAGATGAAAGGTAATGAGGATAAGACCTCATAACTCTTAACCCGGGCCTGGGTGAGCTTGAATCAATGAAAGTGTGGGGATCCAGAATGAGGGACCCTATTCCACATGACTGACACAACAAGATTTTGGGTGTTTATTCAAAAGCATCAGGACATAGTGCGAGCATGATGAAAGACTCAACTGAATAGCAGGGGATAGATTGCACATCCCTTCTATCTGCCAATTGCCTCTTCACTTAGGAGGACTTGAAGTACATGGCACAAATATAAACAATCACAGACATTGCCTCTTAAGGAGGACTTCAGCCAAATGCCTGCCAAACAGAAACGACAGGGCTTCCAGACTACATGGAGTTAGAGGATGATTACCTAGGTGGTATGCCAACCACAAGAAAAGCAAACTCAAGCAATGAGCTAAAGCTACTAAAGTACCTGTAAGAAAGTCAAACAAGTCAATATTCACATTCTGACAAATCCAACAAACAGTCAACAGTGTTACAACCAATATGCACAATGCAAGTCAATCAACTCAACAACTCAAGTGAGTTCATCACCAAGGAACCTACAACATAACAAAGGTTAGTGGATAAAGCAAATTTGCATCTCAAGTCATGAGATTGCATCAACCACTAGAGCTAATAGCTTGAACCTGAAATACAAAGCTCAAAAGATGAGTACAAACCACTAGTCCAAGACTAGGGTCAAAGACAAAGCAAAAAGTCAAAACAGCAACCAATATTCAACATGCAACACATTTATTCCAGTAAGAACATGTCCTAAAAAGGACCAAGTCTAAAGCATAAAGAAAGGTCATCATATGAGCAAGATATGGCAAAGGCAATTACAAAGCTCACAATTGGACATCAAGAATCAAAATTCCCTATTAAAACAGAAATGAATCAAACAATCATGAAAATGTTTGTGTGCACACAACATGTCAAACACCATTATCATGCCAAACATTAGAATCAACAGAGCTCAACTGACCTAGAAATGAAAATGAACAAGTATGACATCAAATTGTGTGACACACATTGTCACACCATACATTCATGTGTCTAAAACATAGATGGAAAATGGTAAAAATACACAACCAAGCCTAAAAAATAATGCAACATGTTGGGAATTAGCATACCAAATTTCAAATCAATTGGCCAATGTATGAGCATTTCACAATAGAATGAATGAAGCATGTCACATTTGCATACATGTTCAAATAACAGTCCACAATCCAAAATCCAGAGATGATAAAATCATGAAATTAGCATCACAAAATAATAGACATCCATATGATCATGTAGGAAAAAATTGGAAGTGATTTGGATTCATTTTCAATTTATTATGATTTTTCAAAGTTGGAGAAAATATATGACAAAAATATGAAAAAAATGCAATGAGAAATGGAGGGAAAGTAGAATGGCTTGATTAATTTGAAAATGTGGAACCGGAGGGAATCGAACTGTGCACCTGAAAAATCAAGCGCTGAAGCAAAATAAAAATCCAGAATGTTGTGGCCAAGGATTGAATGGTGTATTGTCAAAACGCTGCGCCTAAATAATTGACGTGGCCAGCCTAGTCACAGTCAATGCACATGTGGAATTGGTCAATCCAACGGTAGCCTATCATTTGGCCAACAGGCAAAGCGCTTGGCGGATGACACAGCAAAAAACCCTAGCATTCATGCATGGCGGTGACAGCGGTGGTTTCCACCGTCTTCTTCGTGAAGACGGTGGTTGCTACAGTGAACACACATAATTTTTGGAAACTTGAAATTACAGGTCACTTTCCATTTTTGGAAACTTTTGATCTGGCTTCAAAATCTTCAATGTAGATGTTTGACATGATGAATAAACCTGTTTTGGACATGAGTGAAGTGTCTCAAACCATTTCTCCACCCCAAAGCCCTCAGTTGACTTTCATGGGCCCAGATGACTTGGACATGCACTGATGACTTTTGAGCCTCTAACACTTGGTACAACAGCTTCAAAATGAACCTTGATTCATATAAGCTCTTTAGAACAATCATGTGGCTTTCAACTCAAGGAGAACCTTGCCTTTTGCACTGATGATTCTCTTGATGCCAATGTGGAATGCAATGATGCAATGCAAGATATAATGATAAATGACCTAAAAAAAATGAAATGGATGCATGAATGGAGGTGCAAATTTGAGGTGCTACAGCTGCCCCTATTCAATCGGCTGAGAACCTGAACGGATGAGAGCAACGGCTGTCAGACTTTCAAGGTAAACAGGGATTGAATACCACAGAACCGTAGAATTTGCACTCTGTCGGGGATGATCAAATCAACAGTCGACTTGATATACACTGATATCAAGGAAAGCGGGGCCATTTACCGATGGCGGCTTGTGGAACAATCGACTTGATATACACTGATATCACGGAAAGCGAGGCCATTTACCGATGGCGGCTTCAAAACGGTCGACTTGATATACACTGATATCAAGGAAAGCGGGGCCATTTACCGATGGCGGCTTTAGAACAGTCGACTTGATATACACTGATATCAAGGAAAGCGGGGCCATTTACCGATGGCGGCTTCGACTGGGGAGGAAAAGATGCTTACAACTGGAACCAGACAAGACGTTTACCTACGACTCTACTGGGGATTTTGATATTTATCAAAGGAAGGATACATGACCAGACATTTACCGATGACTGGGAAAAAAATACACAACCAGACGTCAACGGACGAACGAATGGGAAAAACTCGACGTTTACCGACATCGAAAGATGATGTTTACCGACTACAAAAAAGGATCGACCAGACATTTACCGATGACTGGAAAAAAAGATACACAAGTAGACGTCAACGGACGAATGGGAAAAACTGGACGTTTACCGACATCGAAAGAGGATGTTTACCGACACCAAAAAAGGATCGACCAGACATTTACCGATGACTGGAAAAAAAGGTACACAACCAGACGTCAATGGACGAGTGGGAAAAAACTCGACGTTTACCAACATCGAAAGATGATGTTTACCGACACCAAAAAAGGATCGACCAGACATTTACCGATGACTGGGAAGGAACTCGACCAGACATCAACGGATGAATGGGAGAAAGAAACCACGACCAGACGCCAACGGACGAATGGGAAGAGAAACCACGACCAGACGCCAACGGACGAATGGGAAGAGAAACCACGACCAAACGCCAACGGACGAATGGGAAGAGAAATCACGACCAGAAGTCAACGGACGAATGGGAAGAGAAACCACGACCAGACGTCAATGGACGAATGGGAAGAGAAACCACGACCAGACGCCAACGGACGAATGGGAAGAGAAACCACGACCAGACGCCAACAGACGAATGGGAAAGAGAAACCACGACCAGACGCCAACGGACGAATGGGAAAGAGAAACCACGACTAGACGCCAACGGACGAATGGGAAAGAGAATCCACGACCAGACGCCAACGGACGAATGGAAAAGAGAAACCACGACCAGACGCCAATGGACGAATGGGAAGAGAAACCACAACCAGACGCCAACGGACGAATGGGAAGAGAAACCACGACCAGACGCCAACGGACGAATGGGAAGAGACTCGATGTTGACGGACATCGAAAGATGATGTCTACTGACACCAAAAAAAGGGCGACCCACACGGGGATCAACACGACGTCTACTGGTATCGTAAGGATGACATCTACTCACGTCAAGATAAGGCAGACACTTGTCGGGGACTACACTGGGGAGTCACGCTTTCCTTTCGCGGAAGGGTGAGGAAATAAACCTCTCTGGGGATTGTCAATCCTGAATGCTACCAAGAGCAACTGCAACAAATGTGCCATACAGATGTTGAAAAATGATCCGCCTCTGCTGGGGAAACGATCCAAGCTTGCAAGATGCAAAGGGAGGAAAACTCTTACTGGGAAGGCAAGTGATCACTTCGCTGAGCACACCATCTCCGATTCGATCTTCCAACTCTGTGGGGAATAGCTCTGCTGGGGACGCTTGCTGATTTGTCATTCATGGAACGGCGGAGAAACCAACTCAACTAGGGAGTCACTTGTTGGGAAAACACCAACCTCTCAACCATGCTGGGGAAACCAATTCTGAAATCGACCCAGATGACCCAACGTCACGATGCTAAACTCCTCAGAATAACATCACCGACCAGATAAACCCATTCTCGAATGGTAACCACGGCTTAGGGCTAGTTTATGCTTGCAATGCTGATGCATGAATTTTACAATGTAATGCTTCATAACCATGGAAATGCTACGCAATTAATGATGCAATATGCTATGCTTTTCTAACTGATGAATGCATAAAAGGTATCCCCCTCCGGGGACTCCACTGGGGAGCTCGAGGAACTCTGCTGAGGAACTCAATATTACTCCAATCTCCACTCTGCTGGGGAATAGCCCTGCTGCTGGGTAAAGGATAATCCTCACAGGGGATGATCTCCACTGAACCCGATCCGTTTGGGGACTTCGCTGGGGAAGACAACCAACACACACCCGCTGGGGAAACAGCAACCTTTCAGACTTGCTGGGGAAACACCCCTCTCAACCTTGCTAGGGACTACAGCAAACTCCAGACCTGGCTGGGGGGACTGCAAACTCAACCCTGTTGGGGATTACAACACTTCAGACCTGGCTGCCGAGGAATAATCTACCCACTGATACCTCTGCTGGGGATATGGCAACTTTCAGGCTTGCTGGGGACGCTAACAGTCCTCAGACTTGCTGGGGAAATACTCTTCTCGACCCTGCTGGGGATTACATTCTCAACCCTACTGGGGAAGATAACCAAGCTCAGGCCCGGCTGCCGAGGAAACACTGCTCTCGAATCTGCTGGGGAGATAACGACCTATTTGACACGGAACGCCCGTCGATTCGTCGAACACTGGCATTCATCATCCAACCACAGTGTCAACTTTCCACTTTTGAGAGCCCCCAGACTCATCTGGTCTCTTCTGATTCATCATCTTGTGTTCTCGACTTTTCTCTACTTCGAGACAATCGATCTCATCAGATCCGGGCCAACTCTCTAATCCTCAGACTTTGAAGAGTCTTCTTGATTACCCTCTAGGATCGTCGCAATTCTTTCACCGTCTTTTCACCGTTCTTCAATCCTTTGCCCCTGATTGGACTCTGCGGGGATCTCTTGTCAAAACGCTTCACATCACAACCTGCAAGTGAGTGAAAATGACCAACAGCACCTGCAAAAGAGATCGTCAGATAAAAACGTGCCCCAGGCGTGCCAAAATTTCAACACCTAGGTCACTCATACTTCCGAATAAGATTTCACGTCTTCAATCTCGTAAACATGCATCGGAAGGGACCTCTATGTTTTAAAATGCAAAGATTCTTTATCAAAATAAACTAATGTTTTTGCAATCAAAGCGGTAATGAAAACAAAAACCAAAATCATTTGACTGAACATGCATTTATTGATTGAACCAAAAGTGGCTCGTAACTGAACAACACAAAGGAAGCAATCCCTGAAAAGAGGTAATTGCGCACAAAAGGAAAAATCTATCCTAATGGCAATGTGAAACCGCGATCTCATCGTGTTCCAACTCGGTTACACCCCATATGTCCTCAAGACTCTCCGCACTTTCTGCCTTATGAACAAGACGCTTCCGACTGATCTTTGCCGGAGATTATCCAAGTGTCATACCCAGAGTACAAACGATTATGCTGGACGCAATTGTTTGTTTCAATCCCTCTTTTGCCTGGACCTCCCTTTCGGGTTTTCAGTCCACAAGGATACCCTTTTTTGCCCAAGCCGCCCTTGTGGGGGTTTTCGACTTGTCGGGTGTACAATTTTTTCTTTTTATCCCTAATTTTTGCCCGAACCCTTTTCATTTTTCTTTTTGGTTCGCCGGGATGCCCATTTTTTTCCTGGACTCTTTTCTTTCTTTTCGTCCAGCGGGTCTCTTATACGAAGTATTTTTGAACTGCGTCCGCATTCATAGGGGATGGAAAATCCTCGCCATCCATGGTCGTCAATAACAAGGCTCTGCCAGAGAAGACCTTCTTGACCACGAATGGACATTCACAATTGGGTGTCCACTTGCCCCTACGATCGTTTTGAGGAGGAAGGATCCTTTTCAACACCACGTCTCCCATACGATACACACGAGGTCGCACTTTTCGGTCAAAAGCACGTTTCGTTCACTAAATACAACTGCCCACGACAAATAACTGCCAGCCTATTTTTCTCAATTAGGCTCAACTCTTCGTACCGAGTCCTTACCCACTCCGTCTCTTTCAATTTCACGTCCATCAGGACTCTCAACGACGGAGTCTGGACCTCGACTGGTAGCACGGCTTCCGTCCTATACACCAGCGAGAAAGGTGTTTCCCCAGTAGATGTACGCACCGAGGTTCGATACCCGGGACACAAGCTTCGTGTTCAGCCACACTGTTGTTGGTGCATTCAAATGCTAGCCGGGAAGAAAAAGGACCGTGGGCTCCCCTTTGGCGTAACCAAAGCAACACCAACCCCGCTTCCATTCACGTTAACGACCCCATCAAACATCAGAATCCGTTCGGATTCAGGGTCAGGCCCCTACTCCGGGATTGGTTCCTTACAATCTTTCGATTTGAGAACCATGATGTCCTCATCAGGGAATTCAAACTTCATCGGTTGATAATCCTCAATGGGTTGCCGGGCGAGGTAATCAGACAATACACTCCCCTTGATTGCTCTCTGAGAGGTATACTGACTGTCGTATTCAATCAAAATCATTTGCCCTCTCGCAACCCGTCCGGTCACTGCTGGCTTCTCAAATATATACTCGATCAGATCCATCTTGGAAATCCACAAAGTGGTATGAACCAGCATATATTGTCTCAGTCGGCGAGTAACCTATGCCAAAGTACAGCAAGTTTTCTCGAGTAGTGAATATATTGTTTCACAGTCGGTAAACTTTTTGCTAAGGTAAATTGCATGCTCTTTTCGACCAGACTCGTCATGCTTCCCCAGTACACACCCCATAGATCCCTCAAGGACTGTCAAGTACAGGATTAACGGCTGTCCCTCCACAAGGGGCATCAGAATCGGAGGTTCCTGCAAATATTCTTTTATTTTTTTTCCAAATGCCGCCTGGCAATCATCATTCCACCTGACCGTTTAATCTCTTTTTTTTTCAACAGCTTGAATGGGTTCGCACGTGGCTGTTAGATGAGATGTGAACAGTGAAATGCAGTTCAATCTACCTAAGAAACCACGAACCTCCTTTTCTGTTCTCGGTTCAGGCACTTCTTGTATTACTTTTTCTTTTTTTTTTCTTTTTTTTTTCTTTTTTTTTTCTTTTTTTTTCTTTTTTTTTAGCAGGATCAACCTCGATTCCTCTTTTCCGCTCATAATAAGCCCCAGCAACTTACCAGACCGCACTCCGAAAGTGCACTTATTCGGATTCAACCTTAGTTTGAATTGTCTCAGTCGGTCAAACAATTTGGCCAGATCTACCAGATGCCCCTCTTCTGTTTGGGACTTTGCTATCATGTCATCAACATAGCATCTGATTTCATGATGAATTATATCATGAAGCAAAGTCACCATAGCCCTCTGATACGTGGCACCGACGTTCTTGAGACCGAATGGCATCACCTCCGCTCTTGACACTCGCCTCCAAGGCGGCCCCAACCTTTACTTCCTTTCAGACCTCCTCGGTGCACCGATTAACAATCTTGACTTGTTCCTCGTGCGGCTGAATCACCTTCTCCTCTTGCTTCAACAACCTGGCTAATTCCTCCGGCAGTTCACAATCTTCTTCGCCTTCTTCTTCGGCATGATAGATCGGATTGTCGAAGTCATACAGAGGGTGTAACAGAATTGTTATCAATGAGATCCGGAGAATACAAAAGTCGGAATGAAACCAACCAAAAGGAAGGAAAATGAAAATAAACATTGCCATTTTTATTTTTTAAAACTGCAAAAATAAATGAAAAACAGGGAGCACCGCTTTTTAATACAAGACATCTGTTTATTAATGATGCAAAATGTTGCAAAATGAGACACATGAGGTGGCCCTTACAACGGACCAATACGTTTCGGGCAAAACGCATGGCTTTCATGCAAACAGAATTGAAAAACAGGAATATTACTCTTCAGGATGAGTGACAGTGATGATCTTCGAGGTCTTCCAGTTCCCTGGTACGCACGATTTTATCCACGAGTCAAGCTCGCAGTCACTGTCAATCTTTTCACCCACCGCACAGGCGTGACCTGGATCTAGCATTCCAGCACTGATGAACGTGAACGGTTGACGACGTCCTCGGTTTTGCTCAGATGAGTCTTGGCCTTCCTGATAACCAATCCCGAACCTATCCGCTTTCACCGCAATGTCTACCATTCTTCCCCAACCTTGGGCTTCTCCGCTTCTCACCACCTCCATAGTCTGTTTGTAGGAAGAAATGAACGGTTTTTTCTCTTTCTCAGCAGCAACGGCATTCTCCACCTTGACGGTTTCAACTGCCTGACATGGTGTTTCACATACTTCACCGTCCATTTCCACCTCCGTCATTCTCTGAATCGTTTCCCTCATCATTGAACACCCATTTGTAGCGACAGCCGCACAACAATTATCACAACCAGGGAAAGCTCCACTCTTCATCAGATGCCTCTGGACCACAGACATTGGAGTTTTTAACTGATCCCCCTTCGTCACCTCGGTTTTTCCCTTATCCTCTGACATCACATTCACTCCCACAGGACCATGCATCGGCATGGGGTCAGCATCAACATTTGGCATCGGTGCAAAATTAATGGCTTTAGAATCCACCAGATCTTGAATGACATGCTTAAAAGCTCTACAACCCTCAACATGATGTCCGAGTGCCCCAGAATGGAGCTCGCACCTGGCGTTCTCATCGTAATTTGCAGGCCTCCGATTTAGTCCTACAGGAACCAATATCCTCGGCTGAACTAACCCAAGATCCTTCAACCTTCTAAACAGAAGAGTATAAGTCACGGGTGGCTTATCAAACTGACGATCCGTCGTCCCCTTCTTCACTTGGCACCCAGCTTTCTGTGCTTTCTGTTGAGGTGATTGTTGCTGCTGTTGTACAGGTTGATTACCAGCAGGAATAGTCACTGCAGCAGCATACGGGTGGTAACAATCTCTACCATGTTCCTTTCTGGTATGCACACCATTTGATTCAACCTCCTTCCTGTGTTGACCATTACCAGAGAGCTTCTTTACTCCAGACGACAGAGCGTTCCCCTGAGTTTTCTCCATTATCAGCCAACTTTCAATCCTCTCCAACCTCTCGGCGATTGCTTTCTGCCCTAGGGCGAGCCCTTGCATGATGTTGAACAACTCACCTATCTTCTCTCTCAGCTCGAGAATATCAGCGTTGGGTGGATCCATCAGCTTGGATTTGTTGAGTCTGGCAGGATACCTGAGCGGAAGAGCTATGTGCACCTTGTTAGATATTGACACCTACAAAACAGGAAACAGGTTAATATGACTCACACATGCAATGTCTATCCGTACGAGGAACATTCGGTCCTTCGATTCTGGCTTCATCGAGACGGATAATAATTTGACAATAACATTCTGACATCAATATGTCTCTCAACCAGATACTCAATCAAAAATGGACCCTGAGTACGGATAGACATGGGTTGGATGCAGATGAATGCGAAATGGGAATGATGCAAATGCATGAATGCAAGTCACTGTGCAATCCTCCAAGTCATCTGAAGATCAACTGTACTGGACCTGTCTCCGAACTGATTATAATCATCTGAGGGCCCGAGTAACCATAAGTCCAACTCATGAGGTTCCGAAATAAATGGAACGGAGGATATACCACTATCATCACAAGAAATCCACT
The DNA here is from genome assembly GCF_024323335.1 of Lathyrus oleraceus. Taxonomy (NCBI): domain Eukaryota; kingdom Viridiplantae; phylum Streptophyta; class Magnoliopsida; order Fabales; family Fabaceae; genus Lathyrus; species Lathyrus oleraceus. The sequence continues at coordinate 388,558,868 of NC_066585.1, forward strand.
GAATGGATGACGACAAGATCCTCTGAACGAGTACCCTTGGATTCAACCCGGGGATCCGAAATAAACGGAACCCGCTGATAAGTACCGTGGACAGAATTCCGGCGTCTCAGAAATAAATATCCATAAATCTGACTGAACCAAAGTCACCATCACAGAATCACTGACGGAACCTGTACTGTAAGAATCAACCCTCCCCTTACAGGTGAATTCTAATAAGGTCATCTTAAGGCGGATAATGGTCTCGACAATCGGGCAAAGATACTCAACGGGTTTGCCCTTTCGGGTGTGCCGTTGCAGCTCTCTTAAGATCATCTAAACCAAAGATCCGGGAAAGAACGGTCACCGAAGTCAATAGCTCAAAAGGGGTAACCCAACCAAAGTGGACTACTCCACCCGGAAGGACTCTCTTAGATGAACCTCGTCCGACTTGTGGTATGTCACGTCGCAACAACATGCTGATCCAACTTGTGAGGAAACGTGAGACCACGCTAATCCTAGGTGTATACTCGGGCCTGGGTTTTAGCCCCACTCAGAACACCCACCCCAAATCAGAGGAACCAACCTGTACAGAATCCAGCCCAATGATAATATGATGCATGCAAATATATATGCAAATATATACAGTCATAGTATAATAATCATAAATGCAATAAATAAGCAGTAAAAGCAACCAAAACTATCCTAAAGAGCGCTAGGATTGACTCGCTTAGGGAAGATGGACCAGCAAGAGGTCAACTTCTTATGATAGTCCCCAGCAGAGTCGCCAGCTGTCGCATACGTGAAAAACAACCGGCGGGAAAAGACACAGAGCCGCCACCGTGCGTTATTTATCCCAAAGGAGGGAAAGGAAACGCTCGAAGTAAACCTGGAAAGGAAATGGTCTTACGACCAGAGATTACAAGGTACGGGAGTCGGTTACGCGAGGGGAAGGTATTAGCACCCCTCACGTCCGCCGTACTCGACGGGATCCACGCTCAGAAAGAATAGAATAAGGTTGTTGAATAACTGCTCAAAAACTGCACAAAACTGGAATAGAACACAGATGAACGAGGGCGGAGAAAGCGGATAAAGGGGACTCGGCAGGATGTCGCATCCTGGGCCTACGTAGTTTGTCAGACACAAACATCAGAGTCGACGTAGTTCGGGGAAACGGGGAACGTACTCGCTAGGACATCGCATCCTATGCATACATATCTTCTCTAACCAGAGTAAGAATCAGAGCACTCGTAGCTCGGCTAACGCACGCCGAAACAAAACGCTAAACCAAAGACGCTGAGACGTCAGAGCAAACGCACAACCGGAAACGGAATGCCAATCGCTGGTCTTACATCCAACTCCGGACAAACAACAAACTTACGGGAAACCGAATGCAAATAGATGGACTTACATCAGACTCCGAACAAACAAACGCAAATAGGATACGGAATGCCAATCGCTGGTCTTACATCCATCTCCTAACACACCCAACACAAAAGGGTTAAAAAAGAAAAAGGGTGCCCAGAGATATCAACTCAATCTCCTGCCTACGTACCTCATCTGGGATGAGGATCAGGGCGACGTAGTTCCCCTTAACAGGGACAAACTAACTCCTAACCAGAGACTAGGGAGATAACAACTAAAAGGGAGACTACGACTCGAGCCTAGAAGTTGTCATGCAAACGATCCCTATGTTGAGGTATCTAATCAAAACCTAACTCGCACAGGAAGCAAGCTAGCCTAAACAGCAAATAAGCAATCACAGGTGAACAAGTATCACACGCTATATGCAAACAAATGGCTCATACAAGGCTGGGCTTTAGTCGAGGGGTCATATCAACCTCGACAAACAAGCCAACACTGGAAGGGGTGTCTGAGGCTCTTAACCACTGACATTGACCGTCAGGGTGAGCAGATGAAAGGTAATGAGGATAAGACCTCATAGCTCTTAACCCGGGCCTGGGTGAGCTTGAATCAATGAAAGTGTGGGGTTCCAGAATGAGGGACCCTATTCCACATGACTGACACAACAAGATTTTGGGTGTTTATTCAAAAGCATCAGCACGTAGTGCGAGCATGATGAAAGACTCAACTGAATAGCAGGGGATGGATTGCACATCCCTTCTATCTGCCAATTGCCTCTTCACTTAGGAGGACTTGAAGTACATGGCACAAATATAAACAATCACAGACATTGCCTCTTAAGGAGGACTTCAGCCAAATGCCTGCCAAACAGAAACGACAGGGCTTCCAGACTACATGGAGTTAGAGGATGATTACCTAGGTGGTATGCCAACCACAGGCAAACCAAACTCAAGCAATGAGCTAAAGCTACTAAAGTACCTGTAAGAAAGTCAAACAAGTCAATATTCACATTCAGACAAATCCAATAAACAGTTAACAATGTTACAACCAATATGCACAATGCAAGTCAATAAACTCAACAACTCAAGTGAGTTCATCACCAAGGAACCTACAACACAACAAAGGTTAGTGGATAAATCAAATTTGCATCTCAAGTCATGAGATTGCATCAACCACTAGAGCTAATAGCTTGAACCTGAAATACAAAGCTCAAAAGATGAGTACAAACCACTAGTCCAAGACTAGGGTCAAAGACAAAGCAAAAAGTCAAAACAGCAACCAATATTCAACATGCAACACATTTATTCCAGTAAGAACATGTCCTAAAAAGGACCAAGTCTAAAGCATAAAGCAAGGTCATCATATGAGTAAGATATGGAAAAGGCAATTACAAAGCTCACAATTGGACATCAAGAATCAAAATTCCCTATTAAAACAGAAATGAATCAAACAATCATGAATTTTTTTGTGTGCATACAACATGTCAAACACCATTATCATGCCAAACATTAGAATCAACAGAGCTCAATTGACCTAGAAATGAAAATGAACAAGTATGACATCAAATTGTGTGACACACATTGTCACACCATACATTCATGTGTCTAAAACAGAGATGGAAAATGGTAAAAATACACAACCAAGCCTCAAAAATCATGCAACATGTTGGGAATTAGCATACCAAAGTTCAAATCAATTGGCCAATGTATGAGCATTTCACAATAGAATGAATGAAGCATGTCACATTTGCATACATGTTCAAATAACAGTCCACAATCCAAAATCCAGAGATGATAAAATCATGAAATCAGCATCACAAAATAATAGACATCCATATGATCATGTAGAAAAAAATTAGAAGTGATTTGGATTCATTTTCAATTTATTATGATTTTTCAAAGTTGGAGAAAATATATGACAAAAATATGAAAAAAATGCAATGAGAAATGGAGGGAAAGTAGATAGGCTTGATTAATTTGAAAATGTGGAACCGGAGGGAATCGAACTGTGCTCATGAAAAATCAAGCGCTGAAGCAAAATAAAAATCCAGAATGCTGTGGCCAAGGATCGAATGGTGTATTGTCAAAACGCTGCGCCTAAATAATTGACGTGGCCAGCCTAGTCACAGTCAATGCACATGTGGAATTGGTCAATGGAACGGTAGCCTATCATTTGGTTAACAGGCAAAGCGCGTGGCGGATGACACAACAAAAAACCCTAGCATTCATGCATGGCGGTGACAGCGGTGGTTTCCACCGTCTTCTTCGTGAAGACGGTGGTTGCTACAGTGAACACACATAATTTTTTTCCAGATTTTCGAATGGCATACATCAATGGAAAGGTTATAACACGTAGATCATGGATCCATCACTCATTCAATCTAAATCATCACGCATATGACAAAACGAACCGAAACATTCTTCACATACAAAACTTCAAACATACATAACTCAACCAAATCTCAACCAATTTTCATGAAATTTATATCAGAATTTCCAGCATGAAAAGCTCTACCTAAACATGGCAATGGTTTGAAGAATTAAGAGATTCGAGTTTTTACCTCTTGAAGAGAAGAATGATGAAACTGTAGATTCAAGGCCTTGCAAGTGTCCAGATCCAATCCTGAGATGATGACTTGAAGTTTGATGTATGAATTGAAGCTTGAGATGGCTTGGATCTAGCTTATATTTCAACTTCCATCTTCATGTTCTTGAGCTTCATGTGCTTAATTCTGTCTCGAATTCTTCAAATCAAGGCTTGATCTGCACTCAATGATGATCAGAGAACACGAATATCCAATAAAATCAAGGTGTTATGTGGAAGAAATTGAAGTTTCAATTGAGAGCAAAAATGGAGGGAAAGAAAAATTTGAGATCTAGAATGTTCAAAACTGTGAAATTCTGTTATGATCAAGGCTTTATACTATGTGTTAATCATGCTGAAAATGTAATTAGCAATGGTTAATGAAAAATTAGTGAGAATGAGGTGCATGGCAAAATTAGCAAAAACACCCTTGCATGGTGAAAGCATACGTGAACAGTACCACATGAGGGCTCAAATTCACTTAAAATCATCTCATGCACATGTTGGAATTGGAATTTTGTTCATGTGATCAACCAATTTTAAATTTGGCATTTTCCCTCCAAAATGAACATGCATGGGAAAATGATTATATGATTAAATTTCATGCAATGCAATGTTGGATTTGGAAAATATGAGTCATAAGGAGCATAATGCAAAAAGAGGCACTCAAATTGGAGCTTTGGTTCAAAAGATATGGCTTGTTGAAGTTTCATGCACCCTTGGTGATCATTTACTCATAACTCCTCAACCATCCATCAGATGCTCATGAACTTGGACTTTTTGGAAATGGGAGAGAAAGATCTTCAACTTTCATGTTGGACAAAATTTCATTTGAAGCTTCTTTGATGTCGGAAAGTCAAGTTGAAAGTGGTCCAAAAACTTGCCATTTTTGGAAACTTGAAATTACAGGTCACTTTCCATTTTTGGAAACTTTTGATCTGGCTTCAAAATCTTCAATGTAGATGTTTGACATGATGAATAAACCTCTTTTGTACATGAGTGAAGTGTCTCAAACCATTTCTCCACCCCAAAGCCCTCAGTTGACTTTCGTGGGCCCTAGATGACTTGGATATGCACTGATGACTTTTGAGCCTCTAACACTTGGTACAATAGCTTCAAAATGAACCTTGATTCATATAAGCTCTTTAGAACAATCATGTGGCTTTCAACTCAAGGAGAACCTTGCCTTTTGCACTGATGATTCTCTTGATGCCAATATGGAATGCAATGATGCAATGCAAGATGTAATGATAAATGACCTAAAAAAATGAAATGGATGCATGAATGGGGGGTGCAAATTTGAGGTGCTACACCATGGTCTGAAAATATTTGCAAATGATACCTTAGTTCCTTGAAATTTTCATGTGATGAATGTTATGATGCGTATGAATGCATGAATGCAACAATCACAAATAAGGGATCACACACAAGGCAAATAAAGGTCAAGGGATGAATCAAGTCATTGTCAAGATCAATCATCCATTTTGGTGGATTATGGTTTACACCTTATCAACACCCAAGTTCCATTGATATTGACAAGACTTGATTGGATCAACCAAGAATCAAGAGTTTGTTGCAACTCACGAGCATAGAGTCTGGGTAAGAACCATCCTAAAGGAGTGAACTAAGGATAAAAACCTGTAGATCATGTTCTAAAAAGTTCCTAGAGTCTTAATTCCATCTATCGAATATTATAGGTTAAGATGACTGACTCATCGACCCATAATATTCTCAAGAGAAACTCGTCTGAGTGTAGTATCGCGTAACAACTGTTATCAAGTCTACACTTGAACAATTTCCGCATTACGTCCTAAATAGGCCAAGATGGGTTAAATGTTCTAAGGTCCCCAGCTTCTCAGACCCAATTAGAAATAGTAATGCGTAACCATAAATACTTGTGTGACATTTCCAAATCCAAAGGAGTCTCCACTGAGCAGATGGATCTCAAGCCAACTTGTTAAGGACTACTCCATACAAGTCGAACATGACTATACCATCCTCCTATCTTAATTGCACTCAAGTTCGGGTTAGAACTTATCTCACCACTCAGAGACCACCAAGCACAACAAGCAGGTTATATCACACATACACATATACAAACATCACATATATACAAGTATATTCACACAAAAAGTAGGCTAAACCTACTAGAGACTACTCCCCAGCAGAGTCACCACTTAATTTCTGTAGCGAGAAGTTCCTGATCATCAAGCTATTAACAAGCTGGAGATCAAATAACAAGATTCGCCACCGCGCTTTTATTGTTTCCAAGGGAAAAGGGAAAAAGTATGAACAAAACCCAAAAAGTAAGAAGTTTTCAAATAAAAACTAATTAAAGTCAGAGATCACAGGTAAGGGGGTTGGTTACCTAGAGGGAAGGTGTTAGCACCTAAAGTCTCCTAGGTACTCCAAGGGAGCCCTTTTTGTGTGCGTATGTATTTTATACAAAGTGATGTTCACAAACAAATAGAATGGGGGGATGAGAAAAGAATTCATTAATTATATTTTTGTGTTTGACAAGACCTTCGATCTTGTGCCTACGTACCAACATAAAAATGAGGGATCAAAACCTCATAGTTCATGATACAAATTGCAAAGTGAGTGTGTTAATTTTTAACAAAATTTAAGTTTGAAAGGCACAAAGGCCTGAAAATGATTTGAATATGTTAGTTATTTTTGGATTTTTTGAAAGTTTAAGTAAAGTATAGTTAAGTTTATTTACAAGTTTGATTAAAGAAAAGAAGTTTGAAAATGCAATGGCATAAGGCCAATGTTTCTATCTTTTTGTAAAAGTGGTCAAAGTTTCAGAACAAAAAATAGTTCACCCAGAGAAGGTTTTAAAAAAATGGAGGGAGAGATTTTTGAAATTAAAGAAATGGGTAGAAGATGAAGAGACTATCCTATGTACAAAAATTAAAAGTTTGGAGTTGAAAAGATCTGACCAAATGGGTAGCAATCTAATAGACAAGTATGTCAATAGAAACCCAGAATTCCCTTGGACTTTTAGAATCAAACAACACACAAATGCACAATTATATTATCTTGAAGAGAAAAGGCATCAAATAAAGATTGCCTCATCCAAGCTTATCCCTTCCATGATCTTCTGCACAATAGCCCATGTAACAGATGAATTCCACAAGTCACAGGTTCAAAATAACAGCTTCACAATGATCATATTGTAGATGAACTTAGAGAGATCTTGAATGATGTATCAGATGAATTCAAATTGCAAGTACTTGGTTCTTCAATAATTTGGCATTGGCCAAGTCCATTAGCAAAGGAGGTTGCCTAGATTCTAAGTCCATTTGTCCAGGATCAAACCAACAGTCCACTCAAAAGTTTTTTAGGATTTTTGTTATTATTATGTGCATTAATGGTCCAAGACCACACAAACAAACAAAGTATAAACAAGCAAAATATATCACACAATATGGTCCAAATGGACAAAGTGAAAATTGCATTAACATAAACAATTAGAATGATATGAACAATGGCAAATGAAATAGAGTGCTAAAAGTAAATTGCATTGAAGTAAAACCTTGAAGTCAAAAGTTAATAGTTAGTAAGTTAGAAGTTAGTTTTGTTTTGCTTTTCATTTCAAGACATTCTTTGGAGAACACTCAACCCACTTATCACAAGCATGGATCCTTGAACCAAAACATCTTCCCAAGGAAGGAAAGAAGGCCAAGTTTCCACACAATATCATGAAAGAGGGGAGACTTACAATCTCACTAACTAGAATGCTTATGCCTTTTATGTCACAAATTTAGTGCTATGTTAAGCAATCGTAATTGGACTTATGTAAAAGTCACATCTATTTGAGGTCGGACAATAGAATTTTGGTGTTAATGCATGTTGGAGACATAGAATTATGAACTATGCTCATGAAACATACCACACACAAAAAATATACAAAATATGTGGCCTAATCTCATCCATACTCATGTTAATTTTTCAATCAACTAGCATTAGGACTTTGAGATGTCATAGGAAAAATGGAAATGAATGAAGAAGAAAAGGAATGAGATGAAGTGAGAAGGGGATGAGTGAGATCACAAATTGGTCAAAGGAGGACTTTTACCAAATTAATATCATTCATTCATTTTGGGAGATGGAATGTACATTCCATCAATCCCCTAAATCCAATGATATTAACTTGACAAAGTCAAATCAACCTTGACCAAGGCCCAACAACAATAAGCAAACTCAAACAAGTCAAAACAAATGGTCAACAAAATTTATTTGGCATTTATTCAATTAAAAATAATAAAATAGTGCATTTAAATCAAATATGGTTTGTCCAATTGCTAAAATCTCATCAAAACACCAAAGAAAGTGCCATGAGATTTATCATAGGTCAAACAAGGTCAAAGGACCTTAGAGAAAAAATTCCATAATTTTTGGACATTTAAAAATACTTTTAAACAATTAAAAACAAATGCAAATCAATTAATTCATAAAAAAAATATTAATAATGATCCAAAAAATAATTTTAATTCAGAATATGAAAGAGAAAAATATTTGAATTTTTTTGGTGAAAGTCCCATATTTTTTGGATCAATATTGAATTTAATATGAAATGTTGAAGAAAATACAATTAAAATAAAATTTCAGAAATTCAAAAATACGTGGACCATCAGATCTCCCTCATTAATTGAGGTGGTAGATCAGTTGGTCCCTAGCGCGCGTTCCACATGTACATTAGTCAACAGCGCTGCAACTTTAGTAATCAATACCAACGATCAAGATTAAAACATGAGGGACGGATCCTATGGTTCAGAAGCTGGCCAACTCATCGCCGGAGCCAGAGCTCCGGTCATCTTCTCCGGTGGACCTCACCGGACTGGTCCACCATGAACCATCACCATAAAGAAAAACAAGGACATGATGTTGAAGAAAAAATGGCACTGAGCTCGAATCTGACCTCCATTCACTCCAATTCCAAATATATTGAGATATATGTGGAATTGAAATTTGAGGTACATGAACTGAGTTGCTTCGATTTGACCTCAAAGCAACTCAATCTTCTTGCCTACATTGGTAGAACTTCAGACAACCAAAGAATCAATGGAATTGGGCTAGGATTTAAGAGAATCGAAGATTTCAAAATTTCTGGAAAATACCTTCAATGAAGGTCTGGATTCGATGGATCTTGATCTTTCTTGTGCTTGGTCTCACTCCACTTGCTTGTAGGAGAAGGATTGAATGGTTTAGAAGCAATGGATTCCTGGAGAATAGAATTCCAAAACAGTGGAGATTCAAGCTCAAACTCAAACGAATTTATCAGGGTTATCCTTTGAGAAGTGAGGGTTTTCAATGGGGGATCAAAGTTGGCGCCAATGTGTATCAAATTCTGAGCAATTGAAGCTCTATTTATAGTTGAATTGGTTGATAATTGCACACTCACTTTCACTTTCCAATTATGGAAAATGGTGATGTAATGGTGCATGGGCGCGTATAGGCCCATGAAATGATTGCTTGAGGTCCAAAATTACATATCAGATTCTTTGAAGTAAGCTTGGATTGCAAGGCAAATGAGCATTGATGTTTGAAGTTTGATCCTTGCCAAGTGATGTCACTCTGTTTAAGCCATGCGTAGCCTATGCATTTCATGTCCAAAATGAATTAATTTGAGCTCTTTGGAAAGGTGAGATCAAGAGGAACAACTTTCATGTTCAACACTTTTTCATTTGGAGCTTGGAACTTGGAGAAATTTGAGGTAGAAGTTTGGAAATTTTTGACATATCAAAATTTTTCTAAGTGTCAAGCCATATGTCTCAATATTCCACCTTGCTTAACTTTTTATATGAGCTTCAAATGAGAAAAGTGTCTTCATAAAAGTTGTATATCTCTCAAATACCTTCAAAATGGTCACCAATTTCATGTCATTTGGATTTGAAATGATAGAGTTATGTATTTTTGAAGTTTGGAAAAATCACTTGATCAATGGTATAGGTCAAAAGTGACCTATAATGTAGCCTCATATCACATGCTCAAAAAAGTTTAATTAGCTCCCACTCCAAACATCAAAGTTGAAGTAGAGACATTGAATTTGATTTTGCAACTTGGAAATCTTCCATCTCATAAAAAATGAGCAAGTTATGGCCTTGGGAAGTTGACTTTCAAATTAGGGTTTAGACAAAATGACCTATAATGTTTCCACATAGAAAATGATTTTCAAAGAAAAAATAGCTCTAGGTCTTAACATGAACGTTATTTAGAATGGAATTTATAGTAATTTTTCTCTTGGAATCATTTTTATGTGGTCAAAATTGTAGGAGATAGGGTCTAGGGAGACCCAGTTTTGATGAGATGAATTCATCTGGCCAACCACCATCAACCAACTTGCTAACCTTGAATTCTCTTGACTTTCTTGGCTCATGGTAGATCATATATGCATAATATGATGAATTTTGAAGTGTCCCTTGATAAATTTGATCAATTGGTAAGATAGCTTGTTGGAGAAGTTACTCAAGATACCCAGTCAATCTAGGGTTTCCAAGGAAAATCACCCTCAAACTCTTGAAGAAAACATGATCAGTATAAGATGTAGAGATCATTGGGACTCATATATGATGTTCATAACCATTCTTGAATCAATTCTTGGTTGTGTTCTTTGTTCATGAGGGTCTCAAACCCTAGATGTGAACTTGATGAATCAAGGAGATCATGCCTTTCCTACAAAAGAGTTAGGCAAATGCAAGTACATATTTTTAGTATTTTAGTTAGTAAAATGATAAAATACAAGTATGATATAATCACAAAATTCTTGGTGATCTCTCCCAAAACAAACCCAATGAAAGCGGGGTAAGGAGGATGCCAAGGTATGATCTCAATGTTAATGCTTGTGATGGAATTACATGAGGGATCTTAGGGTCAAAATTGGGGTCTTACAGGTCTATATGACTTTTCCCCGAAATAGACTTAACAATAATATCGTCTATATAGATTTGCATAAAAGTCTCTATGAAATCATGGAAGATCGAATTCATCGCCTTTTGGTAGGTTGCCCCTGCATTTTTCAAACCGAAAGGCATCACTACCCATTCATAGGTTCCTAAGGCTCCGGGGCAACGAAATTTCATTTTTGGGACATCTTCTTCGGCAATGAATATTTGATTGTACCCAGAATACCCGTCAAGCATGCTTATATATTCATAACCTGCGGCAGAATCAACCAACATTTTCGCCACTGGCATTGAATATTCATCTTTTGGGGTTGCAGTATTCAAATCTCTAAAATCTATGCAAACCCTTAACGTATCATTCTTTTTTACAATTGGCACAATGTTAGCTAACCATTCGACATACCTGGCAGTACGAATGAAGTTAGAATAGAGAAGTCTTTCAACTTCCTCCTTGATCTTCGATAATATTGCTGGAGAAAATCGTCTTGGATTCTGCTTCACTGGCTTCTTTCCAGGTTTGATCGGCAATTTCAATTTGACCAGCTCCTTGCTTAAACCAGGCATTTCATCATAGTCCCATGCGAAACAGTCTTTAAACTCTCTCAGCAACTGGACCACTTCGATCTTGAGTTGAGGATGAATGTTGGTGCTGATGTAAGTTGGCCTTTTTATTACCCCCTCTCCCAAGTCCACTTCTTCGAGGGGATCTTGAGCCAGCATCTTAATATTTGTTGCTAGTGGGTCCTTCTCGAAACCCAAAGGCTCGTTGTCGTATATCGCATCAAGCCTCTGGTCTTGCTCTTCGTCTTGACCTTCGTCAGGTGGTCTTGGGTCAAAGTCTTTCCTGGGACCTACTGGTGGAGAAACTTCACTGGCTTCGACAACTATATTTTTTACTTCGGCCTCTAAGGCCAATTGTTGCTTGCTTTCGGCTATGTAAGCTGAAATCCTCTTTAAAGCTGCAAACTCAGTCATCATCACTGAATTCACTTCCCCATCCTGTGGGGTAAATTCCGGATACTCCTAAATATCCGATGTTGTTGAAATTCTGGTATCAGATATGAGATATCGAAGGTAATGTCACGACACTAATATCTGAACAATATAAACAGGATAAAAGATAAAGAACAGTAATACAAATGACACAAGCAATTTTTAACCCAGTTCGGTGCAAACTCACCTACGTCTCGGGGCTACCAAGCCAGGAAGGAAATCCGCTAAACATAATTAGTTCAAAGACTCTCAGTAAACAACTTCAAGTTATAGTCTTTTCACCTAATCTCTACCCGTGTGACTTCTACCTAAGAACTCTTAGATATGAGATCCTACTCACTCCCCCTCAATCACAGCAGTGATGTAAAAACAAATATTATAATGAAAAGAAAACACTCTTCAAGAACACATACTTGATATTGCTTAAAAGCTTCAACCAAGTAAACACACACTCATGCTTCGAAGCTTAGAGTGGACAAATTACAGCTCAAAAGTCAGTCCAATTCAATCATCTATGGATGAATGAATGGCTCACAATACATACGACACAAGACCGAAACCCTTACTCTCTCTCTCGATATTTTGTTCGACATTTCTTGTGTGTTAAAACCAGGTTTTCCATGCCCTTTATATAGAAGTGTTTGGCTGGGCTTCGACATCATAAAACCCTAAAACTATTTTCCATTCATATCTTCTCATGACAGTTGATAATATCTCGTTGGAAAATAAGTCAATCTGGTTGTAATTACTGATTGAATGTGCCATTCAATCATATCATCAATCACACAGAGATTAGCATAAAAAACGCAATCAGACAATACATAACATTCATACTGAATGTTCTGTATACATATTTCATGACATCGGGTCTGACATCTCAGTAAAATCCTTCACATTCACATTTTAAACACCCTGTAGGAACCTGTTATCTTATGTCAAGACAACACTTGTGACAACTTGTGAACACTCTAGGTTTTACCAAAATTGCTGCCAACATATAGAACCAACAAACACCCCCTTTGGCAAATTTTGGCTAAAACATACATCAGACCATTTGTTTCACAAGAGTATAATCACAATATCAGATTTAGCAGCAGAAGTTATAAAACACACATTACTCGCTAAGATAGCAACTAGTACACAAATATTAAACACACATGCGCCTGTGCTCCTTCTCCCCCTCAGTCTGCTCAACACAAATATCACCTTCAACATCACCTGTAACATACACCTCCTCATCTAACATCTCCTTCAATAACACCTGTACTAAACAGATTATCTCCAACATACATCATCTTCAATATCATATGTCATCTGTTTATAGCATAGCTACATATCATCTGTCATCTTTTTATAGCATGGCTACTTTAGCTATAGCTCCTTTAGCTACTTCTCCCCCTATTTAGCCAAAAGAGACCAATGAGACAAAATAAATGTCTATTAGTCAAACAGAATGTCACACAAAATGTCAAAGCATATTGTTAGGTGTTACAGATCCAGAAACATACACAGCTATACAAGCTGAGATAAAAATCCAGAATTCACAAAAAAACCAGAAAAATTATATCAAGGCATCAGAACATGATTGCCAAATGAACCACCAAATCCATCATAACACACCATCAGAAAAGTGGGGGACAACTTCAACAAAACTAGTCAGAGGAGCTTGCATCTTCATCAGCTTCAGAACCAGAATTGCCACTTGATTCATCTTGAGATTCAAACCTCTTACTAGAGGTTTGGGCTTCTATTTCCTTGGCCTGTCCAACATTTTCTCTATCATCTTGCTCCAAGCTCTCAATCAGAGCCTCCAAAGCTTCTTTCCTAGCTTTTTCCACCCTTATCCCAGTATCCAATTCCTTACAAGTTTCTTTCAGTTCAGCAATCAGACCACCTTTTGAGGTTGTCTTCTTCACAGCAGATGTCATGACAATATCATTGACATGACTGCCTTCAAACAATTTGTCATGAACTGATAGAGGAGGTTTCCTTCTACTAGGAAGATCATTTGTGCTCAGAATTCCAGGTTGCTGGCTCAGGATGATCCCACAAATTATTGAGGGAAAAGCTATGGGAAACTTCACTGCATTTATAGAAGCATGTTTGACAATTTGTTCAAACATGAATCTACCATAATCAAACTTCAGCTTGGTTCCAACAGCAAAGATGAACCTTCCAAGAACATTTGAGATTGTAGAGATGTGATTGGTTGGCACCCAATTTGCTGACCCTATCTGGTGCAGAATATCATATTTCACAGTTAGCTTCCCAGCAGGGAGATGCTTCTTGCTAGGCACTCCTTGACCGGTCTTGCAGTTATTTCCCTACAGACCTCATTGTCCGTGGCTTCCAGTTCACATGCACCTTCTGTTCCTCTTCCTAGAAACTTATTAATCACAGTTGGAGAAAAATTTACACACTTCCCTCTTACAAACACTTTACAAAACTCCTTGTTGTTTTTATCAGCAATGTCCTCAGGGATGTTCACCAAAAATTCTTTCACCAGTCCTTCATAACACTGAGTTAACCCAACAACAGTTTTCATTAATCCAGCAGTTTTAATCAGGTCCATGACCTCTTTAACCTCCACAGCATCCTTGCCCAATTCTCTCTTCACAGCCACCCGTCTTTGGATTACAAACTTCCATTTAGCTGCTCCATCTTCAAGATGGAAAGAGATATTATCCAGGTGAACAACAACAACTTTTGCAGGGGATTTCCTAACAGTTCTCCTCTTGACCGGGGAGATGTCATGGACATCTTCTTCAACATCTTCATCTGAGTCAGAACTGTCTCTCACTTTCCTCTTCTTTACCTCAACCTTGCTCCAAGACTTTGAGGGGCCTACCGTAGTAGCCTTCTTAGCAGTTTTGGATGTCATCATCTCAGCCACAGACCTACCCTTTCTGGTCTTCATCCTCTTAGCCACACTAGGCTTCAAGTGATGAAGCAAGCTATCATCTTCATCATCCGAACTCTCATCTTCTAGGTCAATCACCTTCTTTGTAGAATCATGCTTCTTAGACTGTGAAGCATTGGCAGTAGGTGATGCCACAGATTTCTTACTAGACAAAGTTTGCCCTAAAGAGCATAATGCTTCAGCAGCTATATCTTTTTCAGACCTAGATGAATCATCATCCTTCTCATTGTGAGGTCCAACCTCAGGAGAGGGATCCCTTCTTGATAGAGGAGTAGAAACTCCCTTTAGAGAGTGTCCTTCATTGAGGATCCTCGTGACAAGATTTCTAATGACGCGATCAGTGTGATGCATGTCGTCCTTAGAGCTAGGGGTATTAGAACTGTTACCTTGAGTATAGAATGCAGTGGAGGATGAAATAGGAGCGTCGCCTGGAATGACAGACAGGGGAATCACGTCCAAAATATCTTCATTAAGAAAGTCCATAGAGGGTGTTCTATCTTTGTGCACAGGTTTGGTAGTTTTAGAACCAGATGGTGAAGGATGTTGTGACATCTTGTTGTTCTTGTGGAAAGGTTTCTGTTACCCTAGCAGAGAAGGTTGATGAAGTTGAAGGAAGGTGGAAATGTTTGAGTAGAGGTCACGTGTGAAAAGGCTATAGATGGAAGTTCCAATACTAGGTGATGATTTACCATAAATGGGATACTTTATTTTAAGTGGGCAGACAATATTTTTATTACATTTTCCACTCCAAATTAATTGCTACAAATTATCATAGATACAAATCCCTAATTTCCCTCTTAGACATTCAAATTTATTAGCATCCAAAGCCTTTGTAAATATATTATCTAACTACATTTCAGTAGCAACATGCTTCAGGGCTATGATTTTATCTTCCACTAGTTCTCTAATGAAATGATGACGAATATCAATATGTTTTGTCCTGCTGTGCTAAATAGGATTCTTAGAAATATATATAACACTCAGGTTGTCACAGTATAATGCCATGACATCTTGCGTGACATTGTATTCAGTCAGCATTTGTTTCATCAAAACCAGTTGAGAACAACTACTTCCAGCTGCTATGTATTCAGCTTCAGCAGTGGACAAAGACACACAATGTTGTTTCTTACTAAACCATGATATTAAGTTGTTCCCCAAGAAGAAGCATCCTCCTGATGTGTTTTTCCTATCATCAACACTTCCAGCCCAATCAGCATCACAGTATCCAGTCAGCATAGATCCAGATCCATGACTGTACAACATCCCATAGTCACTAGTGCCATTGACATATTTCAGTATCCTTTTCACTTGGTTTATGTGACTGACTTTTGGTTCAGCTTGATATCTAGCACAAACACCTACAGCAAAAGCAATGTCAGGTCTGCTTGTTATGAGATATAGCAGACTCCTTATCATGCTTCTGTAGAGACTTTGATCTACACTAACACCATTTTCATATTTGGAGACTTTCAGATGAGTAGGAGCAGGTGTCCTTTTATGACTTACATTCTCCATTCCAAACTTCTTAATAATGTTTTTGGCATATTTGCTTCGAGATAGAAAGATAGAATCTTCCATCTGTTTGACTTGTAGCTCAAGAAAATAGGTTAGCTCTCCAACAAGGCTCATTTCAAATTCAGACTGCATTTGTTTAACAAAATGTTCGACCATCTGATCTGACATCCCACCGAACACAATATCATCCACATATATTTGAGCCACCATGAGTTTTCCTCCTTCATTCTTAACAAATAAGGTCTTGTCAATGCCTCCCTTTCTGTATCCATTGTTAATGAGAAACACTGTGAGTCTATCATACCAAGCCCTAGGAGCTTGTTTCAAGCCATAGAGGGATTTCCTCAACTTATACACATGCTTTGGAAGATTTGGATCTGTAAACCCTTTAGGTTGTTCAACATACACTTCCTCATTTAAGTAACCATTCAAGAAGGCACTTTTTACATCCATTTGGAACAGTTTAAAGTTCAGAATACATGCCACTCCAAGAAATAGTCTAATGGACTCAAGGCGAGCTACGGGGGAAAATGTTTCATCAAAATCAACTTCTTCAACTTGAGTGTATCCTTGTGCTAATAATCTTGCTTTATTTTTAGTAACCACCCTTTGTTCATCAGATTTATTCTTGTAAACCCACTTTGTTCCAATAACATTTATTCCTTCAGGTCTTGGAACCAGTTCCCATACTTCATTTCTCTTGAATTGACCTAACTCTTCCTGCATGGCATTGATCCAGAATTCATCAGTTAAGGATTCCTTGACATTCCTAGGCTCAATCTTGGACACAAAACAACCATGTGAGATCACTTCCCTTGATCTAGTTGTGACCCCTTTATTTGGGTCTCCTATAATGAGATCTTTGGGATGATCCTTCAGAATACTGATGGAGGGTCCCTTATTAATTTTTCCAGCTTCAGGTTCAGCTTGAGTGATTTCACTCTCATTACTTTTGTCTGGGAAATCAGTTGGGGCATCATTTAGAGATGTCTCAACATCGTCTGTGACATCAGTCTGTTGATCATCAACCACAACATTTATAGATTCCATCATTACTTTTCTCCTGGAATTAAAGACTCTAAATGCTCTGTTGTTTGTTGAGTAGCCCAAAAATATTCCTTCATCACTCTTTGGATCCATCTTCCTTCTTTGTTCACGACCAGTCAAGATATAACATTTACTACCAAACACATGGAAGTATTTGACAGTAGGTCTTCTTCCTTTCCAGACTTCATATAAAGTAGTAGGAGTCCCTTTCTTCAAGGTTACTCTGTTGTGAACATAGCAGGCTGTGTTCATAGCTTCAGCCCAGAAGTGGTAGGGCAATTTCTTAGCATGAATCATAGCTCTGGCAGATTCTTGGAGAGTTCTATTTTTCCTTTCTACCACACCATTTTGCTGAGGGGTAATGGGAGATGAGAACTCATGACTAATTCCTTCAGATGCACAGAATCCAGCAAATTTGTTGTTCTCAAATTCTTTCCCATGATCACTTCTGATTCTTATAACCTAACTTTCTTTTTCTCTTTGAAGTCTTAGGCAAAGATCTTTGAATACCTCAAATACATCAGATTTTTCCCTTATAAAATTGACTTAGGTGTATCTGGAGAAGTTATCCACCACTACAGAAGCATACTTTTTCCCACCAAGACTTTCCACCTGCATAGGTCCCATCAAGTCCATGTGGAGAAGTTCCAGCACTCTAGAAGTGGTGTCATGTCTGAGCTTCTGATTCGACATCTTTGTCTGTTTTCAATCTGACACTCCCAATAAACTCTTCCATCATCAATCTTTAAGTTTGGGATATCTCGAACAGCTTCAACATATATAATCCTCTTCATTCCTTTAAGATGTAGATGGCCCAATTTTTGATGCCATATCTTCACTTCTTCTTCTTTGGCTAGAGTACACATCGATGATCAACCAGTTTCTTGGGACTCCATGGCAGTTTAGCTTTCCAATCCCTTTGATTTCACCCTTTGCTCCATCACCAAAGGTTACATAGAAGGTTAATTAGCAGATTTTTGCTTCCAGTCAGGTGTCTGGAGCATCCACTGTCAAAATACCAGTCTTCTTTGGCTAAAACTCTGAAGGAAGTGTGAGCTATCAGGTTAGTAACACCAGTCCTAGGAACCCATTATTTTCTGTTGACAAGGATGTGATGTTTGGGTCTAGGTTGATGATGAGAAGGACTAGGATAGCCATACAACTTATAGCAGAATGGTTTTATGTGGCCAAATTTTCCACAGTAATGACATCTCCATCTTTGGTGTTTTCCTTTATGTTGTCTTCCCTTATGATGTTGTGACACATGATGTGACATCTTTGGTGTGCTACCAGTGTGACTACACTCAGGTTTGGATTCATTGAACCCAAGGCCAGACTTGTCTCCTGCCATTTTTCCAGTATGGAGAATTTTGTCTAAGGTGTCATGCCATTGTTTAGCATTCTGACATACTTTGTCATCTCATCCAGTTTGGAGTTCAAGAACACTGCTTCAGTCTTCATCTTAGAGATGGTTTCCAAGTGTTCAGTCTTTTCATTCTCCAGTTGTGTTATCAATTTCTTCTGACTTTCCACTTGTTGGCACACTTTTTCACTTTTGTGACACAACTTTCTGTAGGTATTGGCTAACTCATCAAAGGTTACTTCATCATCACTTGAGTCTTCATCAGAACCCCATCTTCCAGTTAAGGCAGTCACAAGATTTACAGACTCTCCTTCTGTGTCACTTTCATCAGACCAAGTGGCAGCAAGACTCTTCTTCTATTTCTTGAGGTAGGTCCCACATTCAACTCTAATGTGTCCATATCCATCACATTCATGGCACTGAACTCCCTTTCCTTCTTTGGACTTTTCATCAGATCTTGTTCTTCTTTCAACATTATTGGACCTACTGATGTCAGATGAGATGTTCTTGACATTTGACTTTGACCTCACATCCATCTTTTTCAGAAGTTTGTTAAACTACCTTCCCAGTAATGCTACATCATTTTCCAGATCTTCATCAGTATCTTGACCACTTTCTTCCTCTTTCTCTTCAGTGTTTGACATGAAGGCTATGCTTTTGACTTTCTTTTCAGATCCATCACACATTCCCAACTCAAATATTTGGAGGGATCCAAATACATCATCCACTCTCATATTGCAAATGTCTTGATATTCTTCTATGGCTGTCACTTTCATGGAAAATCTCTTAGGAAGTGACCTGAGTATTTTCCTCACTAGTTTTTCATCTGACATTTTCTCTCCCATGGCTCCCAAGGCATTATCAATTTCAAGGATATTCATATGAAAGTCATGAATATTTTCATCTTCTTTCATCCTCAAATTTTCAAACTTGGTAGTGAGCAGTTGCAATCTAGATATCTTCGCTCTAGAGGTGCCTTCATGAGTGGTTTTGAGAATATTCGAAGCATCTTTAGCCACCTCATAGTTGTTCACCAGTCTGAAGATGTTCTTACCAACCCCATTGAATATAGAATTCAATGCTTTAGAGTTTCCAAGGGCTAGTTCATCCTTCTCCTTCCTTAGTAATAATTGGATGTTCCCAGCCTGTTAGAACAACCTTCCAAGCCTTATTATCCAAAGATTTTAGGAAGGCTACCATTCTAGGTTTCTAGATGTCATAGTTAGATCCATCCAGAATTGGTGGTCTGTGAACATATCCTCCTTCTCTATCCATAGTACCAGAAAGTAACGTCCCTAGATCTCACCCAAAACCAGAGCAGGATGCCTGCTCTGATACCAATTGAAATTCTGGTATCAGATATGAGATGTCTAAGGTAATGTCACGACACTAATATCTTAACAATATAAACAGGATAAAAGATAAAGAACAATAATACAAGTGACACAAGCAATTGTTAACCCAGTTCGGTGCAAACTCACCTACGTCTAGGGGCTACCAAGCCAGGAAGGAAATCCACTAAACAGAATTAGTTCAAAGACTCTCAGTAAACAACTTCAAGTTACAGTCTTTTCACCTAATCTCTACCTGTGTGACTTCTATCTAAGAACTTTTAGATATGAGATCCTACTCACTCCCCCTCAATCACAACAATGATGTAAAAACAAATATTACAATGAAAAGAAAACACTCTTCAAGAACACATACTTGATCTTGCTTAAAAGCTTCAACCAAGTAAACACACACTCATGCTTCAAAGCTTAGAGTGGACAAATTACAACTCAAAAGTCAGTCTAATTCAATCATCTATGGATGAATGAATGGCTCACAATACACACGACACACGACCAAAACCTTTACTCCCTCTCAATATTTTGTTCGTTATTTCTTGTGTGTTAAAACCAGGTTTTCCATGCCCTTTATATAGAAGTGTTTGGCTGGGCTTGGACATCATAAAACCCTAAAACTATTTTCCATTCATATCTTCTCATGACAGCTGATAATATCTCGTTGGAAAATAAGTCAATCTGGTTGTAATTACTGATTGAATGGCGCGTTCAATCATCTCATCAATCACACAGAGATTAGCATAAAAAACGCAATCACACAATACATAACATTCAGACTGAATGTTCTGTATACAGATGTCATGACATCGGGTCTGACATCTCAGTAAAATCCTGCACATTCACATTTTAAACGCCCTGCAGGGACCTGTTATCTTATGTCAAGACAACACTTGTCACAACTTGTGAACACTCTAGGTTTTACTAAAATTGCTGCCAACATATAGAACAACCAGTTGTCTTCGCCTACTACCTCTCTGTCCCACAGAACACCATAGTAGGGATGTAGTGATAAGGAACAGTAGGCGTTGTCATCAGGGGTGAATGCAAACTCAACCGAATCACAAGAAGCTATAGTGGCTAAGTGCTTGTCAAATTTGCGCTTGTCAACATGATTGATAGGGGTTTTAAAGTACCCCTGATCTGCCTCTATATTTTCGAAGATGGCATTTGGGCACCAAATTATAATCCTCTGGTGCATCGAAGATGGGACGGCTCCAACTCCATTGATTCGTTCTCTTCCTAGCAACATGTTGTAGTTTGCCTTCGTTTCCACAATCATGAACATTGTGGACCTAGTGATCGTTCCCACAGTTAATTCGACTTGGATATCCCCCAGGGTGGAACCTATTTTGCCTTCAATATTGGTTAACACCATATTATGAGGTTTGGCATCAGTATCATATTTGCCAATTTTCGCCAGCATGCGATGGGGCATCAAATTCACAGTCGCTCCACAATCTACCAGTATTTTATTAACTGGGATGTTTTTGTAAGAACAAAGTTGGTTCTACAATATACTTCTAAGATTTTGATGATAACAAAGGATGAAACCAAAAATGTCACCCTAATGAGATTTTTTCTTAGTGTGCAGGACTCTGACCATACATCATATACAAACTTATGTCAGATACAAAAGTATTAGATGATCAAACGCCACTCAGAAAGGAATACGATCAGAAGGTTCTGATTCTGATCAAATAGAGACAGTAAGAAGTCAGAAGCTCCAACAAGACTACTGGGTTTAGACTCTGATACTTAAGAAGTCTAGAGCACTAAGAAGCTATGATGAAGTCAGACTTAATCATCCTCTGAAGACTAACTCTGGTACATCAAGACTCTGATGCAGATTCACAAGTTTAGAACGCATAACCGAAAAGAATCTCATTATGAAAAGAAAGTATTTAAAGAAAGGATTAAAGAGGCGGACATAATGGTTTTAGAAAGAAACATCAGAAGTAATGACATAAATTATTCTTCAATGACCAAGATTTTGTCATCACTCCAACGGTCCTTCACAACTACTATATAAAGGACGGATTACTTCTCAAGAGAGAGAGACACCTGATACACACAGAAACATCTTTCATTCTCTCTCTTTTTCACGAGCTGCTGCTCTAATGTGAAAAGCTTTTGCTCTCATATTTTTCTATAATACTTGCTTGTTGTTAGGAGCACTTTACATTACAATTTTACTTTTGCTTAAACTAATTCCTCAAGTGAATCTGTGCAATCTGAATACTTGAGAGGGCTAAGAGATTATTCTCTTAGACGATTGGTTGTGTAATCTTTCAAGATTAGTGGATTAAGTCCTTTTTGAAGGCGAAATCACCTTTGCCGGGTGGACTGGAGTAACTTTGAATTTCAAGTGAACCAGTATAAAATTCTGTGTGTTTTGATTTCTGAAAAAGCGTTAATTTCCAAAACAATTCAAACCCCCCTTTCTTGTTTTTCTCAACCTTCAGTTGGTATCAGAGCTTCGGCTCTGTTATTTATTTTCTAATCAAACACTTAACAGTGTAGAGAGATCCAGCGTGAGAAAAACTATGGCCAACACCAATGAAAGAGATAGTTACAACACTAAACCTCCAATCTTTGATGGAGAGAAATTTGATTATTGGAAAGATAGAATTGAAAGTCTCTTTCTAGGCTACGATGCTGATCTCTAGGATATTGTAACAATTGGCTACACACCACCTGTGACAGACGCTGGAGTTGCTATTCCCATAAGCAAAATGTCAGATGATCAGAAGCGTGAATTCAAGAACCATCACAAACCCAGAACGATACTACTCAATGCCATTTCCTACAATGAATATGAAAATATCACCAACAAGGAAACAACTAAAGAAATACTTGACTCCCTGAGGATGACTCACGAAGGAAATTCTCAAGTCAAAGAAACAAAGGCTTTGCCTCTAATCCAGAAATATGAAGCCTTCAAAATGGAGGATGATGAAGCTGTAGAGGTAATGGTTTTTAGATTTCAAACTTTAATTGCAGGACTCAAAGTGCTAGATAAAGGATATACAACTACGGATCATGTCAAAAAGATCGTCAGAAGCTTGCCAAAGAAATGGAGACCTATGGTCACAACCCTAAAACTATCAAAAGATCTGAACAATATCAGCCTTGAAAAACTCGTCAGTTCACTCAGAAGTCACGAGATAGAACTGGAGGAAGATGAACCTTAAAAGAAGATCAAGTCTATAGCACTAAAGTCCAGATCAGAAAGACGCAAATCAGATAGAAACAAAGCCTTCCAGGCTGAAGAAGAAGACATTGATGACTATGAAAAGGAAGACTCTGACGATGAAGAAGAATTATCCCTTTTAACCAGAAGAGTTAAACAACTCTGGAGAAAAAGGAATAATAACTTCAGAAAACCAAGACCCAAGGGAGATCGATCAGAATCAACTTCCAGAGGTAAATCTAACAAAGATATAACATGTTATGAATGTAAGGAAACATGTCATTACGGAAACGAATGTCCCAAGTTGAAGAAAGAAAGCTCTAGAAGAGATAATTTCAAGAAAAGTTCCTTCATAACCAAAAAGGGACTGATGGCCACCTGGGATGACAGTGGATCTGATTCCTCAGAATCAGACTCTGGTGAACAGGAAAATGTTGCACTCATGGCTACCACCTCCAGGAATACATTAGATAGAGAATTTGAATCCGAAGAGGTATTTTCTGATCTTTCTTGCTCTGACCTCGAATCATGCCTTTCTGAAACTCTAAACTCATATCAGAAACTTAAACAAAAATTTAAAATTGTAAAAGAGGTTCTTGAGGAAACGCTCGAAGAATGTGGAAAACTTGAGATAACAGTTTTAGATCAAAAAGATGAAAATCGAATTTTGACATTAGAAAGAGATTCCACAAATAAATAATGTTTAACACTTAAAGAAGCGTTATCTCAAGCTCCACAAACTTCGAACACAGTAATTTATGAATATGAAAAATCTTTTCAAAAGTTTCTGAAGAATGGGATCGAGAGAAGCAGAATGGCATCCATGATTTATGGGGTTAGTCAGAACAATAGAAGAGGAATTGGGTATGACCCTAGTGAAGATAAATCTTCCACTAATGACAAACCTAAATCTCCATTTCCTTATCACTACACACACACACAAGCACAACATTTTGATAATGGCAGAAAACCCAAGGTTTTAAGAAACTCTAGGAAAACTAATCACGAAGGACCCAAAAGATTCTGGGTACCAAAGGATAAGATTGTTTATGTTGCAGATATCTTATGTAGGAGAGTTAAGACACCAGTCATGGTATCTGGACTTTGGATGCTCGCGACACATGACGGGAAGAAAGTATATGTTCCAAAGCCTAGAACTTAAAGATGTTGGCTTCGTAGGTTTCTAAGGAAATCAGAAAGGAAGGATCAAAGGCTTCGGAACTATTGGTAATGGTACTCTTCCCTTTATATCTGATGTTCTCTATGTAGAAGGATTAATGCATAATTTGTTATCAATAAGTCAATTAAGTGATAACGGCTATGATGTAATCTTCAATCAAAAAATATGTAAAGTAATTAATTAGAACAATGGAACAATCCTATTCACTGGCAAGAGGAAAAACAATATTTATAAAATAAATATTTCAGACTTAAAAGAACAAAATGTAAAATGTATGATGTCTGTTCATGAAGAGCAATGGGTATGGCATAGACGCTTGGGCCACATTAGCACGAGAAAACTATCTCAGCAAAATAAACTCGAGTTAGTTAGAGGTCTACCTAAGCTGAAGTTTTCTTCAGATGATCTGTGTGAAGCATGTCATAAAGGAAAATTTTCAAAATCATCTTTTAAAAATAAAAATATTGTTTCCACCTCTAAGCCTCTGGAACTTCTTCACATTGATCTGTTTGGTCATGTTAAAACAGCATCAGTCAATGGAAAGAAATATGGACTAGTTATTGTTGATGATTTCAGTCGCTGGACATGGGTAAAATTCCTAAAGCACAAGAGTGAGTCTCACTCTGTATTCACTAGCTTCTGTTCCAAAGTGCAAAACGAATTTAACTCTAAAATCATCAGAGTCAGAAGTGATCATGGTGGAGAATTTGAAAATAAATTTTTTGAGGAACGATTTGATTCTAATGGAATATCCCATGATTTCTCCTGTCCTAGAACTCCACAACAAAATGGAGTTGTAGACAGGAAGAATAGGACACTCCAAGAGATGGCCAAAACCATGATCAACGAAACAAATATGGCTAAGCACTTTTGGGCTGAAGCAGTAAATACAGCGTGTTATATTCAGAATAGAATCTCTATAAGACCTATTCTGGAGAAGACTCCCTATGAACTGTGTAAGGGAAGAAAACTCAACATTTCTTATTTTCATCCTTTTGGATGCTCTTGCTTTATTCTGAATACTAAATAACATCTGAACAAGTTTGATTCAAAAGCACAAAAAGGTATTATGTTAGGATACTCAGAACACTCTAAAGGATACAGAGTATACAACACAGAAACCAAAATTATGGAAGAATCAATTCATGTTAGATTTGATGATAAGTTTGACCCTAAAAAGTCAAAGCTAGTTGAGAAACTTGCAGATCTGGAGATTACTCTTGCAGGCTCTGACGAAAAGATCAAAGCACCAGAAGAGTCTAATAAACAAAGTCCAGATGGAACTAAAGCCCCAGCGATCCAAAAGAAATCAAAAAGTCGCCCCAACATCTCTGAAGATTTGATTCTGGGAAACAAGGATGAACCTATCCGAACTAGGTCAACATTCAAGGTACCTGAAGAAATTCCTCTAGGACTAGTATCTCTGATTGAGCCTACTTCATGCGATGAGGCACTTCAAGACGATGAATGGGTTATAGCCATGCAAGAAGAGTTAGATCAATTCTCAAAGAATGACGTCTAGGATCTTGTTCCTAAGCCCAAAGGCACTCACATTATTAGAACCAGATGGGTGTTCAGAAACAAGCTAAATGAAAAGGGAGAAGTTGTCAGAAACAAAGCTTGAATGGTGGCACAAGGGTATAGTCAACAAGAAGGTATTGACTACAACGAAACCTTTGCCCCAGACGCCAGGTTAGAATCTATTCGCTTACTTGTTTCATTTGCTGTAAATCATTCAATCAAACTATACCAAATGGATGTCAAGAGTGCATTTCTTAATGGCTATATATCAGAAGAAGTGTATGTCAATCAACCTCCAGGTTTTGAAAACTCAAATTGTCCAGACATGTTTTTAAACTTAAGAAATCATTATACGGCTTAAAACAAGCTCCTAGAGCTTGGTATGAAAGACTAAGCAATTTTCTTCTGGAACATGACTTTATTAGAGGAAAAGTTGACTCTACACTCTTCTGTAAAAACATTATTAATGACCTCATGATATGCCATATATATGTTGATGACATTATTTTTGGTTCAGCTAACCCTTCTGTATGTCAAGAATTCTCTGAGCTAAGGCTGGCAGAATTTGAAATGAGCTTAATGCAAGAACTAAAGTTCTTTCTAGGAATTCAAATCAATCAAGCTTCAGAAGCCACCTATGTTCATCAAAGTAAATACATTAAAGACATTATGAAGAAATTCGAAATGGCGGAATGCAAACCTGCTAAAACACCTTCGCACCCAACTTGCATTTTGGAAAAACAAGAAGTTAGCCAGAAGGTTTATTAGAAGCTTTATATGTTGTATGATAGGCTCTCTTCTCTATCTGACTGCTACACATCCTGATATTCTATTTAGTGTATGTCTCTGTGCCAGATTCCAATCAGATCCTAGAGAATCTCATTTAACAGCTCTTAAAAGAATACTCAAGAATCTGAAAGGAACTCCTAACATGGGCCTGATGTATGAGAAAACATCAGAGTATAGACTTTCTGGTTACTGTGATGCCGATTACGCAGGGGACAGAATGGAACATAAAAGTACATCTGGGAATTGTCAGCTCTTGGGAAAGAATCTATATCCTAGGCCAGCAAAAGGCAATCAACCATAGCTCTGTCCACTGCAGAAGCAGAATATATTTCAACATCACTATGCACTACTCAGATGCTCTGGATGAAGAATCAACTAGAAGATCTTCAAATCTTTGAGAGTAACATTCCTATCTTCTATGACAATATTGCTACCATCTATTTAAGTAAGAATCCTATTTTGCACTCCAGAGCTAAGCACATAGAAGTAAAACATCATTTCATTAGAGACTATGTTTAGAAATGGGTAGTAACATTAAAATTTATTGATACAGACCATCAATGGGCTGATATTTTTACCAAACCCCTTGCTGAAGATAGATTCTCTTTTATCTTAAAAAATCTATACATTCAAAATTGTCCTGAATTAAATGTGCCTCTGAGATAGCAAAATAAGACTCTAAAGTAAACAGCTGGATCATGTATCTGACTCTGATGCTACTACCAGTTAGAACTCATCTGAGTTAGAAATCTCCAGGAACCTACCCTTTGGTATTCCTAAAGATCAGATAAAGTAACACGTGGAACATCATGCGTCTGACCTTGAAACTTCTAGACAGTTGTCTAGCAGTAATTAAGAAATAGACTCTTGATATCTCCTCGAGTAGTGTGCTGATTTTGGGATTAGACATCATTTATGAGTTGTAATCATTCTCCTCTCTAGCGTGTGTAAGACCCCAATTTTGACCCTAAGATCCCTCATGGCATCATAACATTGCATTTGCATTGCATCAAGGATCTTTAGCATCTTGGTTCCCTTTGCCTTTGGGTGGGACTCCTTGTGATTGGTTTGAGATCACCAACCATGCTTGAATTATACATCATTGTTTCTCTTACTTTTGTTTACTAACCAAAAGCATAAAAATGTGTCACTAACATCTTTTGTTTGAAGCTTGAATATCATCCAAGACACTTTGTGGGTTCTATTTAGATGATCAGTCAACACAAAGGAATCGCTTGAGATACTTCCAACAGGTTCAAATGGGGTCTATTCGTCAGTCAAAACGTTAATCTTGAAGGAGCAAAAGTTTGTTCATGAGCTGTCATGCTCGCTAGGCGAGAAGAATGGGTCGCCTAGCGAGTCCCAAGAAAAGCCACCAGAATCACCTACGCTCAGAGGAATTTCTTGAACTGTCATGCTCGCTAAGCGAAGCCCACATGCTAAAAAAAAAGAAAAAAAAAGAAAAAAAAAGAAAAAAAAAGAAAAAAAAAACGAAAAACGAAAATAAAATAAATAATATATATATATATATATATATATATATATATATATATATATATATATATATATATATATATATATATATATATATATATATATATATATATATATATATATATATATATATATATATATATATATATATAAATAAATAAATAAAATATAACAGAAAAATTTTGGACATGGGCCTCTCTCATTTGAGCCCACAGGTCCACAAAATTCAGGTTATAAATACCAAAGCTTCATTTGAGAAAAACCACAGGAGATTATTAGAGAGACCAAGGCTGGAGACTATTACAAACCCTAGACATTGCTCAGGCAAACCCAGCCGTGCCATTCGAGTTTAATCGATCTCTCCAATCAGGTTTGCCTTATCCCCATTACTCTATGATTTTAATTTGAATACTCTGAATGTGTGAGGTATCATTCAGTTTTTGCCCACGGGTTTAGATATGAATGAATGTGTAAACAATACCTTGAATGTTTTGATGACTTAATTTCTGAGATGGATGCCATAGGGTTTGGAGTCCATAAAATCATACTGTCGTCAATGGGAAATCCAGAACCCGCAGGCGCTCGCTAGCACCTTCGCTAGGCGAGCCTGCAGCGAAGCTTCGCTATGCTTTCGCTAAGCGATGCAGTAGCGATCGTGACAGTAGCTTGCTTTTCTGTTTGGTTTCAGATCTGTTTTCGTGTTTGATTGTAACATGTTTTACGCCGCATCCATGCATTATTTACCTGTTATTTCTAACCTATTTGTTGAGTTTTTGTGAGAGCTCACATACTCTTGCAGGGATAATTTTCTTGGTGTTCCACTTTATTTGTGGGATACCACCTGGAGGTTTATTCCGATTACCTGTACTGACTCAGTTTCCTTGATGGTATTTAACTTGGGAATCTCTGGTTTTCTTATTTATCTAATTGATGTTACTCCGGATCTTTATCCGCGTGGTACTTTTACTTTTCCCGCACTTTACCGCTTTCTTAGCTGGAAGACCTCGATAGGAGGCAATGTTTTGTGTGTCTACTTTATGCAGGTTCCTTCGTCCATGACTCCTTTTGCATGCGCGTTCCTAAAACACAAACGAACCCATTGATTTTTCTTCTCCTAAGAACACATTTACTCCTTCTACTATAGGCGAGTAAGTCTCCAAAGGTCGAGCATCCGGTAGATTGCGTAGTAACATCGTTCACCGCAAAACACAACCCTTACCCCATAGGTGGTCGAACTACGTTTTGCTCTGATTTTCATCCCAGATGAGATACGTAGGCATAAGACGCGATGTCTTAGCGAGCACACCCCTCTTTAACCCATAGGTAGCCGAGCTACGAAGACTCTGATTCTTAGATTCAGATGAGATACGTATGCAGTGGATGCGACGTCCGTGCGAGTCATTTTCTTTTGACCCTTCTTTTAGTAAGTAGTACATTAGATAAACATACACGCTTTTCTCATCCCTTCAATCATGTTTGCACAAATAAATTTTCAAAAAAAAAAAACAACAACCTTTGTAACAAATATGAAAAGGGCTCCCTAGGAGTACCTAGGATGCTTTGGGTGCCTAATACCTTCCCATTGCATAACCGACCCCCTTACCCAGATCTCTGACATTTTTACTAGTTTTTGATTCGATAAAACTTTTAGGTTTTTGTTCGCTTTCTAACCATTCCTTTGGATAAATAGAAGTGCGGTGGCGACTCCACTTGTATGATTTACCTTGGATTTTGTCAATATCTCTAATGGTAATGAATACCCCGCTACAGAAAAGTGGCGACTCTGCTAGGGATCGAAACATCCTAGTGGGTTTTTAATACTTTTCATATTTGTTGTATTGTATTGTATATTTTTTTTGTGACATATTTTTGTGCAATTTGGGATTACTGTATTGTATGTAATGATTGAATTGTTTGAATATTAATTCCTTGTATGCTTGGTGATCTTTGTGAGATGAGTTCTATACCCGGACTCGAGTGCACTTAGTATAGGAGAATGGCGTAGTCTTGTTGACTTGTGTGGAGTTATTCCTTAGCAAGTTGACTTGCAAGTCCATTCACTTGGTGGAGGTTATGTTGGGATCAATAATGTCACACAAGTAAGTTGTGGTTAGACATTACTCTTTCCAATATAGACCTTAGAAGCCAAGGACCTTAGTTTACCAAGCCCATCTTGGCCTATTCTTAGGATGTAGTGCGAAAGTCGTTCAAGTGTAAGATTTGATACGATTGTTACGCGATACTACACTCATAAGAGTCTCTCTTGAGAATATTTTCGGAATACGAGTAGTCGTTTCTCCAATAATATCCGAAAGATGGGATGATGACTATGGGAACCTCTTGTAGAACATGTTTGGCAGGTTTAAACCTTAGTACACTCCCTTTGGGTGGTTCTTAACCTAAACTCCATGCTCGTGATTTGCAACAAACCCTTGATTCATGGTTGATCCGTTCAGGTATCCTTAATATCAATGGAACTTGGGTGTTGATAAGGTGTAAACCATAATCCACCAAAATGGATGGTTGATATGAAGGATAACATGATCCATCCCATGATCTTTGTTTGGTGTGCTTTGCTTGATCCTTGAGTGTGATTGTTGCATTCATGCATTCATGCACCCATTTGCATCCATATCATCAATAAATAAGAAAATTTTCAAGGAACTTAAGGGGTTTATTTGCAAAATTTTACGACATGGAAAGACAAAGAAGGAATACAAAGAAGTACAACTTCAGGCAACCAGATTTGAAAGAGTTAAGGAATCTGACATCCTATGTATTAGATCCTTTGGGTTTCAAGGCTCGTTTTGGGAAGCTTCTTCCTCTTCTGACTACTCAGGTGGATGAAGGATTGGTGAGTGTATTGGTGCAGTTTTATGATCCCTTGTACCGTTGCTTCACGTTTCCGGATTTTCAGCTTTTACCTACCCTTGAGGAGTATGCTTATCTTGTGGGTATACCTATTCTAGACCAGTTGCCGTTCAAAGGCTTGGAGAGTATTCCTACTTCTCAAGAGATAGCTGACATGTTACACATAGATGAATCTCTGGTTGGTGCTCATATGACTACCAAAGGTGGAATTCAAGGTCTCCCTTATGAGTTCCTCATTGCTCAAGCTACTATATATGGGAAGGCCATTAGTGAGGATGCCTTTGAAGCCATATTTGTACTTCTCATCTATGGATTGGTATTGTTCCCCAACATCGACAAGTTTGTGGATGTGAACGCTATTAGTATTTTCTCTACTCTTAATCCCGTTCCGACTCTGTTGGGGGATACCTATTTCTCTTTGCATATGAGGAATACAAAGGGTGGTGGCGCCATTGTGTGTTGTTTGCCTCTGTTGTATAAGTGGTTTATTTCTCACTTACCTCAGACGGTCGCTTTCAAGGAGAACAAGGAATGTCTACGGTGGTCCACGAGACTTATGTCTCTCACTAATGATGATATCTCTTGGTATAACCGTGTGTATGATGTTGTGCAAATTATTGACTCTTGTGGAGAATTCTCCAATGTACCTCTTCTTGGTATATGTGGTGGGATTAACTACAATCCTGTTTTGGCACGTCGGCAGCTTGGGTTCCCCTTAAAGGATAAACCCTATAACATTCTGTTAGAGGGTGTATTCTTTCAGGATGGTAAAGATCCCCAAGGCTTGAAAGCTAGGATGGTCCGTGCTTGGCGCAAGATTCATTGGAAAGGAAGGAAGGAGCTGGGTCCTAAGAATTGCATTGCTTTGGAGCCTTACACTGTTTGGGTTAGGAAGAGGGCGTCTGAGTATCTCATGCCTTACGAGTATCCGAGACCTACACCTATGATTATAGCTGGGCCTTCAACCCTCCCTAATCAAGGAGTAGAGGAATTGAGAGACGAAGACCGTTCACGTGCCTGGATCCGTGAACGTGAAGAGTTGCTTCAGCAGATTAAGGAGAAGGATGCGTTGATTGAGTTTCTTGAGCATCAAGTTATTGATGACCCTGATGATGTATGTACTTCTCTACTTCCTCAGTCTTCTAAGTTCTGGAAGAGGAGGTATGATCGACTCGCCAAAGAGAAGGCCGATGTGGAGGCAGTCTACGAGAGGGAGGTGAAGAGGCTTCGCGCATCTTATCTTCATGTGTCCCGAGCTTTAGATGATTGTTTCTAGGGATCCATAAGACGATTATTTTCCTTTTCTCTTGTATATGATCGACGATGCTGCACTTCTTTTCCCTGATATTATTTGATGAGATATTTCCATATGTGATAAAATGCTTAATATTTCCAGAATTTGCAAATAAAACTCTAAAGTTCCTTTGAAATAAAAAACAAATCATATGCACAAGCATTGCATGCATCATATGCATCAGCAGGTTCTGTTTCCAGACCCTTGCCCTGTGGTCTAACTCTGTGTCCTTCATTTATTTTGAAAACAATCTGACTCACCGGTACTACACTAGAGCCAACATTTCAAGACTGATGGATCACTTAGAGCAAGAGAACCGCGAGCTGAAAGAGGAAGTGGCCAGATTGACTGCCCTAATGGAGTCACTCATGGCTGCCTAGATCCAGTCTTCTCCGACACCTTCAACTCCTCCCCAGAGGACAGTTATCTCTGAGATTGTCTCTTCTACTGGGCCCGCTGCCAGTGTACACTTTGTTCCAACATCCATGCCAACCGGATTCCCGTGGGGGATGCCTCCGAATTTCATGCCTGAGGGTCCTGTTCCTACCTTTGCTTCTCTGCCGGCATCTAGCCCGGTCCTTGCCGTTCCTCCTCCCGTCGTGCATACTTTGCCTAGGGTAGACGACACCATCTATCATTCTGAGCCATCTGAGGGTCCAGATGTTTATGAGAAGATGGATGCTATGAACGATCAATTTCTTGAGCTTCGCAAGGAATTGAAAACTCTCAGAGGGAAGGATCTTTTCGGAAAGTCTGCTGCCGAACTCTGCTTGGTTCCAAATGTGAAGATCCCTGTGAAATTCAAGGTCCCTGATTTTGAAAAGTACAAAGGAAATACTTGTCCTCTCAGCCACCTGGTCATGTATACCAGAAAGATGTCGACTCAAACCGATAATGACCAACTACTCATCCACTACTTTCAGGACAGTCTGTCCGGTGCCGCTTTGCGTTGGTACATGGGCTTAGACAGCGCGAACATCCGATCCTTCAATGATCTCGGCGAAGCCTTCGTCAAGCAATACAAGTACAACATGGATATGGCTCCCGATAGAGATCAATTGAGATTCATGTCCCAGAAGGATAAAGAAACATTTAAGGAGTACGCCCAGAGGTGGCGAGAGGTGGCAGCACAGATCGTGCCTCCGCTAGAAGAGAAAGAGATGACTAAGATCTTTTTGAAGACTTTAAGTTCTTTTTATTATGAGTGGATGATTGCTAGCGCTCCTTCTGACTTCACCGAGATGGTGAATATGGGGATGCGTCTAGAAGAAGGGGTCCGTGAAGGACGGTTAACCAGAGAAGAAGGCTCTTCTGCCAAACGTTATAGGGCGTTTGCAAGAAGAAAGATGGAGAGGCACATGTTGTGATCTCCCATGAGAAACCAAGAAGACCCTCTGTGAGGAGGAAGACTGTGCGTCCCGCCAGTAACCAGCACCAGGTGGCTCATATAGCACCTGTTTTCAGAGACAATCAACAGTATCAGCAACATAGTAACTATCAACAACCACATCCGCAATATCAGCAACAACAGCACCGACCGCAACAGCAGGCCTACCAGCCTCGAAACAGTAATCAAACCAGCACGAGTTACGAGAGGAAAAGGGTCACCTTCAATCCTATTCCTATGACGTACGCAGAGTTATATCCCTCTTTGATAGAAAGGAAGCTGATTACTCTGAGAGACCCACCGGCTATACCTGCTAACCCCCAGTGGTAGTATAAGCCTGAGTTACATTATGTTTACCATTCTGGTGCTCCCCGCCACGACGTGGAGAATTGTTACCCTTTGAAGACCAAGGTTCAAGACCTTGAGAGGTGTGGTATTTTATGTTTTGAGGACGTAGGCCCTAATGTGAAGAAGAACCCATTGCCCGAACATGGGAAATCTGTCAACATGGTCCAGGGTTGCCCTGGAAAATACAAGGTCAAATATGTCAGTCATATTCAACAGTCTCTGGTCCAGATGCATCGTTTGTTGTGTGACTACAGTCATTATGAGCATGACCATGATAGATGCTGAGTCTGCTCTGTTAACCGATTGGGTTGTTGCCAGGTGCGCAAGGATGTTCAGGAAATGCTGGACGAAGGAGTCATTGAGATCCTTCAAAACCGGAATGTTGATGAAAATGAGCTTAAGGTCAACGTAATTTCCCCAGTGTTCCGGATACCCGAGCCTGTTATCATCAAGTACAATGGTAGCAAGCAGAAGGCTTCTCCCGCTCTGATCATCAAGCCTGCTGGTCCTGTGCCTTACTCTTCTGAAAAGGCAGTTCCCTATCGCTACAACGCAGTATCAGTAGAGAATGGGAAAGAGGTGTCTTTGCCCTCTTCTTCTGTTGTGAATATTGCCAATGTTAGCGGTTTGACCCGTAGTGGCATGTATTTTCAGCACCTCCAAGGCACCAAGCTAAGGCTGATTTTGTTGAACGCCCGATCGGGAACGCTGTGAATTCTCCGAATCCGGCACTTGCTGTTAAGCCCTCCTCCGTACTGAAAACTCCTACTTCTGTTGGCCCGAGTGGCAATGTGAAAGAAGATTGTGATGAGATGCTGAGACTCATCAAGAAAAGCGAGTACAATGTTGTAGACCAACTTCTACAAACGCCATCCAAAATATTTGTGTTATCCTTACTCTTAAATTCAGAACCACACCGAGAGGCTCTGCAGAAGGTGTTGGATGTGGCATATGTAGATCACGATGTCACTTTGGAGAAATTCGATAGCATTGTTGCAAACATTACTGCTTGTAACAACCTGAGCTTTTGTGACTCTGATCTCCCTGAGGAGGGAAGAGATCACAACTTGGCTTTACACATATCTATGAATTGCAAAGACGACGCCATGTCCAATGTGCTGGTGGACATCGGGTCATCATTGAACGTATTTCCAAAGTCCATTCTCTCAAAGCTATCATATCAAGGGCCTCCCATGAGGCAGAGTGGAGTAGTTGTGAAGGCTTTCGATGGGTCTCACAAAACTGTGATTGGGGAAGTTGATCTCCCAATCAATATCGGACCAAGTGATTTCCAAATTACCTTCCAGGTTATGGACATTCACCCATCGTATAGTTGTCTCTTAGGCAGACCATGGATTCACGAGGCAGGCGCTGTGACGTCCACCCTACACCAGAAATTGAAATTCGTGAAAAATAAGAAGCTGGTGGTGGTAGGGGGAGAAAGGGCTCTCCTGGTTAGCCATTTGTCTTCCTTCTCTTATATAGATGCTGAGGTTGAAATTGGAACTCCTTTCTAAGCATTATCTATAGCTGAGCCTATTGAGAAGAGAACTCCTTCATTTGCTTCCTACAACGATGCAAAGTTGGCCATTGAGCGTGGTGCAACCACTGGTTTAGGAAAAATGATTGAGTTAGAAGACAACGAGTCCCGGGCTGGCATAGGTTTTTCTTCTGGTACTTTCAACAAGCAAGGGTTATTCAAGAGTGGAGGTTTCATCCACACTGGTCTAGATGAGGAGGTTGCTGCCGTTTTAGAAGAAGATACAAAGGATTCTGGCAATTTCATCATCCTTGGAGGGGTCTGCAACAATTGGGTCGCTGTGGATATTCCAACAGTTGTCCATAAGTCAACGTAATAATCACTTTGTTTGAAAACCCTTCTCCCATGCCAAAAGGAGGAGTGATGACATTGTTGGCGCATAAGTACAATGATATTTTCATTCAATAAATTCATGTTAAATGTTTGTTTTTCCAATTATTTTCCCTTTTTGCTTTTTGCATGAAATTGGTGATCACATAAAACCCTAAAAAATAGAATAAAATCAATCTTTTCATCTGCATAATGATTTGCCTTGTTTGAATTCTAAATCTTTTCATATCCAAAATCATTATGCAGGTTGATTTCTAAACCCATTGAACATAATGACCCAACACCATCTCCCAATTTTGAATTCCCTGTATTTAAGGCAGAGGAAGATGATGTTGAAGAGATTCCAGATGAGATCACCCGGCTACTTGAGTATGAAGAGAAGATCATTCAGCCGCATCTTGAGAATCTGGAAACAGTCAACTTGGGGTCTGAAGATTGTGTGCTAGAGGTAAAGATTGGGGCACTTCTGGAAGAATCTGTTAAGAAGGGGTTGATTAAGTTGCTACGAGAATATGTTGACGTCTTTGCCTGGTCATATGAAGACATGCCTGGTCTAGATACTGATATTGTGCAACATTTCCTACCTTTAAAGCCTGAGTGCATGCCTGTGAAGCAGAAACTCAGAAGAACTCATCCTGATATGGCAGTGAAGATCAAAGAGGAAGTTCAGAAGCAAATTGATGCGGGGTTTCTGGTGACTTCTACATATCCTCAATGGGTGGCCAATATTGTGCCCGTGCCTAAGAAAGATGGAAAAGTCCGGATGTGTGTGGACTATAGAGACTTGAATAAAGCTAGTCCGAAAGATGATTTCCCTCTACCACATATTGATATGTTGGTAGACAATACAGCTAAATTCAATGTCTTCTCGTTTATGGACGGATTTTCTGGATATAATCAGATTAAGATGGCACCCGAGGATATGGAGAAGACAACATTCATCACACCTTGGGGAACATTCTATTATCGAGTGATGCCCTTCGGTTTTAAGAACGCGGGAGCCACGTATCAACGAGCTATGACCACCTTGTTTCATGATATGATGCACAAGGAGATTGAGGTATATGTTGATGATATGATTGCTAAGTCAAGAACGGAAGTTGAACATGTAGAGCATTTGTTGAAGCTTTTCCAGCGTTTGAGGAAATATAAGCTTCGTCTGAATCCCAACAAGTGTACATTTGGAGTCCGTTCTGGCAAGTTATTGGGCTTCATTGTTAGTGAAAGAGGTATTGAGGTTGATCCTGCAAAGGTCAAAGAAATACAAGAGATGCCTGCACCCAAAACTGAGAAGCAAGTCCGAGGTTTTCTTGGCCGCTTGAATTATATCTCCAGATTCATATCCCACATGACTGCCACATGTGCGCCTATATTCAAGCTCCTCCGGAAAGATTAGTCCCATGATTGGACCGAGGATTGCCAGAAAGCTTTGGACAGTATTAAAGAGTATCTGTCTGAGCCTCCGATTCTGTCTCCGCCCGTGGAAGGGAGACCATTGATCATGTATCTGACTGTTCTTGAAGACTCGATGGGTTGTGTCCTTGGTCATCAAGACGAATCAGGGAAGAAGGAGTATGCTATTTACTACCTGAGTAAGAAGTTCACTGATTGTGAGTCTCGATACTCAATGCTTGAGAAGACATGATGTGCTTTGGCTTGGGCTGCTAAGCGCTTTCGCCAGTATATGATAAATCATACGACTTTGTTGATATCCAGAATGGATCCAATCAAGTACATCTTCGAGAAGCCTGCTTTAACAGGGAGAATTGCCCGTTGGCAGATGTTGTTATTTGAGTATGATATTGAGTATCGAGCTCAGAAGGCTATTAAAGGTAGTATCTTGGCTGACCATTTGGCACATCAGCCTATTGAAGATTATCAATCAGTTCAGTATGACTTCCCGGATGAGGAAATTCTGTATTTGAAAGTGAAAGATTGCGATGAGCCTACACTTGATGAAGGGCCAGAGCCTGGTTCCAGATGGAGTATGGTGTTTGATGGCGCTGTAAATCAGTATGGAAATGGTATTGGGGCCGTGATTATTACTCCTCAGGGCGCGCATATTCCTTTTATAGCAAGGCTAACTTTCAAATGCACGAATAATATGGCTGAGTATGAGGCCTGTATTATGGGATTGGAGGAATGTATTGATCTAAGGATCAAGCATCTTGATGTATATGGTGATTCGGCCCTCGTTGTTAATCAGATTAAGGGTGAATGGGAAACGAATCAGCCTGGCCTCATTCCATATAGAGATTATGCGAGGAGGATTTCAACGTTCTTTACTGAGGTTGACTTCCATCATATTTCTCGAGATGAGAATCGGATGGCAGATGCTCTTGCTACGCTTGCTTCAATGATTGTGGTTAAATTGTGGAATGAAGTCTCCAATATCACCGTGATGCGCTTGGACAGACCAATTCATGTATTTGCAGTAGAAGAAGTAAAAGATGATAAGCCGTGGTATTATGATATCAAGTATTTCCTTCAGAGCCAGATTTACCCGCCTGGGGCATCTGTAAAAGATAGGAAGACTTTGAGGAGATTGTCAGGCAGTTTCTACCTCAATGGCGAAGTGCTTTACAAAAGAAATTTTTACATGGTTCTGCTCAGATGCGTGGATATACACGAAGCAGACCTTTTGATGACTGAGGTCCATGAGGGTTCATTTGGTACTCATTCCAATGGACATGCCATGGCTAGAAAGATGTTGAGAGCAGGCTACTATTGGCTGACAATGAAGTCTGACTGCTGCAAATTTGTGAAGAAATGCCACAAGTGTCAGATTTATGCTGATAAGATTCATATTCCCCCGACACTTTTGAATGTGATCTCATCACCATGGCCTTTCTCCATGTGGGGAATTGACATGATTGACATGATAGAGCCGAAAGCATCCAATGGACACAGATTTATTCTCGTAGCAGTTGATTACTTCACCAAGTGGGTTGAAGCGGCGTCGTATGCAAATGTGACCAGGCAGGTGGTCGTGAAGTTTATCAAGAATCAACTCATATGCCGATATGGTGTGCCAGATAAGATCATTACTGATAATGGATCTAACTTGAATAACAAGATGATGAAAGAGTTGTGTAGTGAATTCAAGATTGCACATCATAATTCTTCTTCGTACAGACCCAAGATGAATGGGGTTGTTGAAGCTGCTAACAAGAACATTAAGAAAATTATCCAGAAGATGGTTGTTACGTACAAAGATTGGCATGAGATGCTACCGTTTGCTTTACATGGATATCGTACCTCTGTTCACACTTCAACAGGGGCAACCCCTTTCTCTCTTGTTTATGGCATGGAGGTTGTACTCCCTGTAGAGGTGGAGATCCCATCAATGAGAGTCTTGATGGAAGCCAAGTTGACTGA
Source organism: Lathyrus oleraceus (assembly GCF_024323335.1). Taxonomy (NCBI): domain Eukaryota; kingdom Viridiplantae; phylum Streptophyta; class Magnoliopsida; order Fabales; family Fabaceae; genus Lathyrus; species Lathyrus oleraceus. The sequence continues at coordinate 388,598,209 of NC_066585.1, forward strand.
TGTTGAATGGGTTCAGAGTCGTTATGGCCAGCTGAGTTTGATTGAAAAGAAGAGATTGACTGCCACGTGCCACGGTCAATTATATCAGCAGAGAATGAAGAAAGCTTTTGATAAGAAGGTCAAGCCTCGTGTGTTCCGAGAAGGTGACCTTGTGCTCAAGAAAGTTTTGTCTTTCACGCCCGATTCCAGGGGCAAGTGGACTCCGAACTATGAGGGTCCGTATGTTGTTAAGAGAGCCTTTTCAGGCGGTGCTTTGATACTTACAACTATGGATAAGGAGGATTTCACTCGTCCTGTGAATTCAGATGCAGTCAAGAAATACTTCGCCTAAAAAATAAAAATTGAATAGCTCGCTAAGTTGAAAACCCGGAAGGGAGGCTTAGGCAAAAATGAGCGTCTCGGTGAATTGAAAACCCGAAAGGGCGATCCAGGCAAAAGTTAGAGACACAAAAAATATATAATAATGATATATGTATCCCGCTAGATTGAGTACCTCATCCTGGGGCAATCTTAGGCAAAAATTAGGGATTTGGCAAGTAACTGCATCCTGACAAGACTTTGTTCTACAACTGTCGTCCGTCAGAGATCCTTGCTCATTATCAACCAAAGCTTCAAATACATCGGATTCAGAATTGGTGGAGAAATGGTCATTATGTTCAATGTAGCCCTTTTCCAATATATATCACAAATTTCAAATTTGTAAAGATCTATGGAGTCTTGCCATTCGCAGACTACCATTCTATCAAATAAATTTGAGCCTTTTATCCAATTATTGACACTATTATTTTTTTCTATTCAACAAATGTTTTGCATGTTTTGATTAAGAAAATATCATTTTTTTAAACGATCAAATTTTTCATAATTTGTTTTTAAACAAAGTGAACATTCACAATGACAAAAGGATACTTAGGAGATTCTCAGTGCTCTCCCAAGGGTGGTACGATCCCCAACAGGGTAAGATTTTTGTCCATATTCCTGGCATGACTGTATCTCCTCCCTCCGGAACCCCTTTGTGGTTTATCCTACCAAGTGGATTGCTTGTTGAGAGTCACCTCTCTTCCCTTCAGCAGAGTAGCAATCTTTCTTCCTCAACAGCTTGGATCTCTTTGGGCAAGAGCGGTATTTGGTGGTTGATCCCGATAAATCCTTTATCTCCTCGGATAGATTCCCCAGTAGAGTTGTTGGTGTGGTGGACCTTGTCTGTGATAACTCTCGTCCCCAACTGGAATGGTTGATGATTCATCCCTTGCAGAGTTCTTTGCTTCCTGGTATCTCTGATCCCCAGCAGATTGGATACTCCCCGGTGAACTTGGCTTTCTCTCTTGAGATGTAGTACCAGGTGGTTGATTCCTGGACCTGGTTGTGTTAGATAAGTCTGTCTGTCAGCATACATCATACATAAACCACGCATATTCAAGCATAATTATAACATTCAGATGTTCATGTTGCATTCTTTGCCATATATCGTTGTTTGCTGTCTCCTGCTATTTGGTGATATACTTCCCCGAGCAGATGTGTGTGTCTGATCTCTCCATATAGAGTCAGCTCCATAAGCAGAAAGCGTCTATCCTTTCTTCCATATTCCCCACCGGGTTATATCCTCGTGGATGTCGATTGTTTTTGTTCCTTCCCGACACATATATTAGGATGGTTTTCCCCATTGAGTTATATCCTCACCGGGACAAGTCTTGATTTGGTGTGCCTATCTAGTTTGATCCTACATCGGTCTCTTGAGACTCTTTTCCTGTTTCCCCGTGGTAAATGAATAATTGCTCAATAATTAGTAATTATTATCCCCGGCGGAGTCTGTGTTTCTCTACCCTCATACTGGTAGTTGTAAACCCTATTTCTTCCCTTTTTGCAGAGTAACTATTTTTGCTCATCTTTAATTGGTGACAGTTATCTTCATCCAATATTCGGTGATGATATCCCCTCATCTGCTTGGATAATTGCCCTGATTACGCAATTTATCCCCAACGGGTCATCTCTCGTCTACCTTGTTGTTGTTGGTAACAATTGTTCCTCCCCTGAATTGGTCATCATTATATACCTAGTTTCGGTATCCCGATGCCTTTTCTTTTCGGTCGATTTATCCTTTATTAACCCAGTAACCGATTGTGGATAATCGTCCATGCGAGTATATTATCTACGTTCTGACGGTAATATATAGTATATCTCATGCACTCTCGGGTCTGAAGCCTTTTGTTCTTCCCCAGTTGAGTAAGATTCGTATCCCCTTTGTGGAGTCGAATATCCATCCTGTAATCGAGTTTGCTTTTAGCCCTCTTTTGGATGATGAGTGTTTTGGGAATATTCCCCAATTCACGCCTTGGTTGGTCACCTATTATATGCCCAGTAACTGGTATCCCTGGTGTTCCTTCCTCTCTGCTCCCTATTATGACTTTTTGTCCCCTGTGGAGTCAGAATCCCTGAGTTGAAATATACCTTTTAGGTCTTCCTCAGATGTTTCGAAGTCTTGATATCTCTCACCCTTATACCGGTCTTGGATATTCATTTCTTCCTGAGCATGTTGTATCTCTCACCCTCATACCTGGCATTCAGATCACATGTCTCCTTGAGCTTATTACCCAGTAACCGGTAATACCTCGTCCCGCTGCTTCCCCATGAGTGTCCTTGTGGACATCCCCAGCGAAGTCCCTTAGTGGATTGTTTTCATCCGGATTTTATCCGAAGTATCCGCTGTGGATAGTTTTTTGCTCTATTGGCATATTCCCCAATACATGCATCTTCGAGTTAGCTTGAGTCTTTCCATTGGATCTTTTCCCTTTGGAATTCTGTTCCCCACGCTTTGAGTCATGACCTGCTCGCGCATTTTTATCCCTTTTCTATCCCCAGGAGAGTCCCCAGGGTCTTGGTCCCATGGAGTGAATTGCTCATATGGATTATCAGTGGCTTCTGATTTCTTTGCTTTTGTGGACACATATCTCCATAAAGTGCTACCATTTTTCATACCTACATTTGCATCATGAGGTCTCTTAGGGACCAAAATTCGTCTCTTTGTTATTATTTAAGCCCATTCTACCCCGTCGAGACGAAGATTTTAACCTTCACTTCTCCGGCTAGACTGACCTTAAATAGGGGCATCTGTAAGACCCCAATTTTGACCCTAAGATCCCTCATGGAATCATAACATTGCATTTGTATTGCCTCAAGGATCTTTAGCATCTTGGTTCCCTTTGCCTTTGGGTGGGACTCCTTGTGATTGGTTTGAGATCACCAAGCATGCTTGAATTATACATCATTGTTTCTCTTATTTTGTTTACTAACCAAAAAGCACAAAAATATGTCACTAACATCTTTTTTGTAGCTTGAGCAATCACAAGGTCTGAGCTGTCATGCTCGCTAGGCGAGCAGACTGGTTCGCTAAGCAAACTGAACTATCATGCTCGCTAGGCGAGCAGATCCTTCGCTAGGCGAAGCGCGCGCATCTTGGAAAATAACAGAAAATTTTGGGCTGGACTCTGAACCCACCAAGTCACCAATATTAGGTTATAAATATCGGAGCTTCATTTGAGATAAGGGAGGCAGGAGGGAAACCTACGAACTAATCTACAGCAACCTCCAGGCAACTCTAAAAGGTTCACTCGGACTCACACACTTTCGCCTCCGCCTCACGCAAACCCTAACATTGCTTTGCAAACCCAGCCGTGCCTTTCGAGTTTCATCGGTCTCTCCAATCAGGTTTGCCCTTATCCCCATTACTATATGCTTTTAATTTGAATACTCTGAATGTGTGAGGTATCGTTCAGTTTTTGCCCACGGGTTTAGATATGCATGAATGTGTAAACAATACCTTGAATGTTTTGATCACTTAATTTCTAAGATGGATGCCATAGGGTTTGGAGTCCCTAAAATCGTACTGTTATCAATAGGAAATCCAGAACCCGCAGGCATTCGCTAGCACCTTCGCTAGGCGAACATGTAGCAAAGCTTCGCTAGCACCTCGCTAAGTGAAGCAGTAGCGAACGTGATAGTAGCTTGTTTTTCTGTTTGGTTTTAGATTTGTGTTCGTGTTTGATTGTAACATGTTTTACGCTGCATCCATGCATTATTTACCTGTTATTTCTAACCTGTTTGTTGAGTTTTTGTGAGGGCTCACATACTCTTGCAGGGATAGCTTGCTTGGTGTTCCACTTTATTTGTGGGGTACCACCTGGAGGTCTATTCCGATTACCTGTACTGACTCGCTTTCTTTGATGGTGTTTAGCTAGGAAGAGTCTTTGGGTTTTCTTATTTCTTAATTGTTGTTGCTTCAGATTTTTATTTGCGTGGTACCTTTACTTTTCCCGCATTTTTACCGCTTTCTTAGCTGGAAGACCTCGATAGGAGGCAATGTTTTGTGTGTTTACTTTATGCAGGTTCCTTCGTCCAGGACTCCTTTTGCATGAGTGTTCCTAAAACGCAAATAACTCATTGATTTTTCTTCTCCTAAGAACACGTGATCTCCTTCTACTATAGGCGAGTAAGTCTCCAAAGGTCGAGCATCCGGTAGATTGCGTAGTAACGTCGTTCACCCCAAAACACAACCCTTACCCCATAGGTGGTCGAACTATGTTTTGCTCTGATTTTCATCCCATATATGATACGTAGGCATAAGACGCGATGTCTTAGTGAGCACACTCCTCTTTAACCCATAGGTAGCCGAGCTACGAAGACTCTGATTCTCAGATTCAGATGAGATACGTATGTAGTGGACGCGACATCCGTGCGAGTCATTTTATTTTGACCCTTCTTTTAGTAAGTATTACATTAGATAAACATACACGCTTTTCTCATCCCTTCAATCATGTTTGCACAAATAAATTTTCACAAAAAAACAACAACCTTTGCAACAAATGTGAAAAGGGCTCCCTAGGAGTACCTAGGATGTTTTGGGTGCCTAACACCTTCCCATTGCATAACCAACCCCCTTACCCAGATCTCTGACATTTTTACTAGTTTTTGATTCGATAAAACTTTTAGGTTTTTGTTCGCTTTCTAACCATTCCTTTGGATAAATAGAAGTGCGGTGGCGACTCGACTTGTATGATTTACCTTGGATTTAGTCAATATCTCTAATGGTAACGAATACCCCGCTACATCGTGCGTACTTGGTTTATGTGCTATCTTTTAAACTCTGACTTATGTGTCGTTTTGCATGCGCCCTAATTTGGGTATATATACTTTTCACATTTCACAATTGCACACATTTACACTCACGAACTCACTTAACCCTCTCACTCAGTTCTCTCCTCTCTCAAAGGCCTTTCTGCAGTTCTTACTAAAGTTCTTCAACATTCATCTCATCTTTAACATTCTTCATGGATTCTCAGCAATAGTCAGTGTACAACTTCTCTGTACAGATGAACTCAACTGAGCAAGCCCCAAGTTCCAGTCAACAAAACCCTGTAGTCACCAGTGTCGTTTCCACTCCCATCTACAAAGAACCTCACATTCTTAATCGTGAGCCTCACATTCATCTTGCAACTCTGTTTGAGAAACTGGAAGTTTTGTGTGAAACCTTGGCGGACTTTGACAACATGAAAAGAAATGGCATCAACCATCTAGCCTATAATTCCTCAGACTACATCAACACAGACCAGAAATGCATCCTCTACTGCATTCACAAGGGTCTGAAGCTTTGCCTTCCTGCACTTCTATTCAAGTATCTCAGAGACTCCGTGAAAGACACCAAAAACAATATGAAGCCAAGAAACTACATCCCTCTAGGGAGACTGATATCTGATGTGCTGATTGAAAGCAGCCTCGTGGACCATCTGATTCAACTCAGACTTATGGAAGACGTTATGATAGATACTAGTAGACCTCTGAATGCTCGCAATCTGAAGAGCATGGTGATCATTGATCAAGTGAGGGTCAAACCAACACTCGACACCTCCTGGAAAGCACTTAAAGATTAGAGGGAGATTCCAAATGGATTCTACCTATTCCCTAAGGTCTACCCTCCAGAGGTAGTCGCGTACTATCTAGAGGATTTGTACAAGCAAGGAGTGGATATCACAGAATTCCATGTGGACTGGCTGCCCGAGTTTCCACCAGACTTCCAGAAGAGGACACGAGAACCCTCTGAGAAGACGAAGCAGGCGAAGAGAGCGAAGCTGGGAGAAACATCTGGATCAAGACCCCCAGTGCCTCTAGTTGGATCTCTTGGTAAGTCTGTATCTCTCCCTCCCACTGTAAAAATTAAACCTGTTGCATCTTCGCTTCCTCAATCAAACCTTATATACACAACTGCTGATACTCCTCCCTCAACCACCAGACCCTCTAACCTACCATCCCAAAAATTCAACCTTGCCACCACAACTCTACCTGTTACAGAAGCAGAAATGCTAAATGAAACCATTTCACCATCTTCATCACCATCTCCATAAACCCCACCTTACTATGACCTCTCATTTGACCCTAAACCTTCTGACCTTCACTCCCCAACTCTGGCTCAGATCCAAGACCGTGCTCTGGCCTCTCAAAAGCCATCACACTCTAACCCTGAAACTGAAGTCACTTCCCCACTTCCAGAAAACCCAAACACAACCACCTCTGAACCTCCACCATCAATACCATTCCACTCTGACTCACAACCATCTGAACCACCACGCTCTGAAATACCCCAACCCATTCCCTCCGTTGACCAAACAACTCCCACACTTAACCTATGTTCCCCCACCTCACCCTCCCAAGCCTCTGCCAACGAACCAGAAACCACCTTTCTGACCCTTGAAGAAGCAATTACGGTTTTTGTAGAGTCCTCAGTTAAAAAGGTCAAGTCTCTGACTATCAACTATGACATCAGTGATGATCCCTCCGCTGTAAGGACTCACTGGAACAGAGTGATAAGTTGGATGACATCTGAAGCCTTCAAGCTGAAAGGCCTCTCTGAACAAGTCCGCAATGACTTCATCAGAGACGCTGAGATCAGACTCCAAGAGCGTCTAGCCAGAGAAGCTGAGGAGCGGGAAAGACAAGAAGCTGAAGTGAAAGCAAGACAAGAAGAACTTCAGAGAATCAGAGAAGCTGAAGCCAAAGCTCTTGCTGATGCTGCTGCTGCTGAAGCTGAGGAAAAAGCCAAAGCTGGCGCTGAAGAAGTAGCGCGCCTTGCTGAAGAGTCTACTGGCAAAGCCAAAAATGATGCACTGACTCAGAGGGAGTCCTCCAACTCTGGATTCGTCCCTCTGGTCCTAAAGACTCTTGAAGAGTTGCAGAAAGAACAACAGGTAGTTCGAGCCAGACTGGATCAACAGGACTCTGTCAACTCCTCCTCCGAACCCTTAGGCACCTAGGTTGTTTCTGATTGTTACCTTCTGATTTTCTTGTTGCTTTCTCTGCTTTTCTTATTGCTTTGTGTTTCGATGCTTGTTTCTTGCCTTCTTTCTTTCTGTTTTCTGGCTTATGTAAATGCTTATCTATTAATATCAACTTTTTGCTAAGTCTGTTTGCTAAGTCTTTTTGATTCTGACAAAAGGGGGAGAACTAAAACAGCTCTGATGAAAACATATCTAATTCCTGTCAAATACTACAAAAATTTCTCTAAAAATGACTTAAGATATGCAGGAAAGTAGCTAAAAGCCCCAAACCATGGAAGGTTCGGTAAGAACTTTTGAACTATCCAATATCTAACTCAGGGGGAGCCCACTGTAATATCTGATCTAAGAGTTTCTTTAAATGTTTCATCTTTAATCTGAATTGTTTTGTCATCATCAAAAAGGGGGAGATTGTAAGAACAAAGTTGGTTCTATAATATACTTCTAAGATTTTGATGATAACAAAGGATGAAACCCAAAATGGCACCCTATGAGATTTTTTCTTAGTGTGCAGGACTCTGACCATTTACGCAGGATTCTAACCATACATCAGATACAAACTTATGTCAGATATAAAGTATTAGATGATCAGATGCCACTGGGAAAGGAATACGACCAGAAGGTTCTGATTCTGATCAAAGAGAGACAACAAGAAGTCAGAAGCTCCAACAAGACTACTGGATTCAGACTCTGATACTTAAGAAGTCTACAGCATTGAGAAGCTCTGATGAAGTCAGACTTAATCATCCTCTGAAGACTAACTCTGGTACATCAAGACTCTGATGCAGATTCACAAGTTTAGAACGCATAACCGAAAAGAATCTCATTATGGAAAGAAAGTATTTAAAGAAAGGATTAAAGACGCAAACAAAATGGTTTTAGAAAGAAACAACAGAAGTAATGACATTAATTATTCTTCAATGACCAAGATTATGTCATCACTCCAACGGTCCTTCACAACTAATATATAAAGGACAGATTACTTCTCTAGAGAGACACACAGAAACATCTTTCATTCTCTCTCTTTTTCACGAGATGCTGCTCTAACGTGAAAAGCTTTTGCTCTCATATTTTTCTGTAATACTTGCTTGTTGTTAGAAGCACTTTACAATACAATTTTACCTTTGCTTAAACTAATTCCTCAAGTGACTCTGCGCAGTCTGAATACTTGAGAGGGCTAAGAGATTATTCTCTTAGACGATTGGTTATGTAATCTTTAAAGATTAGTGGATTAAGTCCTTTTTGAAGGAGAAATCACCTTGGCCGGGTGGACTGGAGTAGCTTTAAATTTCAAGCAAACCAGTATAAAATTGTATGTGTTTTGATTTCTGAAAAAGCGTTAATTTCCAAAATAATTCAAACCCCCCTTTCCTGTTTTTCTCAACCTTCAGTTTTCAACTTTTCCGGTGATGAAAAGGGGTTTCAAGTGGCTCTTCATGGTGTCACTGGGTCTTTCAAAAAAGCATTCTGCTCCTCGACACAACCATTGTTCATTACATAGTAACAGACCGGTTTGTGAGCGGCCATTTCCCTCTCGGTGGTACTATCATTATCATCGACTTCGGTGATCCAATCGAATTCTCTGGGCATTACAGATACTACTCCGACTAAAATGTCTAAGGAATCCTCCGAACCAGAGTCGGAGTTGTCAGTTAGTAACTCATCTTCGGCAACCATCTGATTTTCTCCGACCATCTTACTTGAAATCTTGGGATCTCTTTTGGTGAAGTTAGGTTCATTCTTTTTCTTCACCATCACATTGGTACTTGATTCATCCTGGTCCGTCTCGCCAGCTTCTCTTTTGGCTTTTCTCCTTCTTTGTTCTCTTATCCACTGGGATCTCTTTATAGGATTTTTTTACTTTATAGTTTTCGGACACATGTGCGGTCCTTTTGTCGGACCGAAATTCCTGGCGGTAAGCCAGTGATGAACCTCTTTCAAACTCGAAGTTATGCCACTTGCCATGACCATGTTTCCTACCCTCATCCTACTTGACCCACTTCCCATCTGATCCTTCGATGCTTGGCTTAAAGGTCATGGGTTGGAAGTTTCGCCCAGCTTGCTTGGTTTCGCTCAACTACGCCATGGGGCGCCTAGGATCAGGATATCTCCTGGGATCAAAAAAAACTTTATGGAGTACCCGCTTGATTATTGTGGATGGCTTTACGACCACTTTGGTGATTCACTCTCCTAACCCCTTCCAGATTCTGGGCTGCCCTTTTGTCGAAGATAGCACTGCACCGGGGCATACCATAACTTCCGATTTCTTTTTCTGGCACCTTCGGAGGAAGTCCGACAACGTTTCTTCCTCTTGAGGGAAGGCGATCTTGTTGTATTCCTCTTGTCGACATTCATCATCAACTTCCATGGAGACTTCTCTAGATACCTCTTCCATATTGACTTCCATGTGGATATCCTCAGTAATACCCAACCTTTGGAATTATTTTTTAAGGCCGTTAGTGGCCTTGTCCAATTGAATGAAATTTTCAGCGGTTTCTTTAGTGATCATCACTATCTTTAAACTTCCAACACCCTCAACATATGAGGCTTCAACATTTTCTTTCTTGACATCCTCTGTACCCCTTTAGGCGAAATCGTCAAGATGTTCCTGCTCGAAGTACTCATGTACTCTAACCATGACAGGCATATTGACAAAGTCTTCAGTAACTTCGGTCATACAGAAATCATCATCAACTTCAATGAAATTCACCTCCTATGGCTCAGTATAATGAGCTTCAGCAATTTGTAGAGGATCGGAGTCGATTTTCATCTGGCTCCGTGTCTTATCACCGAACTTGAGTCTTTCCTCTTGGATTGCATTCTGCACCAGATCCCTGAAAAGAAAACATTGAGACGTTTTATGACCCAAAAAACTATGGTATTTACAAAAGCCTTATTTCTTTATTTTTTCTAAAGGGGGTACTTTAGCACCCGGAGGTACTATCATCTGACCATCTTTGACTAGTAAGTCAAAAATTTCATCACATTTTGTAAGATTGAATGTATATGTTTTCTTAGGAAACCTCTCATTCTTTTCAGGTTCGACAGGATTTTTCCCGTTCGGCAAGGTCGACCTCAATATCGTCGAAGTCTGGAACTTCATGACATGAATCTTCGTGATCTTTCCTGAAATATACATAGGCTACTCTTTTACCTTTGTTCGTCCTAGCCTTTTCTTCTTTTAAACGCTCCACCTATTGAACTCTGTCAGCCAACTAGGCCATATCCCTTAGGTATTGAGTATCCAATTTCTTTCTAATCGAATAGTCAAGGCCCCCAGCGGCCATTTCGACCAGTTCATGCTCTAGTACTTGCGTAAAACACCTGGCTTTGAGTAGTCGAAATCTATTCAGGTATTTATCAATTGGCTCGGTGAATTTCCGTCTTACACTAGCCAACTATTTCAAACTTATCTTCGTTTGCCCCATGTAGAACTGTTCATGGAACATTCTTTCCAGTTGGTTCCATGAGTGGATCGAATTTTGGGGCAAAGTTGTGAACCATGTGAAAGCATTCTTTTTAAGAGAACTTAGAAAAATTTCATCTGATGACTCTCGCTATTTGACATATCTCTAGCTTCGATTAAATATCTCGCCACGTGTTCGACAGTAGACTCAGTAGTATCCCTAGCAAACTTGGTGAATTTGGGGATTTTGGTCCTCATGGGTGCATCCATTTGTAGGACATATTCTGCTAAAGGCGACATATAATTTGGTATTCTAAGGCCAAAATTTACCCCATTTTGAATCATAATTCTTTCGACTATAGCTTCTAGGTTATTATCTGCTGCCACATCATCATGTCGAACTTGCCGTATGATATCATCATCATTTTGATTCCTGTTTACCATTAACACCCTGGGTTCCCTGGGTACATGTGGTTCAATCCTAGGGGGTACTACTACTCCCCCTTGATTTTGGGGGATCTGGTTAATGGTGAGGTCTTCCTCAAACGTGGGCTCTTGATTCTCTCTTACCCAATTCCTAGGCAGGGGACGCTGGTGCTGAGGTATACCAACAAACTCAGACATTCAAACCACTTGTGTTGTCATCTGTTGATTCGACTGAGTTGTATTCTGAATTAGAGGATTTAGTAACAGTGGTCAAAGTTTAAGTTAACATTTGGACCATTTCATGATTGCTTTCGTCCATTTGTTGCCTCTATGCCGCCGTAGAATATTTGGTAAGAGTGGGTAGTTGTACTGGGTGTCTTAGACCTAACGCTTGATTGGTTTGACCCGCATTTATCCCGGACCCTTGCACTGGTGAATTTATGTTAGCCGTCGGTTCCGAAAAAGTAGAACCCACATTCTGTAGATTAGCCATCACTGAAGTTGGCATTCCATACGGTTGTTCTCGACCGCTAAATGGTATTGAGAAACCAGAGGGTACCAACGCCTTATTTGGGATGTCCCTAATTGGTGAAGGAGTGTGAGAAGGTCCCCTAGGTCCAATGTAAGTTAGAATTGGTTCAGAATGGGAGATCGAATGCGTAGGCATTGAACTCGCTATAGACGGAACTACTTCGGACGCATGCGTTGTGCCCGTGTTTGTTCCTATCGAAGAAGAAGGGGACACTATGTTACTATGTTGCAAGTACTGGAATCTTTAAGACTGTAAGGTAAAAGTTGAAGGTAAGGAAAGGAACGAAGTGATCTTAAATTTGCAAATAACAAAGTAAAAATAAAGTGTTTGAAAGGAAAAAGCAAGGAAGAATGTTTCTGAAAAGAAAGTAAAGACAAATTTATATTGCTTTGAAATGTTTAAACAATGGTGTAGGCAACATACATTCTGCGTTTTACAGTTCTTCTTCACATGAATACTTAGTAAATTTGCATATTTTGTACACAATTTGACACACACTTTTCTAACACTAAGACCCTATATTTATACTGGATCGAAATAACCGCTTTGATGATCCTTCAATCACGTCAATACACGTGGAGCCCTGCATGCGTGCATTCGCTCACCCTTCTCAACGTGTGCTCTTGCGTTTCTGACGAAGGTGAACTTCCCTCCTTTATCTAAATTTTAAATCTCTGATCGAAAACCGTTTTCTAACCGCTTCTCAAGAAACTGCTCCGAAATTTCAGCTATGTGCTTGATCTTTATCTTACCAGCTAAGTCGATTTACCTCCAGCTGGTCGAATTACTTCTTGTTCAAAACCAAGTGTGCATATTTTCCAATTTTGGTAATTTGGGGTGGGCATCGAAAATATGAGCTAACACTTGTATAATCCCACAGTCTATTCAAGTGATCAAAAGACACTTGATCACTTGATAAGACTCTTTCTGTAAGTTGTGGACCTTGAGACCTCAAGTAAGACTCTCAATCAAGGTATCTCAATCATATAAAGCAGTGGATCATACAAGGTACATCAAAGGTGGTTCTTCAAGATCTTGTTAATCAAGGTTAAAATTTTGTGGCATGAGAGTGGAGAATTCTTATCCTCATTCTGAATATCTTTGGGTACGGGATGAATGACCCAGTTTCTCATCACATTCACCTCTATTCATAGACTTTAGGACAATTTAAATCATATGATTGTCAAGTCTCTCTCTCTAGCAAGCAACATCAACACAAGGAGCAACAAAGATTCCTCTCCAACAACTTGAAAGTTAGAATGAGAATCATATGCCACGAGCCTTTAGTAGTAAAGAAGGGGTGAGAGTGGAGAATTCATATCCTCATCCAAAATATCTTAGGTACGTGACGAATGATCTAGTTGCTCATCGTATCCACCTTTACTCATAGACTTTAGTGTGGTTAACATCAAACAACTACCAAGTCTCCTTCATATTCCATTATCAATCAATCACTTTGTTTGCCTCAATCATCTTGATGTCATCCCTATTGGGCTGAACTACGAAAGCTCTGACTTTCTCATTGCACAGTGAGAATACGTAGGCAGGAGAATTCAGATTCTTCGCGAGCTACCATATTTATTGATCTATCATTCTTCATTCATCAATAAATACATCTTTTGAGATCAAATATATTTTTCCTTGGATTCCATTCATATCCTTTTAGGATGACCTAATCAAAGTCCTCTTGGTGAACCAAGACTTGTTTGACTTATTGCCATACACTTAATTCCTTTGTTTTTGGTTACTCCAATACAGTGATACCATGCCTTAGGCCCCTTACTTATTGGTTTACCTTTACTCTTTGGTTCAGAGTTTATTCCTTCATGGATCCAAGATATCGTTCTCCTTTAATTTCAAATTGTTTGTTCCCCGACAAGTGATACATTTTTCCTTGTGCCAATCAATACTTCCCTTTGGGCTCCATACTCACCCTTTTAGGATAATTGTCCACCATTGTATCAAGAGCTGTTTGGCTTATTGTCAGACATTTAATTCCCTTTTTTCCGATCATTCCAATATAGTGATACCATGCCTTAGGCCCCTCACTTGTTGGTTTGTCTGTTTACTCTTTGGTACAAGGCCAGTTTGCTCCTTTATGGACCTCTCATGCTATCATTGTCTTTTGGTATAAGTTATTGTTCATCACTTCAATCATACCCTTTTAGTTGTGTTTGTCTTGTCAGTCCTTGTTGCTTAGACAAACACTTCTTTGTTTCTTGCTTTCCTTTGTTTCGTGGTTCCACGAACTACGAGTACTCTGACTTTCTCATTGTATAATCAGAATACATAGGCACGAGGATGCGAATCCTTGGCGAGCATACTTCTAATTATTCCCTCTTCTTCCTTAGGGCACCATCCATATCTTTCACGATCCATGGTGTACCTTCAGTCATATACCACTCACCCCAGTGACATACTGTTTCTTTGAAACCCAATACAATTTTCTTTGGATTTCCATATATACCATGTTAGGACACTTGTCCACCTTTATGCCAAGAGTGGTTTGGCTTATTGCCAAACATTTAATTCCTTGTTTTTGGCCCAACCATACAATGATACCATGCCTTAGGCCCCTCACTTGTGGTTTGTGCCACCTTTACTCTGTGGTTGCAAATGTTATTTCTCTTATGGATTCCAATACACCATTACCTTTGGTTCCAAATTATACCTTTTCAGTCACTTTTTACCAAATCCACAATTATGTGACTTTGGTCATTCATCTCCATGATACATTCATATTCTACCTTAATTCACTTCATGTGATATACCCTATCTTTGAGCCAAATACATTATACCTTTGAGCTCCATATTGTATCTCCTTGTTGTAGCGGTAAATTCATGACCATCAAGATATTGGATAAACTTGACGTCAATAAAACCAGAGTCTCCATCGCACTTTTATTGTTTCCAAAGGAAAATGGCAAAAGTACGAACAAAATCCAAGATAAGAAGTTTTCAAATCAAAACTAATAAAATTCCAAAGATTACAAGTAAGGGGGTTGGTTGCACAGAGGGAAGGTGTTAGCACCCAAAGTGTCCTAAGTACTCCTAGGGAGCCCTTTTTTGTGTGCATGTGATTTGGTCTAAATGATGTTTGATAAAGCATAGAGTGGAGAGATGAGGAAAGAATTCATTAATTATATTTTTGTGTTTGACAAGACCTTCAAACTTGTGCCTACGTACCAACATAAAAATGAGGTATCAAAACCTCGTAGTTCGTGGTAAAAGTTTCAAAGAAGTTGGTAAGTTGGTTTTAATAAAAGTTTAACAAGAAGGAACAAAAGGCCAAAGTTTTGTCCTTTTGAAATTTGAAGTCAATATGGTTAAGTTTATTCACAAGTTTGATTGAGGAAAAGTTTTTTTTTTTAAATTCATTGGCATAGGGCCAAAGTTTCTAATCATTAAAACATGTCTAAGTTAGAACACACAAACAAAATATTTTTTTTGAAAAGAGGGAGAGTTTTTGAAATTTAAGAAGGTGGGAGGAGATGAAGGGACTATCCTAAGAAAAAAATAAAAGTTAAGAGTTGAAAAGATCTGACGAATCTAACTGACAAGAATGTCATATAGAAACCCATTTTCCTTTGGACTTTGACAAGCAATAAGCAATAAGCAACATCCAAGCATTATGTGAAGATCTAGACATCAAATAAAGATAGCCATAATATCCAAGAAAGTCATCCAGTAGCTAACAGTCTTCAGCATATTCCCATGTGGTAGGTGAAATATTCCTTGATCAATTCAGAACAAAACATCAGACATAGACAATAATAACAAATAATAATTAGGCACAGAGATAGAGTAGAAGATGAATCCAAAGCATCCAAGGTCTTGTATCATATGAAGGCACAAGTAGAGGTAGCTCAATCTCAAATGTCAGCATTGGCCAAGTCCTTTAGCACACGGAATGTTGCCTAATTCTAAGTCCAAAAAGCTCATATCAAGTCCAACAGTCCACCAAGATATTTTTTAGGGTTTTTATTGTTCTTAGGTGTTTTAAGGTCCTAAGACCACAAGAAAAAGAAAAGACAAGTAAACAAATCTATACAATCACAAGATATGGCTCAAGTGAGCAAAATGAAAAGAACTGGAGCATAAACAAGTTGCACGAAATGTAAATGGCAAATGAATGGTAAATAACTAAAATTTAAATTGCATAAAGTAAATGACTGGAAAGTAAAAGCAAAAATGAATAAAAGTTAGTCAAGTGTTACTCAAATGTTAATGATGAGTTTTAATTTTGTTAAGT
Organism: Lathyrus oleraceus; assembly: GCF_024323335.1. Taxonomy (NCBI): domain Eukaryota; kingdom Viridiplantae; phylum Streptophyta; class Magnoliopsida; order Fabales; family Fabaceae; genus Lathyrus; species Lathyrus oleraceus. Next base: position 388,614,144 of record NC_066585.1, read on the forward strand.
CATTCTTTGGAGAACACTCAACCATTCATTCACAAGTATGGATCCTTGAACCAAGACATCATCCATGAGAAGGGCTCCAACTTGGATAATTCAATAAGTATGCCACTAGCTCTCATGAAAGGAAAAAAGGTCAAGTCTTCATACAATGCCATGAAGAATGGGAGACTTACAATCCCACTTACTAGAATGTTATGCCTTCTTGATCAAATTCAGCTCTATGTTAAGCAATCGTAATTAGACTTATGTAGAAGTAACAACTATCTATGGTCGGGCAATAAAATATAGGTGTTAATGCGTGTTAGAGATTTGGTACAAAGAACCAAACTCCTAAAACATACCACACACTAAAAGAAATGGGGAAATGACCTATCTCAGTCTGGCTCATGTTGATTCATCTGACACAAGGTCATTGATGAATCAACTATTATTAGACATGAAGAGATTTCATTGGTCAAATGAAAGATTGGGAAAGAATAGGGATGAAGATAAAGAGGGAAGGGGAAGTAGAAACACAATATGATCATGAGAGGACTTTCATCTGATCAATACCATCCATTCATTTTGGGAGATGAAATGTACATTTCATCAATCCCCTAAATTCAATGGTTTTGAATAAACAAAAGTCAAATCAACCATGACCAAAGCCCAAAAGAAAGTCAAACATCACAAGACCATAAAAATGGCTCAACATAATTTTCAAGCAATTATTCAATTAAAATCAATTTAAAAATGAGTAAAAATGCATTTTAATTTGGTCAAAACCTCAAATCCCTTCAAAACACCAAATAAATGGCCAAGGGATTTATCCTAGGTCAAACAAGGTCAAAGGACCGTAGACAAAAAATTTCATGATTTTTGGAACGTCAAAAGTATTTTTAAACAATTAAAAATATGTACAAAAACATTTAATTCATAAAAAATATCAAAATTAATACAAAAAAAATGATTTTAATTCAAAATATGAAAGAGGAAAATATTTAAAGATTTTTGGTGAAAGTCCCATATTTTTTGGATTAAAAATGAAATCAATATGAATTAAACAAAATAAATGGATTAAATGAAAAATCAGAATTAAAAAAGAAAATAGAAAAAATGAGGGCCATCAGATCTCCCTCATTAATTGAGGTGGTAGATCTGATGGCCAAGCGCGCGTGTTCTACACTGGTCCTTAGTCAATGCACTGTGTAGGCTTGGTAATCACAAGGAAAGACTGAGATTAAAACATTTCAAATAGATCATGTGGCTTGGATGCACGCCAACACACCACCGGAGCCCTAGCTTCGGTCATCTTCTCCGGTGGACCTCACCTGATTGGTGTACCATCAACCACCACCAAAATAAAAAGTAAGGACATCATTTTAAAGGAAAAATGCTCAGGAGCTCGAATTTGGCCTCAATTTCTTCCAATTCCAAGTATATTGAAAGATACATGGATTTGAATTTTGAGGATCATGAACTGAGTTGCTTTGATTAAACCTCAAAGCAACTCAATCTTGTTGCCTACATTGCTAGGATTTCAAACAACCAATAATCAAGCAACATAGTTGAGAAATGAGGGAGAGTCGAAGAAAAGAAGTTTGAGAAAATTCACCTTTGTGTAGCTTCAATTTGGCTTAATCTTGATCTGAAATCACTTGGTTCTTCCTCCTCTTACTTGTAGTGACCAATTGAGATGAAAAAGGCAATGAATCCTTGGAGTTTGAATCTCAAAAGAGAAGGTGAAATTCAAACTTGATTTCAAAGAAATCCTCAAGGTATCCTATGGTGTAGGATTCTGGGATCTCTTGGCAAAGCTTAGGCAACGTGCCCGTGAAATTCTGAGGCAATGCACTTGTTTATATAGGCAATGGGATTCATTTTTGCACCCTTTGAAATTTTGCAAAAATTAGCAAGTTTGCTTGCATGGATGCATGGGTGTGTACAAGGCCCATTGAATGATTCCAAATGATCTAATAATCTGTGCTAATCAACCTGAAATGATATCATGTGGTCATGCATTATGGAAATGAAATTTGAACATAGATCTTACCAAACGAAACCTTGTAAAGAACCCATGCGCAAGTCCTTCAATTCTTGTCCAAATGAAGTGATCTTGGATGTTTTAGAAAGGTGACATCAAGGGGAACAACATTGATGATGAACACTTTTCCATTTAGAGCTTGGATCATGAAGAATTTTAAGGTGGAAGTTTGAGAAATCAAACATATTTGAAAATTTTCTAAGTACAAAGTCAAATGACCATTTCTTACACCTTGAATAACTTTTGTTATGAGCTACAAATGGAAAAGGTTACTTCATAAAAGTTATATCTCTTTCACCCCTCTTAAATTTGGTCACAAATTTGACATCATTTGGATTTGGAATGAGGGAGTTCTGCATTTTAGAAGCTGAGGAAAATTGTTTGTTCAATGGTAATGGCCCAAAATGACCTATATTGTTTCCTCTTGGCACATTCCCTTGCAAGTTGAATTTGACATTTCTCAAACAATAAAAGTTGTAGAATACATATTGAAATTGATCATTAAACTTGGATGTCATTCATATCATGAAAATTGAGAGAGTTATGGTCCTTGTAAGTTGACCTCCTAACTAGGGCACGGACAAAATGACCTATAATCTTTCACCATAAAAAGTGACTTTCCAAGAAAAACTATCTATTGATGCCAAAGTGAAAGTTGTTTGGAATGTCATAAGGAATAACTTTTCTCTTGTAATAATTTTCATATGACAAAAATTGTAGGAATAGGGTCTAGGGAACTCCAGTTTTGACCAGTTGGCTTTCTCTGGTCAACCTCTTTGAACCAACTTGAAAACTTGAAGCTAGCTTGATATTTTGGACTCATGGAGGATAATATATGCATAAGATTATGTAGAATGAAGTATCCCTTTATATCTTTGACCAATTGTTGAAGAAACGTGCTAAGGAAGTCACACAAGATACCCAGATGAATTGGGGCTTCCAAGGCAAACAAGCTTCAAACTCTTGTTGAATTCTTGATTAAAATGATAAATAAAGAGCATAGGGATCCAGATATGATGTCTATAACCAAAGTGAACCGTTTTTGGATTTATCTCCTTGCATTGAGGGTTTTAAACCCTAGTTGTGAACTTGATGGGGCACAGGTGAACAAACACTCATACCTACAAAGAAACAAAGACATACATAGACATGTTTTTGGTATTTTGGTTAGTAAACAAAAGAAAATAAAGTATGATACAATAAAATGTGCTTCGTGATCTCTCCCAATACAAACCCAACAAATAAGGGGTAAGGAGGATGTCAATGTGTGATCCCAAAGCCAATGCAAATGATGAGATAACATGAGGGATCTTAGGGTCAAAATTGGGGTCTTACATCTACCCCTATTTAAGGACATTCTAGTTGAGGACGTGAAGGTTAAAATATTCGAATAAGCTCAGCAAAATGGACTTAAATAACAACATCTATTAACAAATTTTGGTCCCTAAGAGACCTCATTATGCATATGATATGAATGCAAAAATAATCTTCGTGGCGAATATATTGCCACAAAGGAAAATAATCCGGAGAGACCAAAAGTCCACAGGAGCATAATGCATTCCGTAAGGAAAAACTCACTGAGGAGACAGAGACTCTAGGGAATAAAAAAGTTATGCATACGTCAGGATATGACTTAAAACTGATGGTGACACAAGGGGTTTTCCATGAAAATAAATCAATGTAAAGACTTGGTTGGGGGAAAAGGAAAGCTGCATGTATTGGGATAAGACCAGTACAGCAAGAAACACCTGTTGGGGAATGTGAAAATCAGAGCAAAGCTGAAATACTCGAACATAATAGGGGACTGGCGATTTCACTAGAGAAATACGCACTCAGACTCAAATGGGGAAGAAAAACTTCAACATAGGAGTAAAAGAGATGTATTATCTACTACCTATTATTGGGTCAGAAGATTAATACACTCGGGTAGAGAGACATCCGTTACCGATTAGGGTAAGCATATCAAGGATGACTCACTGAGGAAAATGAGGTATATTCATTACCGGTTACTGGGTAAGAATGACCTACTGGGAAAAGATGTCAAATAGGATTTACAACTACCTATTATTGGTTAAAAGACCGAAGAGAGGGTATTTGTCACTGGTTAAAGTGAACATATCAAGGATAAACTCACAAGGAAGAATATACGTCACTAGTTAGGATGAACATATTGAGGATAGACTGTCGGGTAAAAAAATAGGGTTTACAACTGTTAAGACCTTAGGATCCTTAGGATTGGCATTAATTTTGTAAAACAAATAATGTAATCATCTCTGTTGTTTTAATATGTTGGGTTGAAGAAGTTCAACATTTGGACCAACATGTCATGTACGATGTCACGACATCATGTATGTGACATCGCACATGTGTAGAAAACTGAATTAATTAATTCAGTATATATTCTGGGATTAGTGAGGATATTTGGTGAATATCCTAACTCCCATGTGGAGGTCTTAAAGACTCAATCAGAATATATATAGGCTCAAAATAAGGAGATATATATGGAGAGATTTTAGGATTAAAGACCTTGATTGTAGCAGAAAGTTTCTGCTGACTTTGTAACAGCAAAGGAGAAGTTTGCTGCGATTTCTGAAGGCCCAAATCCAGTTGGGTGATTAGGTTATAAATAGCATATTGTAACCTAGTTTTTGGAAGCCTCTTAGAATGAAAAATTAGGGGTGTGTGTGAGGTAAACCTCCCAACTTGTGGGAAGGTTACCATGTGTTTCTCAGTGTTCAAAGCTGAGAGTATTTATAACTCAAAGCCTGTAGGCAAGAGTGATTATGTGCTTGAACGAAGCTGTGAAGCAAGTTTAAGTTGTTTAGCATTACATTGTATTTGTAGTGATAGGAATGGAAACTGGAGGTTTCTATCTAGGAGTTCCTAGGTATAGATTGCATTGGGTATGGATTAAGTGAAGAGTTGTAAACGGGGGAGTTTAACTCTGAATTAATACTGCTGATAGTGGATCTTCTTCCTGGATTGGTAGCCCCCAGACGTAGGTCATGTTGGACCGAACTGGGTAAAAAATATTCTGTGTTTTCTTTCCTTTTGCATGTTATAATCCTGTCTGCCATAACTCAGGTTGTAATTCAGTCTGCTTATCAAGTTAATAACAGACATGATACATAGCCTTCTGTTTGAATGTCAATCAGAATGTTTTGACATTCATCATTAACAACTCATACTGAATAATAGGCATGTTGATCTCAGTTCAGTATTTAGTTAAGTCTGGTCTTCAAGAGGATAACAGACCAGGCCAAAGGATCATAGTGAAATTGTCAAACTGGATGTCTTGACAGTTGTTCGTGTAGGCTGATACTGAAGTAGAGACTGGTTAGTCTTTCACAGTATAGCAAAGTTAGCACAGTCTATTTTCAGGAACATAACAGAATCAGCATGAGGTATATGTTCTGGATGTCAAACTGAATGTTGTGACATTCACACCTGACAGTTTGTGCTAAATTGTAGGATAATTAGTTTTTTTGTTTCAGCAGTCTTCTCAGGCTAATTTTAGGAATCCAACAGCTGAGCTAAAATCCAGGAAAATAACAACTAACCTACAATTAATGAACCTAACTAATAGCCTATTTGTCAGCTCCCTAATGTGTGGAAATTAGGTTAACTTGCTTGACATTTAGTTTAGGAAACACGAGTACTAAGCCAGCAAACTGGAATACAGTAACAGGTGATGTGCAAATCAATATTGATATATCATGCTGATAACTGTGCAAACACAATAGAAGTAAGTGTGGTGTTTGATCTCTGCTGTATCTTTGTACAAGAAGGACAGAACTAGGTGTTCTTCCGTTCTAAGGTAATACAGGAGCAGATGTCGTTACAACTGTGAAAGCGTGCTTGAGTACAGGGTTTTAATTTGTATAACTGTCTTGTTGTATTCGTTACAATGTTGGATCAGATGTCATGACTTGGAGTAGAACATCTGAATTCTGACTACGCCAGAATTTCAATTGGTATCAGAGCAGGCATCCTGTCGTTTCTGGATGAGATCCATGGGTGATACTTTCTGGTATCTTGCAAGGAGTTATGTTAGTACCGATGTTGGAACCTGTGAAAGGTTCTGTAATTTCCCTGAATGGTCCCTTGAAGTAGGTGGATGGATTGTTCATGACGGGAATGGTGTGTACCTGTCTCTGGAGGTTGGCAATTGGCCTCTGTGTGGGACAGATGTGCCAGTATTGGATCACATTCAAACTTGGTATGGTCTTGGAGGCTGATCTGGTGAAGTGTGTGTTCATTGGTTGAGTTGTATTATGATTTCCGCTGCATAATACCTGGCAAAACTCAAACTCTGATGTAGTTTCCCCTCATGTGGATGAAAGGCTGCTGTATTCAAGATTTCATCATAATCTACTGAAGATGTCAAAGATACTTGAGTCTCATCAAGTCCACTCTTCATGGTAAGAATCACCTGATCACTGATTCTTGTACTCTCCTGGGTAGTGTATATGAAGACCTTGAAGACTTTCAAGGAGGGTTTGCTTCAAGGAGGTTAAACTAATGTTCTATGTGATGTTAGAACATGTTGTTCAACAAGTATGCAGCTACTGGTTGAAGAGCAGATGTTTTTAGGTGTCAAACAAAGGGATACCTTGGTTTGAAACCTACTCCTGACCTGGAAGAGGAGACATCTGTGTGTGCTAAATTGACAAGGGTAGGGATGGTGTATGTCATGTTGAGACATTTGTGTACAATGCATGGATATTGGTGTGGAGTCTCCATGATTGTTAATTTGAGGGGGAGTTTGGCTAACCTCCTCACGTTTGGTCAGCCTAGGGTCTGGTTGGTTGTTGACCTGTGTCACATGGGTTCTGGCTGTTGTGTGACACATTTGCAAGGAAGGATTCATCTCTCTCATTCCTAAGGGTGAATCTAATCTGGAAAGATTCTCAAAACTGTTGAGGTGCTTGCAAGCAGAAGATCTTGTCACAAGAAGAGTATTTTCAAAGTATTCTCATGGTGGAAGCATCTGAAAGGATAATTGGGAAAGGATTTAAGATCAATGTCTACTTGTGCCAAGTACAAGTATTTAATTGATTATCCTTGGAGCTCCAGATAACTGATGTTATTAAAGATGTTGGAACATCTCTTCTTCAAGACCCTGTGCAGAATCACAGGAAGGATAGTACATTGGTTTATGATCTATCTCCTTGGTGGCAGCAAGAGCATATGATCTCTGAAAAGGTTTCCTGGCAAGAAACATGTTCAGCCTTGTGGTGTACAAGAAGAAGAAGACATCATAGTCTTGATGGTGGTTACTTGGATCAATTTATTTCTGATCTAGGTAAGGAAGTGCATTGGCTAATGCACACTGTGGAGTTAAGAACAAGTGGCAGCATTCTTAACATCATGGAAACAGCTTTACTTTAGGAAGTAGAATCCTTGGTATAGCTGAAGGGTTAGTCTCTAACTGGTCCTTCTGAAGACTCACGCATCAGAGTGTCTGATGTCTTTGGAGAAGAAGCAGGAATTCATCAAGATGTGAGCTTGGATGACTTAACTGCAAACCTGCAGGATGGAGGTTGTTTACTCAAACTTGGTTCCACAATCAAGTCTATGAGAGCATTGAACTCTTGTTCTGTGTAGGGAGGAAGTTCTTTCAAGTGGCAGAAGAAGGAGCTGAATTCAACAGCTAAATGTTGAAACACAATGTTGTGACATTTGGTTTAACATCAGAATCTTAGTTGGTGAAGTGGCACATCAACTTAAGATAGAAGGGTCTACAGAGTTGTAGATTGGGTACTTCAAAAAGGTCCTTCTCATTGCAGTTCTTTGGAGTTGCTGGATGGAGAAGATGTTACATGTTCATGTATTAGAGAATCTAAGTTCTGTTTAACATGTAGCTTGAAGCTCAAGTGTCACTGGGAAGGTCAGCATATCCTTGGGAGAAGTCTGATAAACTTGGAGAGGTCAAAAAGATGCATTTGACTTTTTCATATGAGGATTCATGAAGGAGGTAATCAACCAGTGGCATTTGGTCTATCTCAGAAGTGAGTTCGAAGGATCAAGATAATCAACATATGGCAGCTGATTATTCTTGAGGAAAGTCTGAGACAAATTACTTTTGAGCAGAAAAGTAGTAAGTTGAAGACAAAAGGAGGTGTCTTCTATTCATCTCTTGGAGCTTGTGGTAGGAGTTATAAGCTATCTATGGAAGATTATCTCTTGGAATGGGATGAGAATGTATATGTCCCAATTTGTGTCTGGTTTCATTTGGATTAAGCTGGTGACTCAGTTATATCTGAAGATTATCAGATGGTGTTCCTTGTTATGTTGTGAGGATGTCCTAACTAATGTTAGAACATTTTGTGAAGTGGTTTTGTGTTCTGGTTAGAAGAGAGATTGACACAGAGTGTGGATGTGTCAGCCAAGAGGGTTGAACAGAGGGTGTGCTCTTGAAGACATGAAGATGCGTCTTATGTTTTCCATTCATCAAGTGGTCTGGGTTCTCTTTGAATCAGGAAATATGTGAAGGTCCAACTTTGGGGTGAAGGATATGTTCATGTGTGATCTCCAAGTCTCAAGAGGAGAGTTGGTTGTTCATGACAAGGGGAGTTCTGTCTTTGTGCTGCAAGTAATCATCAAGCTTGTGGTCTATGATGACAAGGTATGGCACCTTGTTAGTTATTAGGTTGATGTGATGTGTGTCAAGGCTGAGGGAGCAGAAGAATGTCTGACCGGATGTCATGACATTGCCTTGGATAATATTGTTATATCCTTCTGAACCTTAAAGTCATGAGGAAATATGGATGTGGTGTGTCTAATTATGATAAATTAGAATAAGCCTGATTGTTACAGTTGTGTGGTACAAGGGGAGTAACCATCTACTGGTGTTTGTGATTTTGGCTTTAGTGGTGCCAGATGTCAAGTCTCTACTGGAGGTACGAAAGTGGTCTTAGGAAATGTTGAGAGGAAGAATACTTGAAGAATGCAGGCAAAAGCCACGTTGAATGTTAAGACATCACGTGCAACGTGACTGACTGCATATAGGGAATAGTCTTCATGCACTGGAACTGCTGTTTTGGAAAAGAAACAGTCAAGAGCTATAAAAGGCATTCAAAGATAGTCTGAGATTTTGTTGGTGATTCTCTGACTGTTTCTTAGCAAATATTAATGAATCTTGACCAAGCATTTATTCCTACCGTTAATACCTAAGCACGGGTTGGACTATTTAAAGGATGTAATAGCCCTCTTCTTCTCACAAGAGAAACACTCCATTCCCTCTAAATCATGGGGTATGTTAAGGTTTGGGCAAACTGCGCCTGGATCTGGTTTTGTGAGGGGTTCCTTTACAAATGTTTAGCTAAAAAGGGGGAGAGAAATATAGTCCTGAGAATGTACCAGAAGCAAGTAAAATGTGGTAGCAAGCAGAAGTTGGCTTCAGGCACAGAAGTCACTAACTAGGCATATCACTTGTGTCTTGTGATCTGAGTTAAGAGGACAGTTGTGTCTTGTGATCTGAGTTACACTATCTATGTACTCAGCATTACATACTCTTCTGGAAGCTCTACCGGTGAGGGGAAGGGTTCTGATGCAACTGATTCTTGTACCTCTACTTCCTCATGTACACCAACTTTGGTGTTTGTGGTGGTGGAGACAATGACAGAGATGAAGAGCATACCCATATTGGGATGTATTGTACAGTGTAATGTTTATTTGTTTTAGCTAAAATTTGCCAAAGGGGGAGATTGTTAATACCTTAGGATCCTTAGGATTGACATTAATTTTGTAAAACAAATAATGTAATCATCTCTGTTGTTTTAATATGTTGGGTTGAAGAAGTTCAACATCTGGACCAACATGTCATGTACGATGTCACGACATCATGTCTGTGACATCGCACATGTGTAGAAAACTGAATTAATTAATTCAGTATATATTCTGGGATTAGTGAGGATATTTGGTGAATATCCTAACTCCCATGTGGAGGTCTTAAAGACTCAATCAGAATATATATAGGCTCAAAATAAGGAGATATATATGGAGAGATTTTAGGATTGAAGACCTTGATTATAGCAGAAAGTTTCTGCTGACTTTGTAACAGCAAAGGAGAAGTTTGCTGCGATTTCTGAAGGCCCAAATCCAGTTGGGTGATTAGGTTATAAATAGCATATTGTAACCTAGTTTTTGGAAGCCTCTTAGAATGAAAAATTAGGGGTGTGTGTGAGGTAAACCTCCCAACTTGTGGGAAGGTTACCATGTGTTTCTCAGTGTTCAAAGCTGAGAGTATTTGTAACTCAAAGCCTGTAGGCAAGAGTGATTATGTGCTTGAACGAAGCTGTGAAGCAAGTTCAAGTTGTTTAGCATTACATTGTATTTGTAGTGATAGGAATGGAAACTGGAGGTTTTTATCTAGGAGTTCCTAGGTATAGATTGCATTGGGTAGGGATTAAGTGAAGAGTTGTAAACGGGGGAGTTTAACTCTGAATTAATACTGCTGATAGTGGATCTTCTTCCTGGCTTGGTAGCGCCCAGACGTAGGTCATGTTGGACCGAACTGGGTAAATAATTTTCTGTGTTTGCTTTCCTTCTGCATGTTATAATCTTGTCTTCCATAACTCAGGTTGTAATTCAGTCTGCTTATCAAGTTAATAACAGACCTGATACATAGCCTTCTGTTTGAATGTCAATCAGAATGTTTTGACATTCATCATTAACAACTCATACTGAATAATAGGCATGTTGATCTCAGTTTAGTATTTAGTTAAGTCTGGTCTTCAAGAGGATAACAGACCTGGCCAAAGGATCATAGTGAAACTGTCAAACTGGATGTCTTGATAGTTGTTCGTGTAGGCTGATACTGAAGTAGAGACTGGTTAGTCTTTCACAGTATAGCAAAGTTAGCACAGTTTGTTTTCAGGAACATAACAGAATCAGCATGAGGTATATGTTCTGGATGTCAAACTGAATGTTGTGACATTCACACCTGACAGTTTGTGCTAAATTGTAGGATAATTAGTTTTTTTGTTTCAGCAGTCTTCTCAGGCTAATTTTAGGAATCCAACAGTTGAGCTAAAATCCAGGAAAATAACAACTAACCTACAATTAATGAACCTAATGTGTGGAAATTAGGTTAACTTGCTTGACTTTTAGTTTAGGAAACACGAGTACTAAGCCAGTAAACTGGAATACAGTAACAGGTGATGTGCAAATCAATATTGATATATCATGCTGATAACTTTGCAAACACAATAGAAGTAAGTGTGGTGTTTGATCTCTGCTGTATCTTTGTATAAGAAGGACAGAACTAGGTGTTCTTCCGTTCTAAGGTAATACAGGAGCAGATGTCGTTACAACTGTGAAAGCGTGCTTGAGTACAGGGTTTTAATTTGTATAATTGTCTTGCTGTATTAGTTACAATGTTGGATCAGATGTCATGACTTGGAGTAGAACATCTGAATTCTGACTATGCCAGAATTTCAACAACTATCTCTGGGGATAGAAGACCAAACAAAGAGAAAATATGTCACTGGTTAAAGTGAACATATCAAGGATAGACTCTAAGGGGAGAATAGGATTTATATCTACCACTAACTGGATAGAATACTGCAAATAGGAATTACAACTACCGGTTACAGGGTAGAAGACCGAAAGAAGAGACAATGTCACCGGTTAAGATGAACATATCAAGGATGAACTCTTATGGGGAAAGATAGGGATTATAACTACCTTTTTACTAGGTAAAATACCAAATAGGAAGAAAATTCATCATCGATTAGGATGAACATATAAAGGATAGACTTGCTGGGGAAACGAAAAAATGAACCAGCTAGAGAAAAACAAAGGAGTAAATTACCTTTTACCTGTTACTGGGTAAATTAACACAGGTAAAGTACTTAACACCAAGAAGAATATTACCAGTTACTGGGCAATAAACTCTCGGGGGACTAAAAGATCTATCTAGGTAAGAACTAGAAAGAAATTTTCAAACAAGACTCAACCCAATGAGGATATAACTCGAGGGGAGTGGCTCCATCAAGATAACGGACTGGGAAGGAAACTGAAATAATAATCATCCACTAGGAAATAACTCAGTAGGGAAAGGAGAGAAGATAAACTTTTTCTGCTTAGGGGGCTGACACTCTATAATTGAAGGAGGACAGACACACCAAATCTGCATGGGGAAACAATATCACCAAAGTAGAGGATCAGAATAAAGATCAATGCGATAAAAAATGCACAATGTAATATCTGATGATGTGTTTTATGCATGTATATGCATGAGTATGTATACGATTATGCTTACAATCGAGCACAAAGGATATAAATAGCAAGGATTTGAATCATCACTACAAAACACTCGGCTAATCTTAACAAGATGAAAACACCAACTGGAGAATCTACTAGGGGTGAAAATAAAACATCTAGCTCCGAATAAATCACATTGGTTAGGGAAGGACATAAGTAACATGTTTCCAACCAACGTGCTAAGGATAGAGAAGGATCTGTTGAGGATCCGAATAAATCAACATTGCGGAGAATTTTAAGTCAACACCATATCAAAGGGGAGACAACCTTGCAGGAGATAAAATTAATACTGCTCAGAACTATGCACTATCGGGAATGAGGAAACTTTCATCAGAAGACGAACTTCGTCGGGGATACAATAGGTAAAGTTCTGAATGAAGAACCAGGCAAACTGCTGGGGATGCTGGGACAAATCAAAGACCACCAAATTTCTCAATAATCATCATATTCTTCTTGGAAATCGCGAAATAAACCAATTGCAAGGTAGAGATAACTAGATCTGACTCGCACATGGGAGAAACTGTTGCGGTTATGCAACACAAATGCAAATGGGGATCTGGAGACCAAATAAAGGTTTCGAGATACCCAGGATTCAATCAAGTCACAACTAGGGAACGCAAGTCGTGAACACCTCGTATGGGGAAGATAAGCTGCAAAGGGGACCAATCATCAACTCAAACGAGACAATAGGTTGATCAGGGAGAAAGTCATCAACCATGTTGGGGATGAATGAAAAATTGTTGGGGAGGAGGAAGTTACCAAACCAACTGCTTGGGGAAGACAAAATTACTTCACACTTCAAGACTTGCTTGTTCTTAGATTGTTGTTGACATTTCTTGCTGGAATCGATTATTCTTAAAGTGAATGTTTTTATTGTTTTAAGAAAAATAATTATTCATTGGTTTATTTATTTCAAAATTATCATCATAAAAGTTTAATTTTAAAATAGAAACAAATAAGAATAAAAATAATTGGATAAAATCTCAAATTTATTTAATAAAATGGTAGTGCACAAATGGTGGGACTCCATGGGTCTTTACAATGCTTGAAAAATGGTAATTTACATGGAAAAGGGACTACATTGATTGCAATGATCACTACTCTCCCTACCGACTTCAAAATCCATGGTGTTTGCCTTTGGTTGAGAATGATGAATCAGAACCAAATGACTGCTCAAAACTGCTTCCATGATTAGGACCAACCGAATGCAGTTACTTGCCATAATCCCTAATTTTTGCGTAGATTTCCCCAAGGTGGGTGTCATACCCTAAATTTTACCCTGAGTTTTCACTTGCATCAGCATAGCATAAATCGATCCATTTTGTCGTGCATTTCATCAGTTAAAAGCATTTATCAGGGTTTTAGATGAAAATTCAGAAGTTCTGGCATTTCATATGATCTTGATAATGATTCATTCAGTCATTTGTTGATTGAGAAGTAGAAATATTTGATTTCTCAATCTTAGTGCATCATTCATTCTGTTGCGTCTTATTTCAGAAGTTCATCAGGTGATAATCAAGAGTGTTGTCATCGTCTGAGTCTTTATAGGGTTTTGTTTATGTTTGAGAATCAAGAGTAAATGGTCAAAGAGCGATTCATTTGTATCTGATTGACTGTTCACGATTATTTAGTCAACAATTCAGTTCATTTACAAGACGTTTGCATTTTGTACTAATCATATCATGCATTTTGATCCGCATAATGTTTAAAATGTCACTCGAAATGATTTTTTTGGGTCTACGGACAGATCGGTCGAATCGTTTCTCAACTGTACATCGAATTAGCGGGCAAAAAATTTCAAAATTGAACTTGCAGACATCCACTTTCTTAATCTACGGTTCGCGTAGTTTAACCTGACATGCTCATTTTAATTTTTTGACTACTTTTTTTGTCGCTTTTTTATCCTCCTGAGCCTTTTTACCAATCATTTTTTATTTCAAAATTTGACCAAAAATTGTATGTTTTCCAGAAGTTCATTTCGCGTTATTCATTCTAGTGCGTCCATTTTAATTTTTCGAGCACTTCTTTTTTATTCGTATTAGTCCCTTTTATTTTCGTTTTTTGTCGAAATAACCAAAAAATAAAAATAAATAGAGTTAAGTAAATAATCAGTTAAATATTTATTTGCTATATTTAAAAAGATTTGAGTTTTATTCATTTTATTACATTTTAAATTTATTTTTACCTTTTAAAATACCCAAGGGCAATGTGGCCATTTTTATGGTAGATTTATTTTGTGTTTCTTTGTTTTGATCTTGTTCATTGGATCAATTTAATCAATGGTCCCAATTAAAAAATATTTGGATCCCTATCCTCAATTATCCTTCTCAACCAATGACCACTTGACACCTCACAAAAGGAAAGAGGCAAAGAAACACACATAAATCCTCTTGAACTCACACGCCCGTAAAGTAGGGGGTTAATTTGTTTGAATCACATTTAAACCGATTTTGTTTGAATCACTTTTAAACCGATTTTGTTTTAATTAAATTAAGTGGTTAATTAAAATTTGTTTAAATTAGTTAATTGTGATAATTAATTTTAATTACCTTGAATATTTTATTTAATCAAATAATTTTGATAATTAATTTTGATTAGATTAATTAAGTGGTTTAATTAAATTTTAATCAATTGATTTGTTAATTAAAAAATTAATCGACTTATGTCGTCACTATTTCAAAAAAATCGTCTCATTATCCTTTCAATAACATTTTCAAACCAAGCCCATTCAATATCATTTCGATTCAAAGCCACTTCAAAACCATTTTTATAATTCAATTCATCCGCAAACGTAAATACAAACCTCAGTCAATATTGAGTGCGCCTTTTTCAAATTAATTCAAAACACTTAATCCTGCTTAAACACCATTTCATTAAAGGTGAAAAGGGGGATGGTCTCAAGCATTCGATTCCTCTCCTCAATTACTTGGATACGAGTAGCCTTACTCGGCCATTCGAGCAATTGTCATCTATTAAAAAACTTTTGGCCCCTGTCACATCCAAACTATTTTCATAATCAAACTTTAAGTCAAACTCATTTTCATAACAAAATTGGACGAAAAAGGAGGTGGTCTGGAGCCTTCCATTCCCTTCCCCGAGTACTTGGATACGAGTAGCCTTACTTAGACATTCGAGTATTTGTCGTCTGTCCAAAATACATTAACCTTATTTAAATCCTTTTGAAATTAAGGGTGAAAAGGGAGATGGTCTGGAGGCTTCTATTCCTCTTCTCGAGTACTTGGATACGAGTAACCTTACTCGGCCATTTGAGTAATCGTCATCCAACAAAACACTCAACCAATCAAATTTGTTTTCCGCCTTTGTGTGACCCCAAAAGCATTTTCAAAAAAGAGTATGCAACATCCATTTTGATGCGAAACAAATAAAGACTTCAGCCTCCAAGAGCGAGCAACAAGTAAAGGTTTAATCGCTCAAATATGATCCAAGCATCACTCTCTTTAAAAGCAATCCACCCAGTAGTTCTCTTTGAATAGAACTATGTATGCCTTGAGTTCTTCATAGCACCTGAAGATACGTAAGAGCAGGATTGTGAAATCTTATCAGGCACATTACTATTAAAAAACCCTACATTTTTCTTTTCTTCCTTTTTTTTTCTCGCTCAGTAAGTAGAAGATGACAATTAACATTAGCTAACACTCTATCACAAGTTTAACTAAGTGGTTCCCGTTGAGTACAATGGATGTGAGGGGTGTTAATACCTTCCCCTTGCGTAACCGACTCCCGAACCCAAATTTGGTTGTGACGACCATTTTCTTTTTGAGGTTTTTCATGGGTTTTCCCTTTTCTTCATTTGAATAAATAAAGTTCGGTGGCGACTCTGTTCGAACATCTTTTCTGCGAGCGCGCGAGCGCTTCGCGAAGGATCGGGTTTTTTGAGATGCGACAGTGGGGTACTCAATCTACCGGGATAATTTTTATGTTTATGTCTCTAACTTTTGCCTGGATCGCCCTTTCAGATTTTCAATCCACTGAGACACTCATTTTTTCCTAAGCATCCCTTTCGGGTTTTCAACTTAGAGAGTTATTCTTTTCTTTCTAGGAGAAGTATTTCTTGATTGCATCGGTGTTCACAGGACGAGTGAACTTTTCACCATCCATAGTTGTAAGAACCAAAGCACCGCCTGAAAAGGCTCTCTTAACAACATATGGGCCTTCATAATTAGGAGTCCACTTGCCCCTAGCATCAGGTTTGAAAGATAAGATTTCTTGAGCACGAGGTCACCTTCTCGGAACACACGAGGCTTGACCTTCTTGTCGAAAGCTTTCTTCATTCTCTACTGATACAACTGACTATGACACATGGCTGTCAACCTTTTCTCTTCAATCAAATTTAGCTGGTCATATCTGGTATGACATCATTCAGCTTCTGTCAACTTGGCTTCCATTAATACACACAATGATGGGATCTCAATCTCCATAGGGAGCACAACATCCATGTCATAAATAAGAGAGAAATGGGTTGCCCCGGTTAAAGTGCGGATGGATGTATGGTACCCATGCAAAGCAAATGGGAGCATTTTATGCCAATCTTTATATGTTACAACCATCTTCTGAATGATCTTCTTGATGTTCTTATTTGCAGCTTCAACAGCCCCATTCATCTTAGGTCTGTAGGGAGAAGAATTATGATGTTGCAATCTTGAAGTCTTTGCAAAGAGGTTCCACCATATTATTATTCAAGTTCGATTCATTATCAGTAATGATCTTGCTTGGCACACCATAACGGCATATAGTCTGATTCTTGGTAAATTTGACCACCACCTGCTTGGTCACATTTGCATATGATGTCGCTTTAACCCGCTATGTGAAGTAGTCAATAGCCACCAAAATGAAACGATGTCCATTTGAAGCTTTGGGCTCAATCATATCAATTCCCCACATGGAGAAGGGCCATGGAGAGGAAATGACGTTCAACAGTGTCGGAGGAACATGAATCTTATCTGCATAAATTTGACACTTGTGGCATTTCTTCACAAACTTGCAATAGTCAGATTTCCATTGTCATCCAATAGTAACCTGCTCTTAACATCTTATTTTCCATAGCATGCCCATTGGAATGAGTACCAAAGGAACCTTCATGAACTTCAGTCGTCAACAGGTCTGTTTCGTGTCTATCCACGCATCTGAGAAAAACCATATTGATATTTCTCTTGTAAAGCACATCACCATTCAGGTAGAAATTTCCTGCTAATCTTCTTAAAGTCTTCTTGTCTTTCAAAGATACCCCAGATGGATAAATCTGACTTTGGAGGAAACATTTGATATCATAATACCATGGCTTTTCATCTTTGACTTCTCCAACAGCAAACACATGAGTTGGCCTATCAAGATGCATCACAATCAAATTAGAAACCTCATTCCAAAAATTCACCACAATCATTGAAGCCAGTGTTGCAAAAGCATCTTCCATCTGGTTTTCATCTCGCGGGATATTATGAAACTCAAACTTTGTAAACAAAGTTGATATCCTCCTCGCATAATCTCTATATGGTATCAAACCGGGTTGATTTGTCTCTCATTCCCCTTTGATCTGATTTACCACCAAAGCTGAATCTACAGAGACGTCAAGATATTTAATTCTGATATCAATGGCTTCTTCAAGACCCATAATGCAAGCTTCATTCTCAGCCATATTGTTAGTACACTTGAAGGTCAATCTAGTTGTAAACGTAAAATGTGTGCCTTGGGGAGTAACAATCCTTCCCCAATGCCATTACCATATGAATTAACAACTCCATCAAATACCCCCAACGGGAACCAGGTTCTGGCCCTTCCTCAAGCAATGGTTCATCACAATCCTTCATCTTCAAATGCAAAATCTCTTCATCAGGAAAATCATACTACACAGACTGATAATCTTCAATGGGTTGGTGAGCCAAATGGTCAGCCAAGACACTACCTTTAATAGCTTTTTAAGATCGGTATTCAATATCATACTCGGATAACAACAACTGCCAACGGGAGATCTTCCCTATTAAAGCAGGCTTCTCAAAAATGTACTTGATCGGATCTATTTTGGATATCAACCCAGTAGTATGATTCAACATATACTGACGCAGATGCTTAGCAGCCCAAGCAATGTGTAACATGTCTATTCAAGCGTAGAATACCAAGTCTCACAGTCGATGAAGTTTTTACTGAGGTAGTAAATTGCATATTCTTTCTTCCCATATTCATCTTGTTGACCAAGAACACATCCCATACTCTCTTCAAGCACAGTCAAACACATGATCAATGGTCTTCCTTCAACAGGAGGAGACAGAATCGGAGGCCCAAGTAAATACTCTTTGATACTATCAAAAGCTTTCTGGCAATCCTCGGTCCGATCACAAGACTGATCTTTCCAAAGAATCTTGAATATTGGCACACATGTGGCAGTCATATGCGATATAAATCTTGAAATATAGTTCAAGTGGCTGAGAAAACCTTTGACTTGCTTTTGAGTTTTGGGCGCAGGCATATCTTGTATTGCTTTGACCTTGGCAGGATCAACTTCAATACCCTTCTCACTGACAATAAAGCCCAACAACTTACCAGAGCGAACACCAAATGTACACTTATTGGGATTCAAGCGGAGTTTATACTTTCTCAACTTCTGGAATAACTTAAAGAAATGCTCAACATGTTCTTCTTTATCACTTGATTTAGCAATCATATCATCAACATAAACTTCGATCTCTCTATGCATCATATTGTGAAAAAGAGTGGTCATAGCTCTCTGGTACGTCGCACCAGCATTCTTTAGACCAAAAGGCATCACTCGATAACATAATGTTCCCTAACGTGTAATGAAAATGGTCTTCTCCATATCTTCAGGTGCCATCTTTATCTGATTATAACCAGAAAATATGTCCATAAATGAAAATACTTTTAATTTAGTTGTATTGTCTACCAACATATCAATGTGTGGCAGAGGAAAATCATCTTTCGGACTAGCTTTGTTCAAATCTTTATAATCAACGCACATACGGACTTTTCTATCTTTCTTTAGAACAGGAATAATATTGGCCACCCATTGCGGATATTCGGAGGTAACAAGAAAACGAGCATTAATGTGTTTCTGCACTTCCTCTTTGATCTTTACTGCCATTTCAGGATGAGTTCTTCTCAACTTCTGCTTGACGGGTGGGCATTCTGGCTACAACGGCAATCTATGCTCCACAATCTCAGAATCCAAACCAGGCATGTCTTGATAGGACCAAGCAAACACGTCTGAATATTCTCGGAGAAGATCAACCAACCCTTTCTTAACTTTTTGACACAATTGAGACCCAATCTTGACTTCCTTCACATCATCATCGGAACCCAAGTTGGCCAGTTCAATCTGCTCTTTGAACGGCTAAATGGCTCTCTCCTCATGCTCAAGTAAACGGGATAACTCATCAGATACTTCTTCATCATCATTCTCTTCCTCAGCTTCAAACATAGGGAAATCAAAGTTTGGAGAGGGAGTAGGATCATTATATTGAATGGGTTTGCGAACCAACTTGCATAATGATTTGATATTTTGATTTTAGAGAAATGGAGTGCAAACAAATATTATGCAGATGGAAAGTTCATTATTTATTTATGTTTTTTGTGATTACCATTTTCAGAAAAAGCGAAAAGTAAAATAAACATCATTGATGTTGATGAATAAAATTGTACTTTATTGATGATAATAAGAAAATTCTCGACAATGTTCACTTCTCCCTTAGGCATAGGAGAAGGATTTTTCTTAAAATAATAAAAACAAATTACTTAGAACGGTGAACAACAATAGAAGTATCAACAGCAACCCAGTTGTTGCAAGTATGGCCACTGTTGAAAAGTATATCTTCGGCAAATATTTTTATATCGTATCCACAGAGATTGGTTGATATTACCGCCGTTCTATAATCCAAATGTTGTAAGTTTAGAAAGTAACAAGGTTGTTTTGGTTGGAAAGTTATCTTGTGAGTAAATATCACTAAAAACAATAAAATGGTTTTAATCTAATATAAAACCTTGGCAAGATTGGAGTTCACTATTTCAAATGTTTATGCTTCCTTATGATAACTATATAGATTTAAGATTATTGATGATGTTCAAGTATCCTCTCAAAGTCATTTATGTCTAAATGATATTGTGATAATCACTATATTGATCCTTAGACGATCTCTCCATCTAACTATCAATATAGCAATCTTTAATGTTTAATACCAAAGAAGAGTAACGAGTAAATCTATCTCTACAACTTATTCACTACTTGAAAATTTGTTTTATGTCAAGACTCAAATAATCTCTCTCGACAACTACTCAAATCTGGTTTTCAACTTAGGGCAAAAACAGTATTCAATACATCAACAATCCTCATCATACATATAAATCAAATGGAATACATAAACATATGAGAATAGCTACTACCTCCAATCTTGACAAAGGGGAGTTTAGCTCCTCATCATCATTGTTCAAAGCAGAAAGTTAAAGAAGAAAAACTCTGTTTTTCTCTCTTATAAAAAGCTCTCAATATCAATGTGTGTATGATAATAGTCTAATGTCCTAATGCCCTAGCATAATGTATTTGTTTCTAACAAAAAAGGTTGACATTTCCCTAATTGGCCATTGTCATATAAAGCAGAAAAGCAATTCCCAGGCAGACATCAAAATGGCAATAAACTTTTCCTGCAAAACAGCACTTTTGACCCTCAGTCAGCTTGCTGGATTCGCAGCCTTCGCGTCGCGAAGGCAGTTTGCGGCGCGAACTGTTGCTTCTCCAGCTTCCTTGTTTGGCAAGCTTCCTCCAAGATGTGGTGTTGCAATCCAAGGCCTTTCTTATCCCAAAATTCTACAAAACTAACAAAAAGGTGAAATAACTATTCAAAACAAAATAAATTAAACCTAATTGCATTTATACAAAATAGTGAGAATAAAAGTGTGTAATTACATCAAAACTTGGTAAAAGGGACCAATAAAATGATATAAAAAGTAGTACTAATTGGTCCCTAACAACTCTCTTCAACTTAGCATTTTGTTTGTCCCTAAACAAAAGTTTCCACCCTTATAACCAAAGCAATGACACAAAAAAATTGAAACAAGGATTTACCAAGGACATTCAAATGGTCAAAAGCGTTTGGCACTTTCTCAATTCACCTATCTCAATTCTAGATCAAAACATGAATAAGGGAAATGGTAAAGTGCAAAAATCATTCCAATGGAATTCAAAACCATAAATGTCAAAATTGAATCAAACTTACACACACATCATAATAATGATGAATAACATGAAGGGTTACTTTCACTCATCCAAGCAATTAAATCAACAACAACTCAAATCATGCGGTTATCACAACAAATACCAAATCATGTGAAAATTGAGAATCAAGAGGTCTTTCAAAGGTTGTAATGTGGCTTAGGTTACAAGAAAGGATATGATTAAGAGAATTTACAAAGTTGCCTATCCTAAGGGAGCATTCCCAAATATTCAACTCTACACAATTCCAATTTCTTTGATCCCTATCTTTTTCTTTCCACATCCACACAACCATGAGCATTTCTTTGTTTTTTTTTTTTTTTTTCGTTGCTCTATGGTTTCAAGGGTGATTTCTTTTTTCTTGTTTCTTTTCAAATTTTCACCATTTCATAAGAAACTCACTTTTCCAAGTTTCTGATCACTTCTCATTTTACTCTCCCCAACTTAGGTTTCAAAACCAAATTTATTAAATGATGCTCCCTACTTAGAAATAAGCACAAGGCAAAATTTGTAACAACTCGGTTTGAGGTTTCAACTGATACGAAAGAAATTAGGATTCATTTATTTCACAATTTTCAATTGATTTTACAATGATCAATCAAATGAATCCTAAAATAAGCTCAAAGGGGTTTAACTACGGATTATTCCTCACAAGGTTAGTTGATTCAAACTTTTTGGTTAAGTGGTTTTTCTCACAAACAATGCCTCTATCATTTTCAAAATTTCACACAAAAATAGATTGATGCATGATTTAGCATGATAAGAATGAGTTAAAATAATGCTCGGTTTCCCGCTTTTTAGTGTACAATGGAAAGTTTCCTCACAATTAGTTAAGTCCTATTTTGATTCAAAACTGACATATACTTCAATGAATTTATGAAATGGAATTTGCACACACCATCAAACTACTCATGTTAAGTCTAGAAAGCGATAAAGTGTACCTTGAAATGCCGACACTAATTCTTATCATCACCACTCGAAGTGTCCTATGCTTCTTTCTTTGCGATCACTTCTCGGTTGCTTAAAGCTTAACTTAAGAATAAGAACAATTAAACAAAAATGTTGGTAAACCACAATTTGATTAAAACACACTTAAATCTCAACTAGCATTCACGCAATTGTCAAAATACTAACAAAAATAAAGTGCCAAAATAAAGTTATGGTGAACTAGAGCCACCCAAAAGTACATCCAAATTCCCAAAAACAAAAACAGAAACAGAAATAGTACAAAGAAACTCAAAAATACAACAACTTTTCAATTCTCCAAATTTTCAATCCTCCTCCTCTTCATCACCACCTACATTTCCAAGAACATCCTCCATCTCCTCATTTGGGTCTGCACTACCTCCTGCACCCCCCATAAAATTTGGCCTGCCCTTAGGCCAATTAGCATAAGCTGCATAGTCAGCTTGCGAAGGAAAAGTTCGGGCCTCTAGTGCCAGAAACGTGTTCTGGAACTGCTGCTGCATGGCATCGAAGAGAAAAGATTGAGACCTCCTGGAGGCCTCAAAGCTCTCGCAATAGTAGTTGGCAAACGCCATCTGATTAAAACCTGGGGTAGTGTGAGGTTGAGGTTGAGGTTGAGGTCGAGGTCTGGCTCGGGCTCTGGATGAAGAAGTGCCAGGTGCATCAGTCTTATCATTTGGGTTTTGCAGAAACCTGTTCAGATATGAGTCATTGATCACACTGGTGATCGAGAAGTGTACTTCCTCAGGGATGGGAACATTTGCCTTACGGCACAGTCCCATGATAAGTCCTGGATATGCGAGTACACCAGCTTTGCCACCGAAATTGGTTCCGCTTAAAACTATCTTTCTCAGTTCGCCTGCAATGAGGGCTGCGACATCCACAGACTTCCCGACCATGATGCAGTACAATAGACACCCTACGTCCATAGGAATTGTGGTGGTGTGGCTTCTTGGTCGGATATTAGTCAACAGTAGCACCAGAAAAGCCCTAGCTCCCAAATTAAAATTTTCTCTTTTCCACAATTTCGGCTGTCCTTGATCATTCAGTTCGTAGGATTTTCCGCTGAGACATAGGGTAGCATTGACCGCTTCCAGATTCCACCTGTTAGCTACCTCCATGGTGCTGTACTCACAACACTCACCCTCTCCGAGAGTTAGGGGATTACCCAGATAAGAATTAATGTCATCCCTTCCAAAGGAAACGATCTTGCCCCTTACCCTGGATCGGTAAATGAAAGTCGTACCCTCCTCGTGATGCATAGCATTCGCATAAAATTCTCGAACAATATCGTAGTTGATTGCTGCTTCTGGTTCGCATAACTTCATCCACTTTCGTCGTTCAAAAGCAGCAACCACGCTATGATACACCCCGGTTGATGCTAGCCGGATAAACCTCTCAGGCAAAATGGTTCTCTTAATGAGGCTCTCGAATCGTGCCTCGTGTTCATCACTTATGAACTTTCGGAATGAACGGGCTTGAGGAGGTGCCATGGTTTTAGTTCTTTTAGACATCTGCAATCAACACCAGAACAACCACAGAACAAACATGAACAGGATTAGCAAACAATCAACACAAAAACATGGTGCTGGAATTCACAGTTCGCGGCGCGGAGGCCCGTTCGCGGCGCGAATTTTGCGAATCCAGGAAATTTCCCAGAGCTTCCTAGGGTTCCTCAAGTGGGAAGCAATCTACTCCCAATCAATCAAAATTCTCAACTCTACCCTAATCCTACTCTAAATCAAACATGCATAGTGATTTCAAGAGGTAATCTACAGAAAAATTTGATTTCTAACCAACCCTAAATGAAAAACCCAAAAAGGATTGGAAAAGAGAAATTGAAGAGTACATACCTTTTGAATCACTAAATCTTGCTAACAATTGAAGATTTGAACAATGGGAACTGAAGAATTTTAAGATTTGGTGGGATTTTGAGAGTTGGGTAAAAGCGCGGCGAAGTTGGTTTGAAATGAGAAAGGTTTGAAATGAGAAAAGAAATGACCTAAACAGAATTTAAGTGACTCTGTCCTACAGTGTTCGCGGCGCGAACAGGGGGTCGTGGCGCGAACTGCACAAAACAGAACCCACTCAAAAATTTTCATTCAGTTCGCGGCGCGAACAAGGGGTCGCATGACGCGAACTGCAAAAAACAGAACCCACTCAAAATGTTTCATTCAGTTCGCGACGCGAACAGGGGGTCGCGGCGCGAACAGCAAAAAACAGAACTTTACAATTCTAAAACTTTAACAGAGATAAAAAAACACACAACAGAGAAAAATAAAATTCAAACTTACGACGTTGGGTTGCCTCCCAACAAGCGCTTTATTTAACGTCGTTAAGAGCTCGACGGTACCTCGATTAGCCTGGTCCAGATAAGGAAATGACACACACATCACGGTTTATGTCACCGCTATGATAGACTTTCAGTCTTTGACCATTGACAGTCCAGCTCTCTTGTGACATTGGATCCTCTATCACAATGGCTCCATAATTCCGTACTTCCTTGACAACAAATGGTCCTGACCACTTCGACTTCAACTTACCCAGAAATAACTTCAACCTTGAGTTAAAAAGCAATACCATCTGTCCAACATGAAACTCCTTATGGCGGACCTTTCCATCATGGTATGCCTTTACCTTTTCCTTGTACAACTTATTAGAATGGTATGCATCGTTCCTTAGTTCCTCCAATTCATGGAGTTGACCTTTCCTTCTTTCTCCAGCTAGAGTGGAGTCGAAATTCAAGAACTTAAGATCCCATAATGCTCTATGCTCCATTTCCACTGGAAGATGACAAGTCTTCCCATACACCATTGGAAACGGAGTCAGCCCAATAGGTGCTTTGTAGGCAGTGCGATACGCCCACAAAGCTTCATCCAGTTTTAAGGACCAATCTTTTCTTGAATTAGAGACTGTTTTCTCAAGGATCCATTTGACTTCCCTGTTTGAAACCTCAGTTTGACCGTTCGCTTGTGGGTGGTAATGAGTGGTCACCTTGTGCTTTACACCATAATGTTGCTGAACTTTTTCTAAGGGTGTATTGCAAAAGTGTGAGCCTCCATCACTTACCAACACTCTAGGCACACCAAAACGTGAAAATATGTTCTTCTTTAAAAATTTAATCACAGTTTTGGCATCGGCCTTAGGTGAGGCAATTGCTTCCACCCACTTCGAAACATAATCAACAGCTACTAGTATGTACTCATTTGAGAAAGAAGAGGGGAATGGGCCAACGAAATCAATACCCCAACAATCAAAAACTTCCACTTCTAGCATGTTGGTTAGAGGCATTTCATCCCGTTTTCCTATTCCTCCACTCCGTTGGCATGTATCACAACTCTTCGCATGTTCGTGCGCATCTTTGAATAAAGATGGCCAATAAAAACCCGATTGGAGTACTTTAGTGGCTGTTCTCAAACCACTATAGTGATCTCCATATGGAGAGTTGTGACAGTGCCAAAGAATGTCTCTTGACTCCTCAATTGTTACACACCTTCTCAAAATATTGTCTGCTCCTACTTTAAACAGATAAGGATCATCCCAAACATAATATTTTGCATCTGCCAAGAATTTCCTTCTTTGATTGCAAGTGAGGTCTTCCGGTGTTAAACCAGTTGCTTTGTAGTTAGCAAAATCAGCAAACCAAGGCCTCACTTGAATCGCATAAAGTTTTTCATCTGGAAATTCTTCTCTCACCTCCTCTTCTTTGTTTGTAATGTCTACATTGACCAACCGAGACAAATGATCCGCCACCAAGTTTTCAGAACCTTTTTTATCCCGAATTTCTAGAGCAAACTCTTGTAATAAAAGGATCCAACGAATAAGCCTTTGTTTTGAATCCGGCTTGGTAAGCAGATATTTTATCGCTGAGTGGTCAGTGTAGATTACAACTTTTGAACCAATCAAATAAGCTCTAAATTTTTCCAATGCATATACTATGGCTAGTAATTCCTTTTAAGTTGTTGCGTAATTAACTTGTGCTTCATTAAGCACCTTACTAGCATAGTGTATGGCATGGAAAACTTTATCGCTTCTTTGTCCTAACACCGCACCAACTGCATAATCGCTAGCATCACACATGAGTTCAAAATCAAGGTTCCAGTTTGGTGCTACGATTATTGGTGCGGTGACCAACTTTTCTTTCAAATCTAAGAAAGCTTTAAGACATGACTCATCAAAAAGAAAAGGCGTACCTTTGTTGAGCAAATTGCTCAATGGCTTTGCGATCTTTGAAAAATCTTGTATGAATCTCCGGTAGAAACTGGCATGTCCTAGAAAGCTTCTTATCCCTTTAATGTTAGTTGGAGGTGGCAGTTTCTCAATAACCTCCACCTTGGCCTTGTCCACCTCTAACCCTTCAGAAGAAATCTTGTGACCAAGTACTATACCCTCAGTGACCCTAAAATTGCATTTTTCCTAGTTGAGCACTAGGTTGGTCTCCACGCATCTCCCCAAAACTACATCAAGGTGTTTTAAGCACAATTCAAAAGATGATCCATAAACAGAAAAATCATCCATGAACACCTCAATGCATTCTTCTATCAAGTCCGAAAATATAGCTTGCATACACCGTTGAAATGTGGCCGGTGCATTACATAACCCAAAAGGCATTCTTCGATAAGCAAAGATGCCAAAAGGACACGTAAAACCTGTCTTCTCATGATCTGCCGGGTTTACTGAAATTTGATTATATCTCGAATATCCGTCCAAGAAACAGTAGAAATTTTTACCGGCTAACCTCTCCAACATTTGATCCATGAAGGGTAGTGGGAAATGATCTTTCCTTGTGGCTTGGTTCAACCTTCTATAGTCGATACACATCCTCCACCCTGTCACTGTTCTTGTCGGAATCAACTCATTTTTATCATTTTTGATTACCGTCATTCCGCCTTTCTTGGGGACCACTTGTACCGGACTCACCCATGCACTATCGGATATAGGATAAATCATTCCGACTTCCAACAGTTTGACAACTTCTTTCCGGACCACCTCTTTCATTGATGGATTCAGACGCCTCTGAGGTTGCGCAACTGGTTTGAAATTCTCCTCCATCATGATCTTATGCATGCAATAGGCCGGACTAATACCCTTCAAGTCGGATAACACCCACCCTATTGCACCTTTGTTCTTTTTCAATACTTGAATCAACTTGTCTTCCTCTTGTGTGGACAACGCGTTGCTTATAATCACTGGTTTGGTACACTCGTCTCCAAGAAACACATACTTCAAGTGTGACGGAAGCATTTTCAACTCTAACTTTTGCTCCTCCGTTTTCTTCTTTGCATCCAAGTCTTCCGTTAATTCTTCTTGATAGGCCAGCTCACCACAAGATTCTAGCTCGTGCAACATTGCTTTGATCTCTCGTTCCTCATTGTCGGTTAACACGTTGTATGCTCCGATAAGGGATCTTTCTAGAGGATTAGAAATATGAATTTGGTTCGCGACCTCCACTACTTCCTCTTCAATTGCATCGATTCGGAAAGAATCATGCTTGTCGGTTGGATGCTTCATTGCTTCGAAAAGATTAAAAGTCACCTCTTCATCTTGCACTCTCACCTTCATTAGCCTATCATCTATGTCGATCATCATCCGAGCTGTTTTCATAAAAGGTCTTCCAAGAATTAGGGGTACATCACGGTCCTCATCCATCTCTACTATTACAAAATCCACCGGAAACAAAAATTTGTCCACTTTCACAAGCATGTCTTGGGCGATTCCGTATGGTGAGGTGGTAGACTTGTCGGCTAGTTGTAGAGTCATTCTCGTCGATTTAATCTCAACATTCCCCAATCTTTTGACAATGGAGAGGGGGATTAAATTTATACTAGAGCCCAAGTCAATCAACCCATTTCCAACGTATGTGCTTCCAATGGTTACTGGTAGAACAACCCGGCCCGGATCGGACTCCTTCCTTGGGAGAGTCTTTTGGATGATGGCGCTACACCGTGCATCAAGCAATATGGTCTCATCTTCCACATGTCGCCTTTTCTTGGTAAGAATGTCCTTCATGAATTTAGCATACCGTGGCATTTGTTCTAATGCATCAGCAAATGGAATGTTGATTTGGAGTTGCTTGAAGATTTCCATGAACCGTGCATAATGCCTAGCATTGTCCTTCCTTGATGGAGCATGTGGATAGGGTAGATGTTGAGTTGGAATGACGCTCATCCCTTTCTCAGATTTCTTCTTCTTCTTTGATTCAGCATCTTTTTTTTCTTCCAGATCAATCTGCTGCTCAGTTGGCAAAACCTGCTGTTTTCGCGGCGCGAAGGTGATTCGCGGCACGAACTGAGCATTTCCAGTAGCATTTTCCCTTTCACCAACTATGTCTTTTTTTTTCAGCATCCCATCAGTGATGTTCTCTTCTACAATCTCTTCACCTTTTTTACTTACCAACTCTTTACCACTCCTTGTGACAATTGCTTTGCAATGCTCCTTTGGATTCGGTTGAGTGTTAGCAGAGAAAGAAGGCCCTGCATTTTGTTCCGACAGTTGCTTCGCGAGTTGGCCTACTTGATTTTCCAGATTTTTAATTGCTGCTTCGTTACTCTTCTGATTTGCCATGGAAGCTTGCATGAATTGTTGAAGAGTGTCTTCTAGCTTGGAATTTCCTCCTTGCGACTGCTGTCCTTGAGAGTTTGGATGTTGGTAAGGACTTTGCTGCTGAAAATTTTGATTGTTGAACCTTGACGGTTGATAGCCTTGATTGTTTCTTGGTTGGTAACCTTGATTGTTAGGCTGTTGTCTTTGATAGCCCTGATTTTGATTGTTCACATAACTCACTTCTTCTTGGGGTGGAGGACAAAAACCAGTAGGGTGATCCCCTTGACATAATTCACAACATGCTACTTGATGCTGAACTTGAAACCCTTGAATCTCTTTTATTTGCTGTGGAAGCTTGGCCATTTGTTGAGTGAGAAGCTCCACTTGTTGAGAGAGTAGCTTGTTTTGAGCAAGGATGGCATCATTGGTATTTAACTCAAGAACTCTCGGCTTACGTTGTGAAGGGCTACGATCATGTTGACTTTGATGATCATTGAGGGCCATCCGTTCAATAATGACTTTAGCTTCTTCCGCAGTTTTTGACATAAGCGAGCCACCCGCGGTGGCGTCCAGAAGTGTCTTGTGAGTTGATTGGAGTCCATTTAGAAAAATATGGATTTGAGTGAGCTCATCAAAACCGTGTCCCTTACATTTCCTCAACATTGATTTGAATCTTTCCCAAGCTTCATTTAGAGACTCGTTGCCTCCTTGAGTGAATACCGCAATAGCCGTTTTGGCTTCCATGAATCGGGATTGAGGGAAGTATCTTTCTAAGAACTTTTCTTCTAACAAATTCCAATCCGTCGTTACTCTTGCCGCTTGATCAAGGTACCACTCTTTTGCCTTCCCCACTAAGGAGTGTGGGAACATCCTTTTGAATAGTGCCTCTTCACCCGTTTCATCAATTCCCGTAGAACCCGCAATCTCATAAAATTTGATGAGATGGGTATACGGATCTTCATGATCCATTCCGGTGAATGGATTTGCGTAGAGAAGTTGGAGGATTCCGGTCTTCATCTCCGTATTTCTTCCTCCACGGGCAAATTGAGCATTTCTTCTTGGACTATTAGCGGACATTTCGGTACGATTGTCATCCGCCATGTTTCCGTCACAAGCCTCTACAACCACTTCTTTGATTGGAACAAGTGCGAAAGTAGATGCTTCTTCTCTCCGGTTCCTCTCTTCGGCTAGTTTCCTTCTTCTTCGTGTTTTGCTATTGAGCTTCCGAAGTGTTCTTTCAATTTCAGGATCGAATTGAAGTTGCTCCTCGGTTGCTTTTCCTCGCATGCACTAGAATCTACAAAACTAACAAACCAAGTGAAACAAAAGAGGGATAATAATAATTGTAACACAACTTAAAACAAAGAATTATTGCAATGCTTGTAATATCGACACCAATCCCCGGCAACGACGCCAATTTGTTGAAAAGTATATCTTCGGAAAATATTTTTATATCGTATCCACAGAGATTGGTTGATATTACCGCCGTTCTATAATCCAAATGTTGTAAGTTTAGAAAGTAACAAGGTTGTTTTGGTTGGAAAGTTATCTTGTGAGTAAATATCACTAAAAACAATAAAATGGTTTTAATCTAATATAAAAGCTTGGCAAGATTGGAGTTCACTATTTCAAATGTTTATGCTTCCTTATGATAACTATATAGATTTAAGATTATTGATGATGTTCAAGTATCCTCTCAAAGTCATTTATGTCTAAATGATATTGTGATAATCACTATATTGATCCTTAGACGATCTCTCCATCTAACTATCAATATAGCAATCTTTAATGTTTAATACCAAAGAAGAGTAATGAGTAAATCTATCTCTACAACTTATTCACTACTTGAAAATTTGTTTTATGTCAAGACTCAAATAATCTCTCTCGACAACTACTCAAATCTGGTTTTCAACTTAGGGCAAAAACAATATTCAATACATCAACAATCTTCATCATACATATAAATCAAATGGAATACATAAACATATGAGAATAGCTACTACCTCCAATCTTGACAAAGGGGAGTTTAGCTCCTCATCATCATTGTTCAAAGCAGAAAGTTAAAGAAGAAAAACTATGTTTTTCTCTCTTACAAAAAGCTCTCAATATCAATGTGTGTATGATAATAGTCTAATGTCTCAATGCCCTAGCATAATGTATTTGTTTATAACAAAAAAGGTTGACATTTCCCTAATTGGTCATTGTCATCTAAAGCAGAAAAGCAATTCCCAGGCAGACATCAAAATGGCAATAAACTTTTCCTGCAAAACAACACTTTTGACCCTCAGTCAGCTTGCTGGATTCGCAGCCTTCGCGGCGCGAAGGAAGTTCGCGGCGTGAACTGTTGCTTCTCCAGCTTCCTTGTTTGGCAAGCTTCCTCCAAGATGTGGTGTTGCAATCCAAGGCCTTTCTTATCCCAAAATTCTACAAAACTAACAAAAAGGTGAAATAACTATTCAAAACAAAATAAATTAAACCTAATTGCATTTATACAAAATAGTGAGAATAAAAGTGTGTAATTACATCAAAACTTGGTAAAAGGGACCAATAAAATGATATAAAAAGTAGTACTAATTGGTCCCTAACAGCCACGTGTCACGAAGCTGTCACAAGCCTCATCTTCATCACCATTATCCTCAGTAATGGCAGATGAGTGATGATTATTCCCATGAATGAACCCTCCACTGCGGAAAATTGGTTGCATAACATTGACATTGGCGTTGAATGGCCCTAGTTGAAATCCTAACCCTGCCCTATTCTTGTTCTCGGTGACTTCCACAATACGGCCCCACTTATCAATACTGCCAACTTGAATAGCCTCTGGCGCATCATTCAAAGAAGACATGGGTGCCCCATCTTTCTTCAATTCATCAGCAATGGACAAAGCTTGTAATGACATTTTTACTTTCTCCTCAGCATCAACATAAGAAAAGGATGACAAATGGCTCACCAATAATGCCTTCTCCCCACCAACAATGACAAGCTTGTCGTTCTTCACATATTTTAGCTTTTGGTGTAGATTAGATGTCACGGCTCCAGCTTCATGAATCCATGGCCTTCCCAACAAGCAACTATAGGCCGGGTGGATATCCATCACTAGAAAAGTAATTTGGAAATCACTCGGACCTATCTTAACCGGAAGGTCCACTTCTCCAATGACAGTTTTACGAGAACCGTCAAACGCCTTAACAACTACGTCGATGTACCTCATTGGGGCGCCTTGATAGGAGAGTTTTGACAGAGTTGACTTCGGAAACACATTCAGTGATGATCCTGAAGGAGAAGGGCGATCCAAAATGCAACGGAATTTAAAATTTCTCCTTTAGTGATCCTTACGAATGGGCATGATCAGTGATACAATCGTTACCTCTTGTGGTGATTGTAACCTTTGATGCAGATCTATGGAGCGATCACGAACGTTGAACGATGACAAAGCCTCTACTCAGTCCACACGAACGGATTCCTTCAATCTCAGTGCTAGCTGCTACGAATGAAGGCTTTGAGTGAGAGAGAGAGAGAGAGAGAGAGAGAGAGAGAGAGAGAGAGAGAGAGAAATGAAATTGCAACTGCACAAATGCTTCTACACAAGGGTTATATTTATAGAACCACTTGTGTGGGCTGCAAGCTACAAAAATCACTCAAGTGTATGTGGCCCATATCTTATAATATGCCAAAATCACTTAAGCGCGTGGTACCTTACCATATTTCGTATTCTACTTAAGTACACCGTACCTTACGATGTTCTACAATTCACTTAAGGGCACTGTACATTACGGTATTCGTTAGTTACTTTATCTCTCATCAATCCTTCCTTTTGTGTGTGACCCTGTAGGTTTTCGCGGCATTGGCAATTATATTAAATCACGTATTTAACATAATAAACAGTGAGCGGTATCTAGCAACACATCACTGCTACCCAGGACACGAAAATGTCATGTGATCTGACAAATCCTTTTGTGATAATACTTATATGTACAATTACCCTTTTGCCCTTATGGTAATATTAAACACAAGGCATAGACCGTGTCATCCTTGTCCAATTCAATATTGGACCCATAGACACTTATCCTGTTTCGCAGGATGGGAAAATTCCATCTAGGTCACTCATGTCCCTTAGCACGCTTCGTGGAGTAACCATCAACTGTCTTTATGGTCATCCAGTTACGGACAATGTTTGATCAGCAATAAGGCACTCGACTCTACATCTAGGGTCCATAGTGGTTTCAGGTCAAAGGGTGGTATACACCATTATCACCATGAGAATAACTTATGACACTTTGCATAATATTCTATATAGTATTCTCATAGAGGGTCAATCCAGTATAAATATTACTCTTAATATTCATACCTATGTTTAAGACTTGATAACTCCTTATCCATGATCTATGAGATGTGATCATCAGTCTATATACATAATAGTCTTAATGCTTTAATGTTATCCCACTTCACAATAAAGCTCGACTATGGATACTTTAAGAATAATGTCCTTGTGTTTAATGTGGTCTCATGATTAAGTCACACTTGATACATTAAACGGACTATCTATTCTAGGGACTTTATTAGACAAACATAATAAAGAAAAAGCCTTTTATTATTAATAAATAATTCGATACAAGTACCAAAACTATTGGCCTCTAGGGCTTACACCAACAATCTCCCACTAGCACTAGAGCCAATCAGGCATACCCCTAATGCCCATAGATCTAGTATGGCCATCATGCTTCTGCTGCGCAAGAGGCTTTGTTAGTGGGTCAGGAATATTGTCAAGTATAGGTACTCTGCATATTTTCACATCTCCTCTATCTATTATCTCTCGAATGAGGTGATAACGCCTAAGTATGTGTTTGGATCGTTTGTGAGATCTAGGCTCCTTAGCTTGTGCGATGGCACCTATGTTATCACAATAGAGACCAATGGGATCCACAATGCTAGGAACTTTGCCAAGTTCACTAATGAACTTTTTGATCCAAACAACTTCCTTTGTTGCGCTTGAGATAGCAATATACTCGGCCTCAGTTGTAGAATCAGCAACTGTGTCTTGCTTTGAACTTTTCCAGCTCACAGTGCCACCATTTAAGCAAAACACATAACCAGATTACGATCTAAAGTCATCCTTATCTGTCTGGAAACTAGCATCAGTGTATCCAATTATAGCCAGCTCTTCCTGACCTCCATATATCAAGAATTAGTCCTTAGTCCTTCTCAAATACTTAAGGATATTCTTGACAACTACCCAATGAGCATCACCAGGATCAGATTGGTACCTACTCGTTGCACTTAAAGCATACGAGACATCTGGTCGAGTACATAACATGGCATACATGATAGATCCTATTGCAGATGCATATGGAATCTTATTCATGCGATCCCTTTCTTCCTTAGTTGAAGGGGATTTTGTTTTTGATAGACACATGCCATGTTGCATAAGTATGAATCCTTTCTTGGAATCATGCATATTAAAGCGTCTCAGCACTTTGTCTATGTACGTACTCTGACTTAGGCCAAGCAGTTTTTGTGATCTATCTCTATAGATTCTGATTCCTAATATATAGGCTGCTTCACCTAGGTCCTTCATAGAAAAGCATTTCCCCAACCAAGACTTTACTTGTTGCAGGGTAGGTACATCGTTTCCAATGAGTAATATGTCATCTACATATAATACCAGGAAAACGATCATGCTCCCACTAACCTTCTTGTAGACACAAGGCTCATATTTGTTCTTGATGAATCCATATTGTTTTACCGTTTCATCAAAACGAAGATTCCAGCTTCTGGAAGCTTGCTTCAATCCATAGATTGATCTTTGTAACTTACATATCTTTTGGGCTTCTTCTGGTATGTCAAATCCTTCAGGCTGTGTCATGTACACATTCTCAAGAAGATTCCCATTAAGGAAAGCAGTTTTGACATCCATCTGCCATATTTCATAATCATGATATGCAACGATAACAAGTAAAATCCGAACAGATTTAAGCATTGCAACTAGTGAAAAGGTTTCATCATAGTCAACCCCATGAATTTGCTTATATCCTCTTGCAACCAGTCTTGCCTTATAGGTATGTACCTTACCATCCATTTCATTCTTCTTTTTGAAGACCCACTCGCATCCTATAGGGTTAACTTCTACAGGAGGCTCTACCAAGGTCCAAACTTGGTTTGTGTACATGGAATCCATTTCAGATTTCATGGCTTCTAGCCATTCTCAGACTAGGGACCAGTTATGGCCTCTTGGTAGGTCAGAAGCTCATCTTGATCCATGAGTAATACATCACCTTGATCAGTTATGAGATATCCATATCTCTCAGGTTGGTGATGTATCCTGCTTGACCTACGTTGGTCTTGTTCTACTTGAGCAGGTTGCTCTTCCACAACTACTTGTGTTTCCTGCTCTAATTCCTCCATAGGTGTATCGATGCTTTGTGATTCTTGAATTTCTTCAAGATCTACTTTCCTCCCACTGATTCCTTTGGAAATAAAATCCTTTTCTAGGAAAACTTCAGGTCGAGCGACAAACACTTTGCCCTCAGAAGGATTGTAGAAGTAATACCCTCTTGTTTCTTCAGGATACCCCACAAATAAGCATCTGTCAGATTTGGGCTCAAGCTTAGTTGAAATTTGTCGTTTCACATAAACTTCGCAAACCCCATTTTTCATGTAAGACATATGTGGTTTCTTACCACTCCATATCTCATATGGTGTCTTCTCAACCTTTTTGGATGGAACACGGTTAAGTGTGTAAGCTGTTGTCAATAGTGCATGTCCCCAAAAGGAGTTTGGAAGATGGGCGTGGCTCATCATGGATCAGACCATGTCTAACAGGGTTCAATTTCTTCTCTCAGATACATCATTCCACTGGGGTGTTCCAGGAGGAGTAAGTTGGGATAGGATCCCACACTCTTTCAGATGGTCATCAAACTCTAGGCTTAAATACTCACCACCTCGATCTGATCGAAGAGTTTTAATATTCTTACCTAGTTGGTTTTGTACTTCATTCTTGAATTCCTTGAACTTTTCAAAGGACTCTAATTTGTGTTTCATTAAATACACATACCCATATCTACTGAAATCATCAGTAAATGTGATGAAGTACTGAAAACCTCATTTAGCTGGTATGTTCAGTGTTCCACATACATCAGTATGTATGAGGGCCAAAAGATCATCAACTCTTTCACCTTTTCCTATGAATGGAGACTTTTTCATCTTTCCAATTAAACAAGATCTGCATGTCTCATATGATTCATAATCAAAAGAGTCCAAGAGTCCATCTTTATGGAGTTTGGAAATGCGTTTCTCATTTGTGTGGCCTAATCGACAATGCCAAAGGTAAGTTGGATTTAACTCATTAGGTTTCATCCTTTTAGTATTAATGTTATAAATAGGCATTTCAAGATCAATGATATATAGTCCATTGTTCATTTGTGCAGTAGCATAGAATATATCATTCAAATAAATTGAGCAACAATTGTTCTTTATTATAAATGAAAAACCAAACTTGTCCAAACAAGAAACGAAAATAATATTCCTTCTAATTGCAGGTACATAATAACAATTCTCTAACTGAATTATTAAACCACTAGGTAAAGTCAATACATAAGTTCCTACGGCTAAAGCAGCAACCTTTGCTCCATTGCCAACTCGTAGGTCAACTTCACCTTTTGCCAAATCTCTACTCCTTTTTAGCCCCTGCACATTGCTACAAATGTGAGAACCGCATCCAGTATCTAATACCCATGATGTAGAAGTAGATAAATTAATTTCAATAACAAAAATACATGAAGTTGAAGTCTCTACTCCATTCTTCTTATCTTCCAGGTACTTTGGGAAGTTTCTCTTCCAGTGTCCGGTCTTACCGCAATCGAAGCAGGTGCCTTCTTTTGTTATGCCTCCACTAGGCTTCAAAGCAGCAGCAGTGGGTTTGGGTTTGGCAACTTCCTTGCCTTTCCCTTTATCATCCTGCTTGGTGGGTCTTTTTTTTTGTCTCTTTCCATTTTCGATCATCAGAATGGACTTCCCTTTTGACTTCAGATTCTGCTCACCAGTTCTTAACATGGCTAGCAGTTCATGAAGAGATTTGCCCATACCATTCATATTGAAATTTAGGACAAATTGACTGAATCTATCTGGCAACGATTGCAAGATTAAATCAGTTGCAAGTTCCTTTCCGAGGGGAAAACCCAACCTTTCAAGGTTCTCCACATACCCAATCATCTTGAGCACATGGGGACCTACAGGGGCTCCCTCAGCTAACTTGCCTTGAAAAAGGGCTTTTGAAACTTCAAATCTTTCATGCCTTGCTTGCTCTTGATAGAGCATCTTCAGGTGTTCGATCATATCGAATGTTGCCATGTTCTCATGTTGCTATTGCAACTCTGAGTTCATGGTAGCTAGCATGAGACAAGCAGTTTCATTGGCATCATCGACATGCTTCTTATAAGCATCTCTTTCTGCCTTAGGTGCAGAACTAGGAGGTTCCTCTTCGGGAACAGGTTTCTCCAAGACATACAGCTTTCTATCATGTTTGAGGATAATCCTCAGATTTTGGTGTCAATCCAGAAAATTTGTCCCAGAAATTTTTTCCTTGTCAAGGATTGATCGAAAAATGTTGTTAGAGGTGTTTGTTGTCATGGTAATCTACATGAAAATAATGAAAATATAAGTATCAATAACATATTTAATTAGGCCTTTAATTAAATATGCTCCCACTATTTTACTCAAAACAAATGACCATCACCATTTGATTCGGAAAATCCTGTTGGAAGCATAAACTTAATATTTAATTTGAGGGAATTTGCAATTATTCTGATCTCACCGGCTTATTTATCATATAAATCATCTCTCACATGCATCAACATACATTCACATGCATCAACATACATAATGAAACAGTTATGGCCCCTATCGCAATTGTTCTCCCAAGCCGATGAGAGAACCTAAGCTAACCTAATAACGATCTAAACTTCTCCAAGCAAGATCTTCAAGGTTGTCCTCCTTTGATATTGAATTCTTCTCTTTCTTCATAACATTATATTACATAAAAGAAACTCGTTTTACATACGCGGGAGTGAGATGAGAAAAGAAGTTACATTAAGAGATTAAAAGAGAGGCACGACACGCAGGTCTTATATTAAAAACCCAAAACAAAATAAAGGAAAACTAAGGTCATAACTGATCACCACAAGACAATAATAATAAACACGTTATTATTATTAATTTTAATTCTTTTAATTAATTAAAACCAAATTAAATTTCGGCGACCAATCAAACTATGCAGAGTTAGTCGGGGGTCCGCTGCCTGGTCAGCGAGAACGGGGGTTCCGCTACCCGGTCACAATTCATTCGAAATCGACGTTGTTTTTCGCATCAACACTTGATACTTTAAGGCACAACTCTTGCGCAGTCACAACCCTAATCGCATAACTCTTTGACAACACAACCCTTGTGCCGTCATTAACCCTAATGCACCAATTTCAGACCGTCAAACACATCTCGATTGTTGATTCAGTATGATTGATCAACACGTCATTGCTTCACCATACTAATGTCAGATCAAGAAGCAAACGACCATTTATCGCTCAAAGGAAAACAACCATTAAGTGTTTGAATGAACGAAACAGAAACAGTATATCATATATATCGTTTTTTGCATAACCTATGGACGACCGATGTATCGCTACTTCACCATACTAATGTCGGATTCCAAAGCATAATCAACATCAAACATCCAAATCGTACACACATGATGCCAACTTTAATTACTCGTTTATTCTTTGATTCATTCTGTATTTTAATCGTATTAATATAGAAAATACAGAAAATAAACAGCTATCAGATGCATGGTTTCGTAAGTGGCTCTGATACCACTGAAGGAGAAGGGCGATCCAAAACGCAGTGGAATTTAAAAAATTTCCTTTAGTGATCCTTACGAATGGGCATGATCAGTGATAGAATCATTACCTCTTGTGGTGATTGTAACCTTTGATGCAGATCTACGGAGCGATCACGAACGTTGAATGATGACAACGCCTCTACTCAGTCCACACGAACGGATTCCTTCAATCTCAGTGCTAGCTACTACGAATGAAGGCTTTTAGTGAGAGAGAGAGAGAGAAACGAAATTACAACTGCACAAATGCTTCTACACAAGGGTTATATTTATAGAACCACTTATGTGGGCTGCAAGCTCAAAAGCCCACTCAAGTGTATGTGGCCCATGTAACACCCTTCTAAAATACCCCCAATAATTAATTAATTCAACAAAATATAAATCAGAGTAGATATGAAATTTAAGGGTGTCACACTTGACACTTCACACCATTCACCATAATAACTTGTCATGCTCATTTATTAATCAAAATAAAACATTGCACAATTCGCAGCGGATAGAAATCAAATCAATCATGCAAACCATGTAACACATTACATGTAAAGTTGTTCAACAACCCAAAATGAAAACAAAGTAAAACATCCCGTCCCGATGTTACATAGACCAGAGCATGACCCACTAAGGAACTACACTAGACTCCAAGCACTAGCTTCTACTCAATCACTGCTCGTTACCTGAAACATAGTTGTAAGGGTGAGTTCCTCAATCGATATAATAAGCATTATAAAATATCATGTAATGCTAAGTAATTTAACACATTTCATCACCCAAATCAGATCACACATTCAGCAACGGCAACGTCAACTCAAAATCATAATCATACTCAACCCAACACAAAACACACGTATAATATTGGAATACATCCATTCGTATTATACGCCATACATATATTATGCAATGAGACTCCATGCATGCGGTACCAACTATTCGTGAACACATAGTTCAACCTCACCGATCAAACCCAGATACGGCTATCAAGCTCACTAGTCCCACTCATTTGAGACCTAGTGACTCACTCACTAATTCCTCACCATGGGAATTAGCTACCACCCCAAGGGCTATGCTATGCACGCTAAATCACCTAGCATGCAAACATCCACAACAATCCACAATAACTCACTCACTAATTCCTCACCATGGGAATTAGCTACCACCATAAAGGCCATACTATACACGCTAAATCACCTAGCATGCAACCATCAACAACAATCCACAATGGACATATGCTCACACTCTAAGCCATAAACAATCCATTTCACAATTGCATACATAACAGATACATTCATAGTATTATGCATACCATCATACATCATCAGCATATTTATCACAGAATCATATTCATATCATGCCAAATAATAAATCACAGTATTAGCACACTCTACTAATACCTATACTGCTCAAAACAACGGGAAATGATCCCTACTATATCATACACCAATATAGGCTAAACGTCAAATATGTACACAATATTTGAATATCAAATTTTCACTTTTCCAACAGTGTTAACCGGTTAACGCCCTGGGTTAACCGGTTAACGCAACACAGAACGCGCTTCCTGGCAAACTTTAACAGTGTTAACTGGTTAACGCCCTGGGTTAACCGGTTAACGCAAGACAGACAGCAATTTCTCATAATTCATAACAGTGTTAACCGGTTAACACCCTGGGTTAACCGGTTAACGCAAGACAGAAAGTTGTTCCTGCGCTAACACGAACAGAATGCAGAATCCCCCGCATTTTTCGCCGTCGGAGGACTTCCGGACCTCCGATTTCAATTCCGTAAAAAGCTACACGTCCAGAAATTTATGACTCACCCACATATAGATTCAATTACAGTTTTAACATAACTTATTCATCACAATTTGCAACATTCATCATCCCAATTAGGGTCAATTCAATGGCTTATTACTACCCATTACATGTTAACCCATAATACCCATTAAACGACGATAAACCCCCTTTACCTGAGTTAATCCGGCAATTGATTCTTTGACCTTCAACAATCGTGAATCCTCCTCTTGAGCCCTAGCCTCTTCTTCTCCCTTTCTCAGTTTCTTCTCTTTTCTCCTTTCTCCACTTTTCTGTCGCTTCTCCCTTTTCACGTGAAAAAAAACCCTTTTTACCAAATGGGACCTTTATATATAACCCAACTTTATTATTCCAATAATAATAATCCAATAATAATCCAATTATTTAATTAAATTAATAAATATACTATTAATTTAAATTAAATAATTATCATATTTTATCGGGGTGTTACAACTCTCCCCCACTAAAAGAGTTTTCGTCCTCGAAAACATACCTCAAGCGAATAACTCAGGATAAGACTCCTTCATCTGACTCTCAAGTTCCCAAGTCACATTGCCACCTGCTGGTCCTCCCCAAGCTACCTTTACCAAAGCAATCTCTTTACCCCGCAACTGCTTCAACTCTCGATCCTCGATCCTCATAGGTGATGTTTCAACAATCAGGTTATCTCTCACCTGTACATCATCTACTTTGACCACATGCGACGGATCAGGAATGTACCTCCTCAACTGAGACACATGAAAAACCTCATGCAAATTCGCAAGCGACGGCGGTAAAGCGATACGATAGGCTACCTCCCCTATCCTCTCCAAAATCTGATAAGGACCAATAAATCGAGGTGTCAACTTCTTCGACTTCAAAGCTCGACCAACCCCAGTTATCGGAGTAACACGGAGAAACACATGATCTCCTTCCTGAAACTCAAGTGACTTCCTCCTCTTGTCGTGATAACTCTTCTGACGACTCTGAGCAATCCTCATCTTCTCCTGAATCATCTTAATCTTTTCCGTAGTTTGTTGAACAATCTCCGGTCCAACCACAGCACTCTCACCGGACTCATACCAACATAAAGGTGTCCTACATCTCCTACCATACAAAGCTTCAAACGGTGCCATACCAATGCTCGAATGAAAACTATTGTTGTAGGTAAACTCAATCAAAGGTAAATAACAATCCCAAGCACCTCCCTTTTCCAAAACACAAGCCCTCAAAAGATCCTCCAGTGACTGAATCGTCCTCTTAGTCTGACCATCAGTCTGCGGATGATATGCAGAACTCAATCTCAGCTTAGTTCCCAAAGCCCTCTGCAAACCTTCCCAGAACTTCGATGTAAATCTAGGATCTCTGTCCGAAACAATACTCGACGGAATACCATGCAAACTTACAATTTTCTCAATATACAACTCAGCTAATCTCTCTAACGGATAATCCATTCTGATCAGAATGAAATGAGCCGATTTTGTCAATCTATCAACAATCACCCAAATAGCTTCAAAATTCTTAATTGTCCTCGGTAAACCAGAAACAAAATCCATACTGATACTATCCCACTTCCACTCTGGAATAGCCAATGGTTGCATTAGCCCAAACGGCTTCTGATGCTCAATCTTTGACTTCTGACAAGTCAAACAAGAATAAACAAAACTCGCAATTTCTCTTTTCATTCCCGGCCACCAAAATAACTTTTTCAAATCATGATACATCTTCGTAGCCCCAGGATGAATACTCAGGCCACTACGATGTCCTTCCTCAAGAATACTCTTCTTAAGTTCGGTAACATCCGGAATACACACCCGATTACCAAATTTCAAAACACCATTCTCATCAACTCTGAATTCACCACCTTGACCTTGATTCACTAGAGTCAACTTATCAACCAAAAGCACATCGGATTTCTGACCTTCTCTAATCTCATCCAGAATACCACTCGTTAACTTCAACATTCCCAATTTAACACTATTGTGAGTACTCTCACACACCAAACTCAAGTCTCTAAACTGCTCAATTAAATCCAATTCCTTAATCATTAACATAGACACATGCAATGATTTCCGACTCAATGCATCAGCCACTACGTTTGCTTTACCCGGATGGT
Organism: Lathyrus oleraceus; assembly: GCF_024323335.1. Classification (NCBI taxonomy): domain Eukaryota; kingdom Viridiplantae; phylum Streptophyta; class Magnoliopsida; order Fabales; family Fabaceae; genus Lathyrus; species Lathyrus oleraceus. The sequence continues at coordinate 388,656,960 of NC_066585.1, forward strand.
AATTCAAACCAAAGTCATAATCTTCAGAAACTCTAACCATCTCCTCTGTCTCATATTCAGCTCTTTCTGATCAAACAAATACTTTAAACTTTTATGGTCACTGAAAACCTCAAATCTTGACCCGTACAAGTAATGCCTTCATAACTTCAGAACAAATACCACAGCTGCCAACTCTAAATCGTGTGTCGGATAGTTCCTCTCATGAACCTTCAGTTGTCTCGAAGCATAAGCTACAACCTGCTTATTCTGCATCAAAACACCACCCAAACCCAACAATGAAGCATCACAGTAAACCTCAAATGGTTCCGATGGACTCGGTAATATCAGAATAGGAGCAGTAGTTAACCTTCTCTTTAACTCTTGGAAACCTTCTTCACACTTTGAGTCCCAAACAAACGCTTGCCCCTTTCTAGTCAACATCGTCAACGGTAACGCCAACTTAGAAAATCCCTCAATGAATTTCCTATAATAACCTGCAAGTCCAAGAAAACTCCTTATCTCAAAAACTGACTTCGGAGCTTCCCACTTAGATACCGCTTCTATCTTAGAAGGATCAACAACAACACCACCTCTGGAAATCACATGACCAAGAAAACTAACCTCTTCTAACCAAAATTCACACTTGGACAGTTTCGCAAATAACTTCTTTTCTCGTAGAACTCCTAAAACCACTCTCAAATGTTCAGCATGCTCTTCTTCAGATTTCGAATACACCAAAATATCGTCAATAAACACCACAACAAACTTGTCTAGGTACGGATGGAAAATCCTATTCATATACTCCATAAATACCCCAGGCGCATTAGTCACACCAAAAGGCATTACAGATCACTCATAATGTCCATACCTTGTTCTGAAAGTAGTCTTCTGAATATCCTCAGTTTTCACACATATCTGATGATACCCCGATCTCAAATCTATTTTGCTGAACACACTCGCACCAACCAACTAATCCATCAAATCATCAATCCTCGGCAAAGGATACCGATTCTTGATCGTCACTTTATTCAGTTGCCTATAGTCCACACACAACCTCATAGTACCTTCTTTCTTCTTAACCAATAACACTGGTGCACCCCACGGTGACACACTCGGACGAATAAATTTCTTATCCAACAGATCTTCCAACTGACTTTTCAATTCAGTTAACTCAACAGCAGACATACGGTACGGAGCCATCGATATCGGCCTAGTACCCGGTACCAAATCAATCGAGAACTCAACGTCACGCTCTGGCGGTAATTCATTCACTTCTTCAGGAAACACATCAGGAAAATCACACACCACGGCTAGATTGCAAATCACCAGTTTATCTTTAGCCTCCAAAGTCGCTAACAGCATAAACAACTCTGCCCCATCTGCTACCGCCTCATTCACCTGCCTTGCTGATAGAAACAAACTCTTTCCTTCCTCAACCTCGGGAAAGATTACAGTCTTATCAAAACAGTTGGTATAAACTCGGTTAAACACCAACCAGTTCATACCCAGGATAACATCAATCTGCACTAGTGGAAGACACACGAGGTCCATCCCAAAGTCTCAACCAAAAATACTCAAAGGACAATCTAAACAAACTGAAGTAGTAGTCACTGAACCCTTCGCAGGAGTATCAATCACCATACTCCCATGCATCTCAGATATCTCTAATTTAAGTTTCACAGCACAATCCAAAGATATAAAGGAATGAGTCGCACCTGTGTCAATAATAGCTACAAGAGGAAAGCCATTAATATAACACGTACCTCGGATCAAACGATCATCTGCAAAAGTCTCAGAACCCGATAAAGCAAAGACCTTGCCTCCCGACTGGTTCTCTTTCTTCAGCTTAGGACACTGTGGACTGATATGGCCCACCTCTCCACAGTTGAAACAAGTCATAGTCTTCAATCGGCACTCTGCAGCCAAGTGACCACCTTTTCCACACTTGAAACACTTCTTCTCAGCACTGGTACACTCATGGATACGATGTCCAGCCTGACCACATCTGTAACACTTAGCAGGGGCACTGGAGTCTCCCCCACTAGGTCTCTTCATCCCACTCTGTCTCTGGAAACCTTTGCCAGCTGCATACGGTTTCCCACGATCATTCTGATTCTTGCCTTTCCTATCAACCCTCTGCTGATAGCTCTCCGTTCTGGCCTTGGTATCCTGTTCAAAAATCCTGCAACAGTCAACCAAGTCAGAAAACACTCTGATCCGCTGATACCCAATAGCTCGCTTGATCTCGGGACGCAACCCGTTCTCAAACTTCACACATTTTGAAAATTCCCCAGTAGCCTCATCATAGGGAGTGTAATACTTCGACAGCTCTGTGAACTTAGCAGCATACTCAGTAACAGACCGATTGCCCTACTTCAATTCTAAGAACTCTATCTCTTTCTTTCCTCTGACATCCTCCGGAAAGTACTTCCTCAGGAATCTCTCTCTGAACACCGCCCAAGTGATCTCAGCACCCCCAGCAGCTTCCAACTCAGTGCGGGCAGCAACCCACCAATCATCTGCTTCCTCAGACAGCATATGCGTACCGAACCTAACCTTCTGGTTATCGGCACACTCAGTCACTCGGAAGATCCTCTCGATCTCCTTCAACCACTTCTGAGCACCATCTGGATCGTATGCTCCTTTGAACATTGGAGGATTGTTCTTCTAGAACTCACTCAGTTGACGAGCAGCTCCCAATCCCACAACATTCGGATTCTCTCCAAGTACTCCAGCTAGCATACCCAGAGCCTCAGCAATCGCAGCATCGTCTCTACCTCTTCCAGCCATCTCTATTCTGAAAACCCAACAAGCTAAAACAATAAGTACTGATAGGGTTACACAACACCTATCACGTACAGGGAAACAGAATAATTACGACTCGACTCGACCGACTATGCTCTGATACCACTAATGTAACATCCTTCTAAAATACCCCCAATAATTAATTAATTCAACAAAATATAAATCAGAGTAGATATGCAATTTAAGGGTGTCACACTTGACACTTCACACCATTCACCATAATAACTTGTCATGCTCATTTATTAATCAAAATAAAACATTGCACAATTCGCAGCGGATAGAAATCAAATCAATCATGCAAACCATGTAACACATTACATGTAAAGTTGTTCAACAACCCAAAATGAAAACAAAGTAAAACATCCCGTCCTGATGTTACATAGACCAGAGCATGACCCACTAAGGAACTACACTAGACTCCAAGCACTAGCTTCTACTCAATCACTGCTCGTTACCTGAAACATAGTTGTAAGGGTGAGTTCCTCAATCGATATAATAAGCATTTTAAAATATCATGTAATGCTAAGTAATTTAACACATTTCATCACCCAAATCAGATCACACATTCAACAACGGCAACGTCAACTCAAAATCATAATCATACTCAACCCAACACAAAACACACGTATAATATTGGAATACATCCATTCGTATTATACGCCATACATATATTATGCAATGAGACTCCATGCATGCGGTACCAACTATTCGTGAACACATAGTTCAACCTCACCGATCAAACCCAGATACGGCTACCAAGCTCACTAGTCCCACTCATTTGAGACCTAGTGACTCACTCACTAATTCCTCACCATGGGACATAGCTACCACCCCAAGGGCTATGCTATGCACGCTAAATCACCTAGCATGCAAACACCCACAACAATCCACAATAACTCACTCACTAATTCCTCACCATGGGAATTAGCTACCACCATAAAGGCCATACTATACACGCTAAATCACCTAGCATGCAACCATCAACAACAATCGACAATGGACATATGCTCACACTCTAAGCCATAAACAATCCATTTCACAATTGCATACATAACAGATACATTCACAGTATTATGCATACCATCATACATCATCAGCATATTTATCACAGAATCATATTCATATCATGCCAAATAATAAATCAAAGTATTAGCACACTCTACTAATACCTATACTGCTCAAAACAACGGGAAATGATCCCTACTATATCATACACCAATATAGGCTAAACGTCAAATATGTACACAATATTTGAATATCAAATTTTCACTTTTCCAACAGTGTTAACCGGATAACGCCCTGGGTTAACCGGTTAACTCAACACAGAACGCGCTTCCTGGCAAACTTTAACAGTGTTAACCGGTTAACGCCCTGGGTTAACCGGTTAACGCAAGACAGACAGCAATTTCTCATAATTCATAACAGTGTTAACCGGTTAACACCCTGGGTTAACCGGTTAACGCAAGACAGAAAGCTGTTCCTGCGCTAACACGAACAGAATGCAGAATCCCCCGCATTTTTCGCCGTCGGAGGACTTCCGGACCTCCGATTTCAATTCCGTAAAAAGCTACACGTCCAGAAATTTACGACTCACCCACATATAGATTCAATTACAGTTTTAACATAACTTATTCATCACAATTTGCAACATTCATCATCCCAATTAGGGTCAATTCAATGGCTTATTACTACCCATTACATGTTAACCCATAATACCCATTAAACGACGATAAACCCCCTTTACCTGAGTTAATCCGGCAATTGATTCTTTGACCTTCAACAATCGTGAATCCTCCTCTTGAGCCCTAGCCTCTTCTTCTCCCTTTCTCAGTTTCTTCTCTTTTCTCCTTTCTCCACTTTTCTGTCGCTTCTCCCTTTTCACGTGAAAAAAAACCCTTTTTACCAAATGGGACCTTTATATATAACCCAACTTTATTATTCCAATAATAATAATACAATAATAATCCAATTATTTAATTAAATTAATAAATATACTATTAATTTAAATTAAATAATTATCATATTTTATCGGGGTGTTACAGCCCATATCTTATAATATGCCAAAATCACTTAAGCGCGTGGTACCTTACCATATTTTGTATTCTACTTAAGTACACCGTACATTACGGTATTCCTTAGTTACTTTATCTCTCATCAATCCGTCCATTTGTGTGTGACCCTGTAGGTTTTCGCGGTATTGGCAATTATATTAAATCGCGTATTTAACATAATAAACAGTGAGCGGTATCTAGCAACACATCACTGCTACCCAAGACACGAAAATGTCATGTGATATGACAAATCCTTTTGTGATAATACTTATATGTACAATTACCCTTTTGCCCTTATGTCTATATTGAACACAAGACATAGACCGTTTCATCCTTGTCCAGTTCAATATTGGGCCCATAGACATTTATCCTGTTATGCAGGATGGGCCAATTCCATCTAGGTCACTCATGTCCCTTAGCATGCTTCGTGGAGTACCGATCAACTATCTTTATGGTCATCCAGTTACGGACAATGTTTGATCAGCAATAAGGCACTCGACTCTACATCTAGGGTCCATAGTGGTTTCAGGTCGAAGGGTAGTATACACCATTATCACCTTGAGAATAACTTATGACACTTTGCATAACATTCTATATAGTATTCTCATAGCGGGTCAATCCAGTATAAATATTACTCTTAATATTGATACCTATGTTTAAGACTTGATAACTCCTTATCCATGATCCATGAGATGTGATCATCAGTCTATATACATAATAGTCTTAATGCTTTAATGTTATCCAAATTCACAACAAAGCTCGACTATGGATACTTTAAGAATAGTGTCCTTATGTTTAATGTAATCTCATGATTAAGTCACACTTGATACATTAAACGGACTATCTATTCTAGGGACTTTATTAGACAAACATAATAAAGAAAAAGCCTTTTATTATTAATAAATAATTCGATACAAGTACCAAAAGTATTAGCCTCTAGGGCTTACACCAACAGATCATGTATCAACCAACACGTTGGACAAAGCGTCCTTCTAGCAATTCATCAAAATATGTAATGCCAAATTGTGATTCCTGCCTTCCTCATGAGGCTCTTCATCACAAAAACTCAGATTGTTACAAGAAGTGATGTTGGCAACAATTTGGTCAAATTGATCAATAGTAACATCGTGTTCAACATAAGCATGTTCCAACACTTTCTGCAATGCTTCTCTATGTGCCTCAGAATTCATCAATAAAGACAACACATAAATCTTTGACGGTGTTTAGAGCAGCTGCTCCACAATGTTAAATTCACTTATTTTTATTAGTCGTAACACCTCATCATCATCGTTAGTCTTCAATTTTATTACTGACACATTGGAGCACTAACCGGATCAACTGCAAGAATCTCTGCCTTCTTACCCACTAACACATCTTCCACAACTTTCGGAAATACTGAACTAAACACACGACCACTACGGGTCACCTTTGCAATATCCACAATATTTACCATTGAGTTCGCAACTGAAAGAGAAACCTCTTGACCATTCTTTATCATAGTGGCATTATACTTATATGGTACAGCTTTATCAGATGAGTAGGGAACGAGGTCCACTAACCATATTACCAATGACGATATCGATCTATTGACATTGCTGATGTTGCTGCTATCAAATCGAATGACTACCCGCTCAGGGGTCTTGAATACCGGCACAATGACATTCACATCATGTCCCATATCCCTTGGCTGTTGAATCTGAATAACATTCTCATCCATCAACTTTTGAATGTCCCTTTTGACAATTATGCACCCACGAGGGTTCACACTGCAAATGACACAACCATCATGGTCGTGTTCACAATCACTAATCAAACACAGAGTTCTATGCATCTCCACCAGAGACCTACGGATACGTCGTACATCAAAAACTCTGAAGTTCCCTGAACAACCGTTCACCATGTTGACAGAAGTGTTACCATAAGTAGGCAACAGATTGGCTTTTACATTTGGCGCTTTGTCCTCAAAGGACACCATACCACTCTTCACAAGCTTCTAAAATTCATACTTCAGCGGATATAAATTCTTTATATCGTGACCAGGGGCTCCCACGTGAAAAGCACAATGAAGATAAGGCTTGAACCACCATGGTAGTGGCTCAGGGATCTGTGGAGGATTCCTTGGCTGGATAAGATTCTTGAGTACCAAAGACGGATATAACTCTGCGTACGTCATAGGAATAGGGTCAAAAGAGACCTTCTTCCTCTCAAAATTTTGCTGATGATTGTTGTTGTTGCAGTTGGCTCTTTGTTGTGGTTGTTCTTGCTGATGTTGTTGAATTGGTACTGATTGATTGGTTGAATTATTGGTGAAAATTGGAATTACTAATGATACTTGATGTTGTTGCTGTCATGGTCTAACATTCTTCCTCACATGAGGCCTCCTCTGCCTCCCCACTGATACTGCATTAGTTTCTCTCTCCTTATTCTTGGAGAAACTCCCACCATACTTCTTGCTAGCTAACACTTCATCTTTAGACAAACTTCCTTCAAAGACTCCTTCTTATAGTCACATCCCCATGTTCACCATTTCGGTGAAATCATTAGGAGAACTAGAAATCATGGCTTCATAATAAAATGAACTCAACATCTTCAGGAAAATCTTAGTCATCTCCTTTTCCTCCAAAGGTGGATTGATCTGAGCAGCCAACTCCCTCCATCTTTGAGCATATTCTTTGAATGTCTCTTGATCCTTCTGAGACATAGACCTCAACTGATCTCTATCTAGCGCCATATCTACATTATACTTGTACTGTTTGACAAAGGCCTCACCCAAGTCATTGAAAGTATGGATGCTACCACTGTCCAGACCCATGTACCATCTAAGGGCAGCTCCAGTCAGACTATCCTGGAAGTAGTGAATAAGAAGTTGATCATTATCAGTTTGAGTAGACATCTTCTTGGCTTACATAACAAGATGGCTCAACGGGAAGGTATTCCCTTTGTATTTTTCAAAGTCTGGGACCTTGAACTTCAACGGAATCTTGACGTTGGGAACCAAATAGAGTTCAACAACATTCTTTCCAAACATATATTTTCCTCTCAGAGACTTCAATTCCTTCCTCATTTCAAGAAACTGATCCTTCATTTCATCCATCTTCTCATAGACAGCTGGACCTTCAGACGGCTCAGAATGGTAGATAGTATCCTCGACACGAGGAAGACTGTGAATAATAGGAGGAGGCACAAACATGACTGGGCTAGATGTCGACAGAGAAACAAAAGTGGGCACATGCCCTTTAGGCACAAAATTAGGTGGCATTCCCCAAGGGAACCTAGTTGGCATAGCAGGAACAGACTGGCTGGCAGTAGCACCAGTTATAGATGGCGAAGCAAACTTTGAAATCACAGTCCTCTGAAGAGGGGGAGTTGCAGGAGGCGGAGTCGACTGGTTCTGAGCATCTATAACAGACTCCACCAGGGTTGTGAGTCTGGCAATCTCGTCTTTCAGTTCTCTATTCTCTTGCTCGGGCTTCTCCATTCTTTTCAAACGATTAGCTCGGGTGTTGTAAGGATGAGTCAGCTTGGCTGATACATGAAGAAGAACTGATAAGACACCTGGAGGAAGAAACCTGTTATGCAAATGATGCATGAAATGCAACGTTTTTTATTTTAGTTTCAAGGAACATGTGAAGTCCTATTTGAAAATATAACAATAATTAATAATAACAATTCAATTGTCCATAAAATCTCTTTTTATTCATAAAATTGGAAGGATTACACTAAGTATAATTTCAGAAACTAAAACACAAATATAAGAGAAAATAAACTATCATCCTAAGGATCCCTAGCAGCTGCATCAGATGATCTGACTATGGCAGCATACTTCCTTAGGATGCGTCGAATCTCGGACTCAAAGGATGTCTTCATCTGAGCCTTCTCGAGGACAACTAGAACAACTACTAAATATCACCAATTTCCTATCATTCTTAACTTTTTATATACAAAAACCTAATCTTAAGCAAATAATATTACCATATACAAGCATTTGTTTAAGATCATGATTTAATTAATCCTAAACTATACATATTTTTCTCACAAGGCTCCCAATAGACCACAACACTAAACCACCAATTCCACCTGATTGATCCTTTCTTTTTGCCTTCTCATGATATATCAATGGCAACTCATTCACTTCTAACCTGCTTAACCCAATTTTTTGCCTTACATGCTATGATTTTTGGATCAACTTGGTTTCTAATCACATATGTTACATAAAAAGACATTTGTAATAATGTTTTCTATAGTGGAGAAAGGTTAAAATCGTAAAAAAATGATTCGACAAACATATACCTCAAATGCCCTTATCTCTACAGAAGCTTTTAGACATTGAATTAGGCATTTTCGCTTAGGTTCTAAACTAATTGGTGTACCATCATTGTCTTATATAAAACTCCTAAAATAATCAATGATTTGAAATTTGAATAACAATACACATAAACTAAGAAAACATGTATACTACTTCATTTCATGTAAGGAATTTGACGAGTAACTATTACCAAGTAAACTCAGTTACTATTCATATTGATGGTTGTGTGAAACACGACATACTCAATGTCTATCAAATTGCATACGACATCAAATAATAGTTTGATTCAATCTTTGTACTGAACATTCACAGCTAAATAACCCCTTTTTTGCTCAATTCTAGACCATCACTACAGTGTCGCTTGAAATGAGCTTGAGAATGGGAGTCCTCTCGTAGTCTCGATCAGCGAACATCATTTGATGCAACCTTCTTTCACTATGTGTGAGTGAAGTTGAGACAATTTTTTATAGTTCTAATGTCATTGTCTTCCTTCAAAATAAATTTTAAACTAACTTCAATCTTTTTAATCTTTTGAGAATCATCAATAGTGGTTCCAGAATCACATTCTTTAACATAGAATAAAGAAACAATGCATTCATTGTGAGTCCAAACCTTAGCTTCAACAACATCATATTGAAGATCAACAAGTTCCGTAAAAACCTCCGATAGAAGACAAAATCTATCGATTCCCGTTAATTTAAGCGTAGTGAGACCGGTCGAGCAATTAGTCCTTACATTGTGAGCACTCACAAGCGACCGTTGCAACATTCAATCAAAAACTAAGATTGACATTAACAACATTAACAAGAATTCCACTTCTTAAGGTATTAATAATGTCTTATTGTTAGTTATTCTCTCACCTATTCTGTATATTTTAAAATGTTCTCGTCGATTAGCTTGTTTCCATTTTGATCAATGACATGGAAAAATGTGCGTTGAATAACCAGAGATTAATATTCAACTAAATACAGTATCCAATTTAGCAGAAGAATTACAAAATCAAAATGAAAAATTTAAAAGGGAAATGGATACTAGCTTACCATCCATGAACCATGAACCATCAAAGGATATATATGCTTTCTTAATTACAAGTTTCAAATCAATGAGAATTTGTATTCCATCAATTTAACCACAATTTCTTCTTGCACTACTAACCTATAAATTTCAGTAAAAAGGAGATTATGATTATTATTATTATTATTATTATTATTATTATTATTAATTTGAACTTTCTAAGTTCAATTAAAAAACAAATTGATACCTTATATATTTAAATGATAGTGAAAATATTTAAATGAATTATAACCACAAGAATATTATAACTTTTCTGTTGTATTCAAATAGAGTACAAGAATTTTAACCGCAATTTACCTAAGTTATTAGTGGATACACTTCCATTGACAAGTAATCCTTGCACCCGTCAACATTAGAAATTAGTGAAATTGAGCATTTTATATCCATAATATTTCTCTGAAGGTTCTCATCACTTCATCTAGAAGTCTCTTCTCGTCTTTTGTGCATAACTCTAGTTGAACACCATGTAATCACATAATTAGCAACTAATAAATCTTAAACACTCAATAAACAAAGGTTAAATCTTTAAAAAATTATTCAATAAACATATGCCTCAGAGGTCCTTCTCCCCATAGAAGCTTTTAAACATTGAATTACGCATTGTCGCCCGGGTTCCAAACTAATTGGTGTGTCATAATTATGTCTTATATAAAACTCCTAAAAAATAATTAATTATTTGAAATTTGAATATCAATAAACAAAACTTAGAACATAAACTAAGAAAACATGTATATTGCATTTCATGTAAGGAAGTTGACGAGTAACTATTACCAAGTAAGCTCGGTTACTATTCATGTTGGTGGTTGTGTGAAACACGGTTACTATTCGTGTTGATGGTTGTGTGAAACACGTCATACTTCATGTTTGTCAAATTGCATACAACATAAAATCATAGTTTAATTCGATCTTTGCACTGAATATTCATAACTAAATAGCCCCTTTTCTGACCAACTCTGGATTGTCACTATAATGTCATTGGAAATGAGATTGAGAATGGGAGTCCTCTCGTAGTCTCGATCAGAGAACATCATTTGATGCAACCTTTTTTTAATATGCATAAAAGACATAGAGACACAACTATTTGTAGTTCTAATGTCATTGACTCCCTTCAAAACACTTCTTAAACGAACTTCAATCTTTTTCTATTGTACTCAAACACAGCATAAGAATTTTGACTACAACTTACCTAAGCTATTGTTATTTATTTTATTCCTTTACATTTTGTTTGACAGAGTACTATAGATGGATAGGCTTAAAACTTAATGGAGATTAAAACTTTGCTAGTTTCTTTTCTAGTAACAGACATTGCAACTTTTTCATTTTTTCAAGAATGGACTCAACAACTTAGTGAACCTTCAATAATTGATCTATACTAAATTGTACCAGGAAATACTGAGATACTGAGTTGTATCGAACTTATTTCAATATTGATTTGATCTAATTGGTAAATTGTGATAATCAAACCAATAACGCCTAAACTAACCCCATATTTTTACAGTTGTTAACTTTTTTATGGTATTCCATTATAGTTTCTCCATTTTTGTGTTCTAGTTATCTAACTGAAAGTGAACACGTGTTCATCCCAATGTTTTGTTTGTGTTGAACATGATCCAATATAATTATAAACTCAAATTTATAATAGACATATTTAGAATTCCCATAAATTAAAAACAAAAATAGCCACCATATGGTAAAATCAAACAAAATTAATGAAAGTTGATCTACACAAAGTATGATATTAGAAAACCTAACTCATCTAAATCTTTACATGTTTTTTCTAGAAATTTCCATATTAGCATAGAAAAGAGAAACTGTAGATTTTTAAGCAACAGAACTACCGATTGCAAAACTCTGAATTACAGTGGAGCAAAACAGAGCAATAGAACGAACAGTTGCAGATCCATGATTAGAGATTTGCAACCGAACTAAATGAAAATGAGGGTTCAAGCGCTAGGGTTGATTGTTAGGTTTCGATATTGATACTGATGTTGAATAGGTGTGATTCGAACTTCAAATCATTGTTAGGGTTTAAGTTTGAATGATTTTAAAAGGAAAAAGGGAAAATTGAAATTGAAATCGAAATGGTGTGAAGGAAGATGAACCGTGGAAAGAATGAAGAAGAGGTTGTTGGGTTTTTGGAGACGAAGATATGAAACAACTTTAGGTTTTATTTTTCTATTTAATTCATAATGAATAAGATTAATATTTTTTATTTAATATTAATTAAATTTTTATTATTTAATAAATAACTAAGAACATGTGAATATTAAAAAAAAGGAAGAGCCAAAAAAACACCCCATTTTTTTTCCTGTAGAATAAGGGAAGAGAGAGAAAACATGACATTTAAAAGTATGGATATTAAAAACAATTAAGTCTATAATGGCGGTTGAAACCGCCATTTTACTACGCACATTACGCAATAATCAATCGTAAATTATGGTGGTTTTAATTAAACACCATAACAAAACCTTACGTGTTTTTTTATAGTGTCATATGTATCTTATCGGTGTAGATCTGACATTTATGACATATTTACAAATGATGGTGGCAACCAACCTCCATTGCCATCCAATAATAGATTGCCCTCAAGATCTTTTTAACCATAGTATGCCCACTGACATGCGTCCCAGAGGAGCCTTCTTGAATTTCAATTATGATTCAGTCTGCTTCGTATCTATCCATGCACCTGAGCAAGAACGAGTCACAATTCCTCTTGTAAAGTACATCTCCATTTAAGAAAAACTTAATTGAGAGCCTTTGGAGGTACTTCTTATCCGTAATGGATGCATTCTCTAGATATTATTTCTTCTCTAGATACCTCTTTATATAATAGAATCATGGTTGACCATCAAATTCTTCTTCGGTTGCCAAACAGTACGCTGGTTCATCCAAGTAGTCAATGCGGATAGATGATGCTTCATTATTCCAATTAACCTTAAACATGTATTCCATAGTGGCCAAGGCATATTCCAGTTGGTTCTCCCCTCGAGGAATATGGTGGAATTAAATCTCATCAAAGTATGGGATTAGCTTCAAGACATGCTCCTTGTACGGGATCAGCTTGTGATCTCGAACTTCCTAATCTCCCCTAATTTGACTAATTACCAAGGCTAAATATCCATAGACTTCAAGGATCTTGATCCTTAAATCAATGGTTGCCTCTATGCCGAAGATGCATGCTTCATACTCCGTCATATTGTTACTGTAGTCAAAGTACAACCTTGTAGTGAAAGGCAGATAAAAACCGGTTGGAGAGGTGATGATTGCCCCAATTCCATTTCCTTGGGTATTGGAAGCACCATCAAACCCGACCGTCCATCGTGATTCTGGTTCGGGTCCTTCCTCGGGGCCTGGAATGTTGCAATCTCTAATAAGCATAATGTCTTCATCAGGGAAGTCGAAACACATGGGCTGATAATCCTCCATGGGTTGATTGGTCAGATAATCAGACAACACACTACCCTTGATGGCTTTCTACGTTACATGTTGGATGTCATATTCTGTTAGTGCCATCTGCCAACGGGAAACTCTTCCTGTGAGAGCAGGCTTTCCAAAAATGTACTTGATCGAATCCATTTTGGAGATCAAGAAAGTTATATGTGTCATCATATATTGCCTTAAGTGTTTAGCAGCCCAATAAAGTGCATAACATGTCTTCTTGAGTAGTGAGTACCTTCTCTCGTAGTTGGTGAACTTTTTGCTTAGGTAGTAGATTGCGTGCTCTTTTTTACCCGTTTCGTCATGTTGTTCAAGAACACATCCCATAGTCCCTCAAGAATTGTTAGGTATATGATAAGAGGTTTGCCCAACACACGAGGCATCAATATTGGTGGCTCTTGCAAATATTCTTTTATCTTTTCAAATGCCTTTTTGCAATTATCATTCCACTCGATCGCCTGATCCTTGTGGAGTAACTTGAATATTGGCTCGCATGTGGTTGTAAGGTGAGATATAAATCTAGCAATGTAATTTAACCTCCCTAAGAATCCACAAACCTCATTTTCAGTTCTTGGTGTTGGCATACTTTGTATGGCTTGACTTTATCATGATCGACCTCAATCCCATGTTGGCTGATGATAAAACCTAGTAATTTGTCGGATCTTACCCCAAAAGTACATTTATTGGGATTTAGTCTCAACTTGAACTTCCTCAATCGTGCAAACAACTTCTGTAGATGAATCAAGTACTCCTCCTTAGTTTGGGATATTGTGATCATATCATCAACGTATACTTCAATCTCTTTATGAATCATGTTATAGAAGAGAGTTATCATCGCACGTTGATATGTCGCACCAGTGTTATTCAACCCAAAAGGCATAACCTTGTAGCAAAAGGTTCCCCAAGGGGTAATAATCATGGTATTCTCTATATCTTTCGGGGCCATTTTGATTTAGTTATATATGGAGAAACCATCCATGAGAGAGAATACTAAGAAATGGGTTGTATTGTCCATTAATGCGTCAATGTGTGGTAAAGGAAAATCATCTTTCAGGCTCGCCTTGTTCAAGTCTCTGTAGTCAACACACATCTGCACCTTACCGTCTTTCTTAGGTACAGGTACTATGTTAGCCACCTGTAAGACCCCAATTTTGACCCTAAGATCCCTCATGGCATCATAACGTTACATTTGCATAGCCTCAAGGATCATGAGCATCTTGGTTCCCTTTGCCTTTGGGTGGGACTCTTTGTGATTGGTTTGAGATCACCAAGCATGCTTAAATTATACATCATTGTTTCTCTTACTTTTGTTTACTAAAAAAAAAACGAAAAAAACGAAAAAGAAAAAGAGAAAAACGAAAAGAAAAAAAACACGAATAAATAAATAAATAAATAAATAAATAAATAATAAATAAAATATAACAAAAAAAAATTTGGACTTGGGCCTCTCTCATTTGAGCCCACAGGTCCACAAAAACCAGGTTATAAATTCAGAGTTTCAGGGAAACAAAAGGAGAGACCATTCCTATTACCCTAGCAGGAAAAAGAAAGTGAGAGAAGAGCTGACAGAGTTTAGAGCAACCTCTAGAGGCAAACCCTCAGATTGCTCTGCAAACCTCACGGGCGCAACTCAATTTAAATCGATCCTCTCCAATCAGGTTTGCCCTATATCCATCATCTTTATGCCTTCAATTTGAATTTTCTGAATATATGAGGTATTATGGGTGAATTTGATACCCTTTTAATGTATGTGTTTGACAGGAGGTTTAGGCCTCCTACCCTTGGTTGCTTTTTGTGAGCTTTTTTTTTTTGCGAACTTTAATGGCATGATTCAGGTGGTTACATTTTGATTTGGGGGAAACTCTTGATTACCCTATCTTGTTTCTCTAACCTATTGGTTGAGTTTTTTGTGAGGGCTCACATGACTCTTGCAGAGATGGCCTGGTGTTCCACTTTATTTGTGGGATACCCCCTGTAGGTTTATTCCGATTACCTGTGCTTAATGGCTTGAGATATTTGTTTGTGACTGCTTATTCCAAAGGATGGGAGCTACTTGGATCATCAATATGATCTCAAGAGGGGAACTCCTAATGTGGTTTTATTTTCTTTTCCCTTATCTCTTGTATGTTTAGGAATTTAACCCTTCTTTTTTCTTTTCCCCATTCTAACCCAATTCAAAACTTTTTGTGCAAATAATAACTTTTGTTTTCAACATTAGAAACCTAAGCCTTATGCTTTTGATTTTCAAAACTTATTTTTCATAACACTTATTCTGAATTGAACCTTTTAATCCACTTTAACCATATTTTTGTAAATACTTTTAATTGGTAAATATAACCCATTCAAATACTTTTTGTGGTTTCAATGGCCACCTTCTTAATCAAACCCTTTTTTTATAACCATTAGCTATTAGGTTTGAATTATCCTTGAGGTAGATATAATACTCACCTTTATCCTTAGTGATGGACAATGAGTCTTCCATGCTTATTATAGGGTTAACCCCTCACTAGCATGTTGAAGCTATCCTCACATGGTGGATTTGTGGTTTTAGGTTGAGTTTTCTCCCTTTGATAACAAAAGACCTTAAGGTTTTTGGACCAATCAATTCACCAACTTTTTTTTTGAATTTTTTTTACCCAGAACTATGAGGTTTTGATCCTAATCTTTTTTTAAGATGGTACGTAGGCAATGGGTTCATCCATTCAAACACAAAATGTAAATAAATTTGTATATTCTTTTCTCATCCCTTCAATCATGTTTGCACAAATAAATTTTCACAAAAAAAAAAACAACAACCTTACAACAAATGTGAAAAGGGCTCCCTAGGAGTACCTAGGATGCTTTGGGTGCCTAACACCTTCCCATTGCATAACCAACCCCCTTACCCAGATCTCTGACATTTTTACTAGTTTTTGATTCGATAAAACTTTTAGGTTTTTGTTCGCTTTCTAACCATTCCTTTGGATAAATAGAAGTGCGGTGGCGACTCGACTTGTATGATTTACCTTGGATTTAGTCAATATCTCTAATGGTAACGAATACCCCGCTACAGAAAAATGGCGACTCTGTTGGGGACAAATAATTTGCCTAGTGGGTTTTGCCTACTTTTCATATTTGTTGTATTGTATTGTATATTTTTTTTGTGACATATTTTTGTGCAATTTGGGATTAATGTATTGTTTGTAATGATTGAATTGTTTGAATATTAATTCCTTGTATGCTTGGTGATCTTTGTGAGATGAGTTCTATACCCGGACTCGAGTGCACTTAGGATAGGAGAATGGCATAGTCTTGTCGACTTGTGTGGAGTTATTCCTTAGCAAGTTGACTTGCAAGTCCATTCACTTGGTGGAGGTTATGTGGGGATCAATAATGTCACACAAGTAAGTTGTGGTTAGACATTACTTTTTCCAATATAGACCTTAGAATCCAAGGACCTTAGTTTACCAAACCCATCTTGGCCTATTCGTAGGATGTAGTGCGAAGGTCGTTCAAGTGTAAGATTTGATACGATTGTTACGCAATACTACACTCATAAGAGTCTCTCTTGAGAATATTTTTGGAATACGAGTAGTCGTTTCTCCGATAATATCCAAAAGATGGGATGATGACTATGGGAACCTTTTGTAGACATGTTTGGCAGGTTTAAACCTTAGTACACTCCCTTTTGGGTGGTTCTTAACCTAACTCCATGCTCGTGACTTACAACAAACCCTTGATTCATGGTTGATCCGTTTAGGTATTCTTAATATCAATGGAACTTGGGTGTTGATAAGGTGTAAACCATAATCCACCAAAATGGATGGTTGATATTAAGGATAACATGATCCATCCCATGACCTTTGTTTGGTGTGCTTTGCTTGATCCTTGAGTGTGATTGTTGCATTCATGCACCCATTTGCATTCATATCATCAAAATAATAAGAAAATTTTCAAGGAACTTAAGGGGTTTATTTGCAATATTTTCAGACATGGAAAGACAAAGAAGGAATACAAAGAAGTTCAGTTTCAAACAACCAGACTTGAAAGAGTTAAGGAATTTGACATCTTATGTATTAGATCCCTTGGGTTTCAAGGCTCGTTTCGGGAAGCTTCTTCCTCTTCTGACCACTCAGGTGGATGAAGGATTGATGAGTGTATTGGTGCAGTTTTATGATCCCTTGTACCGTTGCTTCACGTTTCCGGATTTCCAGCTTTTGCCTACCCTTGAGGAGTATGCTTATCTTGTGGGTATACCTATTCTGGATCAGGTGTCGTTCAGTGGCTTGGAGAGTATTCCTACTTCTCAAGAGATAGCTGACATGTTACACATAGATGAATCTCTGGTTGGTGCTCATATGACTACCAAAGGTGGAATTCAAGGTCTCCCTTCCGAGTTTCTCATTGCTCAAGCTACTATCTATGGGAAGGCCATGAGTGAGGACGCCTTTGAGGCCATATTTGTACTTCTCATCTATGGGCTAGTATTATTCCCCAACATCGACAAGTTTGTGGATGTGAACGCTATTAAGATTTTCTCTACTCTTAATCCCGTTCTGACTTTGTTGGGAGATACCTATTTCTCTTTGCATATGAGGAATGCAAAGGGTGGTGGCGCCATTGTGTGTTGTTTGCCTCTGTTGTATAAGTGGTTTATTTCTCACTTATCGCAGACGGTCACCTTCATGGAGAATAAGGGATGTCTACGGTGGTCCACGAGACTCATGTCTCTCACTAATGATGATATCTCTTGGTATAACTGTGTGTATGATGATGTGCAGATTATTGACTCTTGTGGCGAATTCTCCAATGTACCTCTTCTTGGTACATGTGGTGGGATTAACTACAATCCTGTTTTGGCACGTCGGCAGCTTGGGTTCCCCCTAAAGGATAAACCCAATTACATTCTGTTAGAGGGTGTATTCTTTCAGGATGGTAAAGATCCCCAAGGCTTGAAAGCTAGGATGGTCCGCGCTTGGCGCAAGATTCATAGGAAAGGAAGGAAAGAGTTGGGTCCTAAGAATTGCATCGCTTTGGAGCCTTACACTGTTTGGGTTAGGAAGAGGGCGTCTGAGTATCTCATGCCTTACGAGTATCCGAGACCTACACCTATGATTATGGTTGGGCCTTCAACCCTCCCTAATCAAGGAGTAGAGGAGTTGAGAGACGAAGACCGTTCACGTGCCTGGATCCGTGAACGTGAAGAGTTGCTTCAGCAGATTAAGGAGAAGGATGCGTTGATTGAGTTTCTTGAGCATCAGGTTATTGATGACCCTGAGGATGTATGAACTTCTCTACTTCCTCAGTCTTCTAAGTTCTGGAAGAGGAAGTATGATCGACTCGCCAAAGAGAAGGCCGATATGGAGGCAGCCTACGAGAGGGAGGTGAAGAGGCTTCGCGCATCTTATCTTCCTGTGTCCCGAGCTTTAGATGATTATTTCTAGGGATCCATAGGATGATTATTTTCCTTTTCTCTTATATATGATTAACAACGTTGCACTTCTTTTCCCTGATATTATTTGATGAGATATTTCCATATGTGATAAAATGCTTAATATTTCCAGGATTTGGAAATAAAACTCTAAAGTTCCTTTGAAATAAAAAACAAATCTTATGCACAAACATTGCATGCATCATATGCATAAACAGGTTTTGTTTCCGGTCCCTTGCCCTGTGGTCTAACTCTGTGTCCTTCATTTATTTTGAAGACAAGCTGACTCATCGGTACTACACTAGAGCCAATATTTCAAGACCATGGATTCACGAAGCAGGCGCTGTGACATCCACCCTACACCAGAAATTGAAATTCGTGAAAAACAAGAAGATGGTGGTGGTAGGGGGAGAAAGGGATCTCCTGGTTAACCATTTGTCTTCCTTCTCTTATATAGATGCTAAGGTTGAAATTGGAACTCCTTTCCAAGCTTTATCTATAGCTGAGCCTATTGAGAAGAGAACTCCTTCATTTGCTTCCTACAAAGATGCAAAGTTGGCCATTGAGCGTGGTGCAACCACTGGTTTAGGAAAAATGATTGAGTTAGAAGACAACGAATCCCGGGCTGGCATAGGTTTTTCTTCCGGTACTTTCAACAAGCAAGGTTTATTCAAGAGTGGAGGTTTTATCCACACTGGTCTAGATGAGGAGGCTGTCGCCGTCTTAGAAGAAGATACAAAGGATTCTGGCAATTTCATCATCCCTGGAGGGGTCTGCAACAATTGGGTCGCTGTGGATATTCCAACGGTTGTCCATAAGTCAACGTAATGATCACTTTGTTTAAAAACCCTTCTCCCATGCCAAAAGGAGGAGTGATGACATTGTTGGCGCATAAACACAATGATATTTTCATTCAATAAATTCATGTTAAATGTTTGTTTTTCCATTTATTTTCCCTTTTCGCTTTTTGCATGAAATTGGTGATCACATAAAACCCTAAAAAATAGAATAAAATCAATCTTTTTCATATGCATAATGATTTTCCTTGTTTGAATTTTGAAGCTTTTCATATCCAAAACCATTATGCAGGTTAATTTCTAGACCCATTGAACATAATGACCCAACACCATCTCCCAATTTTGAGTTCCCTGTATTTGAGGCAGAGGAAGATGATGTTGAAGAGATTCCTGATGAGATTACCCGTTTACTTGATCATGAAGAAAAGATCATTCAGCCACATCTTGAGAATCTGGAAACAGTCAACTTGGGGTCTGAGGATTGTGTGCGTGAAGTAAAGATTGGGGCACTCCTGGAAGAATCTGTTAAGAAGGGGTTGATTAAATTGCTACGAGAATACGTTGACATATTCGCCTGGTCATATGAAGACATGCCTGGTCTTGATACAGATATTGTGCAACATTTCCTGCCTTTGAAGCCTGAGTGCGTGCCTGTGAAGCAGAAGCTCAGAAGAACCCATCCTGATATGGCAGTGAAGATCAAAGAGCAAGTTCATAAGCAAATTGATGCGGGGTTTCTGGTGACTTCTACGTATCCTCAATGGGTGGCCAATATTGTTCCCGTGCCTAAGAAAGATGGAAAAGTCCAGATGTGTGTGGACTATAGAGATTTGAATAAAGCTAGTCCGAAAGACGATTTTCCTCTACCACACATTGATATGTTCGTAGACAATACAGCTAAATTCAAAGTCTTCTCATTTATGGATGGATTTTCCGGATATAATCAGATTAAGATGGCACCCGAGGACATGGAGAAGACAACATTCATCACACCTTGGGGAACATTCTATTATCGAGTGATGCCCTTCGGTTTGAAGAACGCCGGAGCCACATATCAATGAGCTATGACTACCTTGTTCCATGACATGATGCACAAGGAGATTGAGGTGTACGTTGATGATATGATCGCTAAGTCAAGATCGGAGGTTGTACTCCCTGTAGAGGTGGAGATCCCATCAATGAGAGTCTTGATGGAGGCCAAGTTGACTGATGTTGAATGGGTTCAGAGTCGTTATGACCAGCTGAACTTGATAGAAGAAAAGAGATTGACTGCCATGTGCCACGGTCAGTTATATCTGTAACACCCCGATGAAGTTAAGATAATTGTTTAAATTAAGTTAATATTTTATTTATTAATTTAATTAAATAATTAGAAAATTATTGGATTATTAATATTATTATTGGGATAATATTATTGGGTTTTATTATTGGAGTATATAAGTTGGAATAATAAAAAGTCCTAATTTTTGGGAAAAGGGTTTTCACGTGAAAAAGGAAAAGAGAAGCGGCTGAAAGAGAAAGGGCAAAGAGGCAGAGCAAGAGAAGAGGAAAAGCTTGAAGCTAACGGAATTGCCGGATTTACTCAGGTAAGGGGGGTTTATCATCGTTTGATGGGTCTTATGGGATAGCATGTAATGGGTAGTGATGAACCTCTGAATCTGACTCTGATTGAAATGATATGTGATGGATTTGTGAAATATTGATGAACGAAATTTGATGATAATTGATGAAGTTCGTAGGAATTATATGTAGTAAGGTTAGCGATTTGAGAAGTTGAATGTATCTGAGTTGTAATTGATAAAACGAACGAAAGTGTATGAAAATTTAACTGTAGAAGGTTGGGATTTGAGAGATCTCGTAGCAGAGAAAGCCCATAGCAGATCTGGAAATTTGATTCTGGTCATACGCGTATGGCACTAGGCAATACGCGTATGGGATGGCTTGAAAATGGGGGTTTTGGCGCTGGTACGCACCATACGCGTGTGATACGCGTATCCCTAGAGTGGTACGCGTATGGTGTATGCCATACGCGTATGAGTGAAAGAGATGATGTTTTGAACGTGAAAGTGTCTCTGTTGGTACGCGTATGAGGATGTGGTACGCGTAGCATACGCGTATGAGAGTGGGCAGTACGCGTATGGACTTGGTCAGGTTTGGGCAATACGCGTATGGGCATAGGCAATACGCGTATGGGCAGATTTGTGATTTTTCTGAACTGTTGTTGTGCAGTTTTTAGTTGTTTAGGCTGAGTGATGTACTTAGCTGAGGTATGATGTTGTAGGGATCATTTCCCGTTGTTTTGAATAGTATAGGTATTAGTAGAGTGTGCTAATACTATGATTGATTATGTGGCATGACATGATATGCTTTTGTTGATGATATGTGATGGTATACATGATGATGTGAATGTATGCATTTGTGAATAGACTATTTTATGGCTTAGAGTGTGAGCATGTGTCTATTCTTAAATTGTTGTTGACGTTGCATTGCTAGGTGATTAGCATGCATATTGTGGCCTTATGGTGGTAGCTAATTCCCATGGTGAGGAATTAGTGAGTAAATCATTTTGATTGTTGTTGTCGATGTTTGCATGCTAGGTGATTAGCGTGCATAGCATGGCCCATTTGGGGTGGTAGCTAATTCCCATGGTGAGGAATTAGTGAGTGAGTCACTATGTCTCAAATGAGTGGGACTAGTGAGCTTGGTAGCCGTGCCTGGATTTGGACGGTGAGGTTGAACTATATGTTCACAACATAGTCGGTACCGCATGCATGGAGTCTCATTGCATAATATATGTATGGCGTGTAATATGAATGGATGTATTCCAATATTACACGTGTGTTTATGTTGGTATTGTTGTGTTGTTATTGAGTATGATGTTTGAATTAATATGCTGTTCCTGAATGTGTGTTTTGATTAGGGTGATGAAGTGTGTTGAATCACTTAACATAACGTGATATTTTATAATACTCATTATATTGGTTGAGGAACTCACCCTTACAACTATTTTTCAGGTAACGAGAAATGAGTTGAGTAGAAGCTAATGCTTGGAGTCTAGTGTGATCTCCGTAGTGGGTCGTGCTCTGATAGATGTAACATCGGGGTGGGATGTTTTATATGTTTTATTGTAGTTGTTGAACTATTTACATGTAATATGTTACATGTTTTGATTGATTTGATTTATATCCGCTGCGATTTATGCAAATGTCTATTTGATTAAATAAAGAGCATGACAGGTGTTTTGGAACATGGTGTGAAGTGATTGTGTGACACCCTTGAAGGGCATAAATACTCTGATTGATACATGTTTATTATTTTTAATTAATTACATTTGGGGTATCTTAGAAGGGTGTTACATTAGTGGTATCAGAGCATAGTCGGTCGAGTCGAGTCGTAATTATTCTGTTTCCCCTGTACGGGATAGGTGTTGTGTAACCCTATCAGTACTTATTGTTTTAGTTTGTTGGGTTTTCAGAATAGAGATGGCTGGAAGAGGTAGAGATGATGCTGCGATTGCAGAGGCTCTGGGTATGCTAGCTGGAGTACTTGGAGGGAATCCGAATGTTGTAGGAATGGGAGCTGCTCGTCAACTGAGTGAGTTCCAGAAGAACAATCCTCCAATGTTCAAGGGAGCATACGATCCAGATGGTGCTCAGAAGTGGTTGAAGGAGATCGAGAGGATCTTCCGAGTAACTGAGTGTGCTGATAACCAGAAGGTCAGGTTCGGTACGCATATGCTGTCTGAGGAAGCAGATGATTGGTGGGTTGCTACCCGCACTGAGTTGGAAGCTGCTGGGAATGCTGAGATCACTTGGGCTGTGTTCAGAGAGACGTTTCTGAGGAAGTACTTTCCAGAGGATGTTAGAGGAAAGAAAGAGATAGAGTTCTTGGAATTGAAGCAGGGTAATCGGACTGTTACTGAGTATGCTGCTAAGTTCACAGAGCTGTCGAAGTATTATACTCCCTATAATGAGGCTGCTGGAGAATTTTCAAAGTGTGTGAAGTTTGAGAACGGGTTGCGTCCCGAGATCAAGCAGGCTATTGGATATCAGCGGATCAGAGTGTTTTCTGATTTGGTTGACTGTTGCAGAATTTTTGAACAGGATTCCAAGGCTAGAGCAGAGAGCTATCAGCAAAGGGTTGATAGGAAAGGTAAGAATCAGAATGATCGTGGGAAACCGTATGCAGCTGGCAAAGGTTTCCAGAGACAGAGTGGGATGAAGAGGCCTAGTGGGGGAGACTCCAGTGCCCCTGCTAAGTGTTACAGATGTGGTCAGGCTGGGCATCGTATCCATGAATGTACCAGTAATGAGAAGAAGTGTTTCAAGTGTGGAAAAGGTGGTCACTTGGCTGCAGATTGCCGGTTGAAGACTGTGACTTGTTTCAACTGTGGAGAGTTGGGTCATATCAGTCCACAGTGTCCTAAGCCGAAAAAGGAGAATCAGTCGGGAGGCAAGGTCTTTGCTTTATCGGGTTCTGAGACTTCTGCAGATGATCGTTTGATCCGAGGTACGTGTTATATTAATGGCTTTCCTCTTGTAGCTATTATTGACACCGGTGCTACTCATTCCTTTATATCTTTGGATTGTGCTGTGAAATTTAATTTAGAGATATCTGAGATGCTTGGAAGTATGGTGATTGATACTCCTGCGAAGGGTTCAGTGACTACTACTTCAGTTTGTTTGAATTGTCCTTTGAGTATTTTTGGTAGAGACTTTGGGATGGACCTCGTGTGTCTTCCATTAGTGCAGATTGATGTTATTCTGGGTATGAACTGGTTGGTGTGTAACCGAGTTTCTATCAACTGTTTTGAGAAGACTGTGATTTTTCCTGAGATTGAAGAAGGAAAGAGTTTGTTTCTATCAGCGAGGCAGGTGAATGAGGAAGTAGCAGATGGGGCAGAGTTGTTTATGCTGTTAGCGACTTTGGAGGCTAAAGATAAACTGGTGATTGGTGATCTGGCTGTGGTGTGTGATTTTCCTGATGTGTTTCCTGAAGAAGTGAATGAATTGCCGCCAGAGCGTGGAGTTGAGTTCTCGATTGATTTGGTACCTGGTACTAGACCGATATCGATGGCTCCGTACCGTATGTCTGTTGTTGAGTTAACCGAATTGAAGAATCAGTTGGAAGATCTGTTGGATAAGAAATTTATTCGTCCGAGTGTGTCACCGTGGGGTGCACCAGTGTTGTTGGTTAAGAAGAAAGAAGGTACTATGAGGTTGTGTGTAGACTACAGGCAACTGAATAAAGTGACGATCAAGAATCGGTATCCTTTGCCGAGGATTGATGATTTGATGGATCAGTTGGTTGGTGCGAGTGTGTTCAGCAAGATAGATTTGAGATCTGGGTATCATCAGATACGTGTGAAAACTGAGGATATTCAGAAGACTGCTTTTAGAACAAGGTATGGACATTATGAGTATTCTGTAATGCCTTTTGGTGTGACTAATGCGCCTGGAGTATTTATGGAGTATATGAATAGGATTTTCCATCCGTATCTAGACAAGTTTGTTGTGGTGTTTATTGACGATATTTTGGTGTATTCGAAATCTGAAGAAGAGCATGCTGAGCATTTGAGAGTGGTTTTAGAAGTTCTACGAGAAAAGAAGTTGTTTGCTAAACTATCCAAGTGTGAATTTTGGTTAGAAGAGGTTAGTTTTCTTGGTCACGTAATTTCAGGAGATGGTGTTGCTGTTGATCCTTCTAAGATAGAAGCGGTGTCTAAGTGGGAAGCTCCGAAGTTTGTTGCTGAGATTCGCAGTTTCCTGGGATTGGCTGGTTATTATAGGAAGTTCATTGAGGGATTTTCTAAGTTGGCGTTACCGTTGACGATGTTGACTAGAAAGGGGCAAGCATTTGTTTGGGACTCAAAATGTGAAGAAGGTTTCCAAGAGTTAAAGAGGAGGTTAACTAGTGCTCCTGTTCTGATATTACCGAGTCCGTCAGAATCGTTTGAAGTTTATTGTGATGCTTCATTGTTGGGTTTGGGTGGTGTATTGATGCAGAATAAGCAGGTTGTAGCTTATGCTTCGAGACAACTGAGTGTTCATGAGAGGAACTATCCGACGCACGATTTAGAGTTGGCAGCCGTGGTGTTTGTTCTGAAGTTGTGGAGGCATTATTTGTATGGATCAAGATTTGAGGTTTTCAGTGACCATAAAAGTTTAAAGTATTTATTTGATCAGAAAGAGCTGAATATGAGACAGAGGAGATGGTTAGAGTTTCTGAAGGATTATGATTTTGGTTTGAATTACCATCCGGGTAAAGCAAATGTAGTGGCTGATGCGTTGAGTCGGAAATCATTGCATATGTCTATGTTAATGGTTAGGGAATTGGATTTAATTGAGCAGTTTAGAGACTTGAGTTTGGTGTGTGAGAGTACTCACAATAGTGTTAAATTGGGAATGTTGAAGTTAACAAGTGGTATTCTGGATGAGATCAGAGAGGGTCAGAAATCCGATGTGTTTTTGGTTGATAAGTTGACCTTAGTGAATCAAGGCCAAGGTGGTGAATTCAGAGTTGATGAGAATGGTATTTTGAAATTTGGTAGTCGGGTGTGTATTCCGGATGTTACTGAGCTTAAGAAGAGTATTCTGGAGGAAGGACATCGTAGTGGCTTGAGTATTCATCCTGGAGCTACGAAGATGTATCATGATTTGAAAAAGTTATTTTGGTGGCCGGGCATGAAAAGAGAAATTGCAAGTTTTGTTTATTCTTGTTTGACTTGCCAGAAGTCAAAGATTGAGCATCAGAAGCCGTCTGGGCTAATGCAACCGTTGGCTATTCAAGAGTGGAAGTGGGACAGTATCAGTATGGATTTTGTTTCTGGTTTATCGAGGACAATTAGGAATTTTGAAGCTATTTGGGTGATAGTTGACAGATTGACGAAGTCGGCTCATTTCATTCCGATCAGAATGGATTATCCGTTAGAGAGATTAGCCGAGTTGTATATTGAGAAGATTGTAAGTTTGCATGGTATTCCGTCGAGTATTGTTTCGGACAGAGATCCTAGATTTACATCGAAGTTCTGGGAAGGTTTGCAGAAGGCTTTAGGAACTAAGTTGAGATTGAGTTCTGCATATCATCCGCAGACTGATGGTCAGACTGAGAGGACGATTCAGTCATTAGAAGATCTTTTAAGGGCTTGTGTTTTGGAAAAGGGAGGTGCTTGGGATTGTTATTTACCTTTGATTGAGTTTACCTACAACAATAGTTTTCATTCGAGCATTGGTATGGCACCGTTTGAAGCTTTGTATGGTAGGAGATGTCGGACACCTTTATGTTGGTATGAGTCCGGTGAGAGTGCTGTGGTTGGACCGGAGATTGTTCAACAAACCACAGACAAGATTAAGATGATTCAGGAGAAGATGAGAATTACTCAGAGTCGTCAGAAGAGTTATCATGACAAGAGGAGGAAGTCACTTGAGTTCCAAGAGGGAGATCATGTGTTCCTTCGTGTTACTCCGATAACTGGTGTTGGTCGAGCTTTGAAGTCGAAGAAGTTGACACCTCGTTTTATTGGTCCTTATCAGATTTTGGAAAGGATAGGAGAGGTAGCCTATCGTATCGCTTTACCGCCGTCGTTTGTGAATTTGCATGAGGTTTTTCATGTGTCTCAGTTGAGGAGGTACATTCATGATCCGTCGCATGTAGTCCAAGTAGATGATGTACAGGTGATAGATAACCTGACTGTTGAAACATCACCTATGAGGATCGAGGATCGAGAGTTGAAGCAGTTGCGGGGTAAAGAGATCGCCTTGGTGAAGGTAGCTTGGGGAGGACCAGCAGGTGGCAATGTGACTTGGGAACTTGAGAGTCAGATGAAGGAGTCTTATCCTGAGTTGTTCGCTTGAGGTATGTTTTCGAGGACGAAAACTCTTTTAGTGGGGGAGAGTTGTAACACCCCGATGAAGTTAAGATAATTGTTTAAATTAAGTTAATATTTTATTTATTAATTTAATTAAATAATTAGAAAATTATTGGATTATTAATATTATTATTGGGATAATATTATTGGGTTTTATTATTGGAGTATATAAGTTGGAATAATAAAAAGTCCTAATTTTTGGGAAAAGGGTTTTCACGTGAAAAAGGAAAAGAGAAGCGGCTGAAAGAGAAAGGGCAAAGAGGCAGAGCAAGAGAAGAGGAAAAGCTTGAAGCTAACGGAATTGCCGGATTTACTCAGGTAAGGGGGGTTTATCATCGTTTGATGGGTCTTATGGGATAGCATGTAATGGGTAGTGATGAACCTCTGAATCTGACTCTGATTGAAATGATATGTGATGGATTTGTGAAATATTGATGAACGAAATTTGATGATAATTGATGAAATTCGTAGGAATTATATGTAGTAAGGTTAGCGATTTGAGAAGTTGAATGTATCTGAGTTGTAATTGATAAAACGAACGAAAGTGTATGAAAATTTAACTGTAGAAGGTTGGGATTTGAGAGATCTCGTAGCAGAGAAAGCCCATAGCAGATCTGGAAATTTGATTCTGGTCATACGCGTATGGCACTAGGCAATACGCGTATGGGATGGCTTGAAAATGGGGGTTTTGGCGCTGGTACGCACCATACGCGTGTGATACGCGTATCCCTGGAGTGGTACGCGTATGGTGTATGCCATACGCGTATGAGTGAAAGAGATGATGTTTTGAACGTGAAAGT
The DNA here is from genome assembly GCF_024323335.1 of Lathyrus oleraceus. Taxonomy (NCBI): domain Eukaryota; kingdom Viridiplantae; phylum Streptophyta; class Magnoliopsida; order Fabales; family Fabaceae; genus Lathyrus; species Lathyrus oleraceus. The sequence goes on from NC_066585.1 coordinate 388,685,487, forward strand.
GTCTCTGTTGGTACGCGTATGAGGATGTGGTACGCGTAGCATACGCGTATGAGAGTGGGCAGTACGCGTATGGACTTGGTCAGGTTTGGGCAATACGCGTATGGGCATAGGCAATACGCGTATGGGCAGATTTGTGATTTTTCTGAACTGTTGTTGTGCAGTTTTTAGTTGTTTAGGCTGAGTGATGTACTTAGCTGAGGTATGATGTTGTAGGGATCATTTCCCGTTGTTTTGAATAGTATAGGTATTAGTAGAGTGTGCTAATACTATGATTGATTATGTGGCATGATATGATATGCTTTTGTTGATGATATGTGATGGTATACATGATGATGTGAATGTATGCATTTGTGAATAGACTATTTTATGGTTTAGAGTGTGAGCATGTGTCTATTCTTAAATTGTTGTTGACGTTGCATTGCTAGGTGATTAGCATGCATATTGTGGCCTTATGGTGGTAGCTAATTCCCATGGTGAGGAATTAGTGAGTAAATCATTTTGATTGTTGTTGTCGATGTTTGCATGCTAGGTGATTAGCGTGCATAGCATGGCCCATTTGGGGTGGTAGCTAATTCCCATGGTGAGGAATTAGTGAGTGAGTCACTATGTCTCAAATGAGTGGGACTAGTGAGCTTGGTAGCCGTGCCTGGATTTGGACGGTGAGGTTGAACTATATGTTCACAACATAGTCGGTACCGCATGCATGGAGTCTCATTGCATAATATATGTATGGCGTGTAATATGAATGGATGTATTCCAATATTACACGTGTGTTTATGTTGGTATTGTTGTGTTGTTATTGAGTATGATGTTTGAATTAATATGCTGTTCCTGAATGTGTGTTTTGATTAGGGTGATGAAGTGTGTTGAATCACTTAACATAACGTGATATTTTATAATACTCATTATATTGGTTGAGGAACTCACCCTTACAACTATTTTTCAGGTAACGAGAAATGAGTTGAGTAGAAGCTAATGCTTGGAGTCTAGTGTGATCTCCGTAGTGGGTCGTGCTCTGATAGATGTAACATCGGGGTGGGATGTTTTATATGTTTTATTGTAGTTGTTGAACTATTTACATGTAATATGTTACATGTTTTGATTGATTTGATTTATATCCGCTGCGATTTATGCAAATGTCTATTTGATTAAATAAAGAGCATGACAGGTGTTTTGGAACATGGTGTGAAGTGATTGTGTGACACCCTTGAAGGGCATAAATACTCTGATTGATACATGTTTATTATTTTTAATTAATTACATTTGGGGTATCTTAGAAGGGTGTTACAATATCAGCAGAGGATGAAAAAATCTTTTGATAAGAAGGTCAAGCCTCGTGTATTCCGAGAAGGTGACCTCGTGCTCAAGAAAGTTTTGTCTTTCGCGCCCGATTCCAGGGGCAAGTGGACTCCGAACTATGAGGGTCTGTATGTTGTTAAGAGAGCCTTTTCAGGCGGTGCTTTGATACTTACAACTATGGATGGGAGGGATTTCACTCGTCCTGTGAATTCATATGCAGTCAAGAAATACTTCGCCTAAAAAAAATAATAATAAAAAAAAATCTGAATAGCTCGCTAAGTTGAAAACCCGAAGGGGCGACTTAGGCAAAAATGAGCGTCTCGGTGGATTGAAAACCCGAAAGCACGGTCCAGGAAAAAGTTAGAGACACAAAAAATATATAATAATGATATATGTATCCCGCTAGATTGAGTACCTCGTCCTGGGGCAATCTAGGCAAAAATTAGGGATTTGGCAAGTAACTGCATCCTGACAAGACTTTGTTCTACAATTGTCGTCCGTCAGAGATCCTTGCTCATTATCATCCAAAGCTTCAAATACATCGGATTCAGAACTGGTGGAGAAATGGTCATTATGTTCAATGTAGCCCTTTTCCAATATATATAACCAATTTCAAATTTGTAAAGATCTATGGAGTCTTGCCATTCACAGACTACCATTCTATCAAATAAATTTGAGCCTTTTATCCAATTATTGGCACTCTTATCTGTTTCTATTCAACAAATGTTTTCCATGTTTTGATTAAGAAAATATCATTGTTTTAAACGATCAAATTTTTTATAATTTGTTTTTAAACAAAGTGAACATTCACAATGACGAAAGGATACTTAGGAGATCTTCAGCGCTCTCCCAAGGGTGGTACGATTCCGAACAGGGTAAGATTTTTGTTCATATTCTTGGCATGACTATATCTCCTCCCTCCGGAACCCCTTGTGGTTTATCCTACCAAGTGGATTGCTTGTTGAGAGTCACATCTCTTCCCTTCAGCAGAGTAGCAATCTTTCCTCCTCAGCAGCTTGGATCTCTTTGGGCAAGAGCGGTATTTGGTGGTTGATCCCGATAAATCCTTTATCTCCTTGGATAGATTCCCCAGCAGAGTTGTTAGTGTGGTGGACCTTGTCTGTGATAACTCTCGTCCCCAGCTGGAATGATTGATGATTCATCCCCTGCAGAGTTCTTTGCTTCCTGGTATCTCTGATCCCCAGCAGATTGGATACTCTCCGGTGAACTTGGCTTTCTCTCTTGAGATGTAGTACCGAATGGTTGATTCCTGGACCTGGTTATGTTAGATATGTCTGTCTGTCAGCATACATCATACATAAACCACGCATATTCATGCATAATTATAACATTCAGGTATTCATGTTGCATTCTTTGCCATATATCGTTGTTTGTTGTCTCCTGCTATTTGGTGATATACTTCCCCAAGCAGACGTGTGTGCCTGATCTCTCCATATAGAGTCAGCTCCATAAGCAGAAAGCGTCTATCCTTTCTTCCATATTCCCCACGGGTTATATCCTCGTGGATGTTGATTGTTTTTGTTCCTTCCCAACACATATACTGGGATGGTTTTCCCTATTAAGTTATATCCTCATCGAGACAAGTCTTGATTTGGTATGCCTATCTAGTTTGATCCTAGATCGGTCTCTTGAGACTCTTTTCCTGTTTCCCCGTGGTAAATGAATAATCGCTTAATAATTAGTAATTATCATCCTGGCGGAGTCTGTGGTTCTCTACCCTCATACCGGTAGTTGTAAGTCATATTTCTATGGTCTACTACCCAGTAACCAGTAGTTGTAAACCCCATTTTATCCCCGTGCAAAGTTAAACCTTGATTGTTGTTCATCCTAACCGATGACGGGTACTCTCTTTTGTGGTTCTCTACCCTCATACCGGTAGATGTAATTCCCATCTTGTTGGTTATCTTTATACAAAATTCGATATTGACATTCCTTAATATACCACCCAGTAACCGGTGATATATCTCTTGGATAATTGCTCTAATTACGCAATTTATCCCCAGCGGGTCATCTCTCGTCTATCTTGTTGTTGTTAGTAACGATTGTTCCTCCGCCTTGATTGGTCATCAATATATACCTAGTTACGGTATCCCGATGCCTTTTCTTTTCGGTCGATGTATCCTTTACTAACCCAGTAACCGGTTGTGGATAATCGTACATGCGAGTATATTATCTACGTTCTGACGGTAATAGATAGTATATCTCATGCACTCTTTGGTCGAAGCCTTTTGTTCTTCCCCAGTCGAGTAAGATTTGTACCCCCTTTTCGGAGTCGAATATCCATCCTATCGTCGAGTATGCTTTTAGCCCTCTTTTGGATGATGAGTGTTTTGGGAATATTCCCCAATTCACGCCTTGGTTGGTCACCTATTATATGCCCAGTAACCGGTATCACTGGTGTTCCCTCCTCTCTGCTCCCTATTATGACTTTTTGTCCTCTGTGGAGTCAGATTTTCCTGAGTTGAGATATACCTTTATAGGTCTTCCTCAGATGATTTGGTTGATTGGTATCTCTCACCCTTATACCGGTCTTAGATATTCATTCTTCCCGAGCATGTTGTATCTCACCCTCATACCGGCGATCAGATCACATGTCTCCTTGAGCTTATTACCCAGTAACCGGTAATACCTCGTCCGCTGCTTCCCCAGGAGTGTCCTTTTAGGCATCCCCAGCGAAGTCCCTTAGTGGATTGTTTTCATCTGGATTTTGATCCGAAGTATCCGTTGTGGATAGTTTTTGCTGTAATGGCATATTCCCCAATACATGCACCTTTGAGTCAGCTCGGGTCTTTCCATTGGATATTTTCCCTTTGGAATTCTGTTCCCCAAGCGTTGAGTCGTGACCTGCTCACGTATTTTATTCCCTCTCCTATCCCCAGAGTCTCTGTTCCATTGAGTGTATTTCTCATATGGATTGTCAGTTTCTCCGGATGTCTTTTCTTCTTTGTGGACACATATCCCCACAGAGTTCGTACTATTTGCATACATACATCTGCATCATGAGGTCTCAGAGGGACCAAAATTTTTCTCTTTGTTATTATTTAAGCCCATTCTACCTCGTCGAAACGAAGATTTTAACCTTCACTTCTCCGGCTAGAATGACCTTAAATAGGGGCATCTGTAAGATCCCAATTTTGACCCTAAGATCCCTCATGGCATCATAACATTACATTTGCATAGCCTCAAGGATCATGAGCATCTTGGTTCCCTTTGCCTTTGGGTGGGACTCCTTGTGATTGGTTTGAGATCACCAAGCATGCTTGAATTATACATCATTGTTTCTCTTACTTTTGTTTACTAAAAAAAACGAAAAAAAAAAAAAGAAGAGAAAAACGAAAAAAAAAACAAAAAAAAAACAAAAAAAACAAAATAAAATAAAAAATAAATAAATAAATAAAATATAACAAAAATATTTTGGACTTGGGCCTCTCTCATTTGAGCCCACAGGTCCACAAAAACCAGGTTATAAATTCAGAGTTTCAGTGAAATAAAAGGATAGGCCATTCCTATTACCTAGGCAGGAAAAAGAAAGTGAGAGAAGAGCTGACAAAGTTCAGAGCAACCTCCAGAGGCAAACCCTCAGATTGCTCTGCAAACCTCACGGGCGCAACTCAATTTAAATCGATCCTCTCCAATCAGGTTTGCCCTATATCCATCATCTTTATGCCTTCAAATTGAATTTTCTGAATATATGAGGTATTATGGGTAAATTTGATACCCTTTTAATGTATGTGTTTGACAGGAGGTTTAGGCCTCCTACCCTTGGTTGCTTTTTGTGAGCTTTTTTTTTTTTTTTGCGAATTTTAATGGCATGATTCATGTGGTTACATTTTGATTTGGAGGCAACTCTTGATTACCCTATCTTGTTTCTCTAACCTATTGGTTGAGTTTTTTGTGAGGGCTCACATGACTCTTGCAGAGATGGCCTGGTGTTCCACTTTATTTGTGGGATACCCCCTGCAGGTTTATTCCGATTACCTGTGCTTAATGGCTTGAGATATTTGTTTGTGACTGCTTATTCCAAAGGATGGGAGCTACTTGGATCATCAATATGATCTCAAGAGGGGAACTCCTAATGTGGTTTTATTTTCTTTTCCCTTATCTCTTGTATGTTTAGGAATTTAACCCTTCTTTTTTCTTTTCCCCATTCTAACCTAATTCAAAACTTTTTGTGCAAATAATAACTTTTGTTTTCAACATTAGAAACCTAAGCCTTATGCTTTTGATTTTCAAAACTTATTTTTCATAACACTTATTCTGAATTGAACCTTTTAATCCACTTTAACCATATTTTTGTAAATACTTTTAATTGGTAAATATAACCCATTCAAATACTTTTTGTGGTTTCAATGGCCACCTTCTTAATCAAACCCTTTTTTTATAACCATTAGCTATTAGGTTTGAATTATCCTTGAGGTAGATATAATACTCACCTTTATCCTTAGTGATGGACAATGAGTCTTCCATGCTTATTATAGGGTTAACCCCTCACTAGCATGTTGAAGCTATCCTCACATGGTGAATTTGTGGTTTTAGGTTGAGTTTTCTCCCTTTGATAACAAAAGACCTTAAGGTTTTTGGACCAATCAATTCACCACCTTTTTTTTTGAATTTTTTTTACCCCGAACTACGAGGTTTTGATCCTAATCTTTTTTTAAGATGGTACGTAGGCAATGAGTTCATCCATTCAAACACAAAATGTAAATAAATTTGTATATTCTTTTCTCATCCCTTCAATCATGTTTGCACAAATAAATTTTCACAAAAAAAAAAAATAACAACCTTACAACAAATGTGAAAAGGGCTCCCTAGGAGTACCTAGGATGCTTTGGGTGCCTAACACCTTCCCATTGCATAACCAACCCCCTTACCCAGATCTCTGAAATTTTTACTAGTTTTTGATTCGATAAAACTTTTAGGTTTTTGTTCGCTTTCTAACCATTCCTTTGGATAAATAGAAGTGCGGTGGCGACTTGACTTGTATGATTTACCTTGGATTTAGTCAATATCTCTAATGGTAACGAATACCCCGCTACAGAAAAGTGGCGCTATCAGTATCTAGCCTAGGCAAAGTCATATTTTACTATAGCAGTTTTGCTATCAATGGAAATCTGAAGCGGGTCTGCATGATTTATGGTTCATGCTTGATTTTAGAATGATGAAAGTAAAAAAAGATGACAAAAATAAACCATTATCATTTTTTATTTTATTTTATTTTTAAGAAAAAGAAGAACAAATGAAAAACAAGGAACATAATTGAATGCAAACATGCTCATTTTATTCATTAATAAACTTGCTTAAAATGCGGGGGGGCTAAAAAAATTCCTTATGCCTTGGGCAGAGCATAGGTTCTTTTCACAGCAAAACAAAGAAGATTACTCTTTAATGAAAGTGACTTCCGGCATATCCACACTGGTACAGTTGTTGAGTACTTGACCTTCAGCCCTTTGATGCACGGAACACACCTTCTCAACAATATCGTTTCCTTCTCCCACGACACAAACGGAATCATCCTTGAGATGTCCCGCAGTAGTGAAAGTATCGAGTAATGAGGGAATCTGTCTCTTGTCTTTGTTTACATCCATCTTGGGTCAGTTGATGGGAATGAAATCCCAACTCAGATCTTTCTTTGTTAATTGGTAGCTCAAGTACCCTACCCCAGCCTTCGGTGTGTCCTTCCTCTATCGATGTCTTCATGTCTTTCCATGAAGCCATGGAAAGTTCAGCACTTTGAGATTCCTTCACCAAGGGAGCCATTTCTACATTCACAACCTCGAATGCTTGAAAAGGAGTTTCATGGATCTGTTCTCCTAACTCAACATAACAAAATGATGCCAGGTGGATAACCACAATGTCCTCCTCTCCTTCTACCAAAACTAGTTTACTGCCAATCATGAACTTCAACCTTTAGTGGAGGGTTGAGGTTACCGTTCCAGCTGAATGTATCCATGGTCGCCCTAGGAAACATATGTAGGAAGGATATATGTCCATTACGTAAAACATAATTAAGAAAACATGAGGCCCAATATTTATAGGGAGGCCAACCTCTCCCACCACCGATCATCTCGAGCCGTCAAAGGCTCTTACTATGAGCGAACTTGACTTCATCACTAATCCTTCGATAGTAATTTGGACAATGAGCTCTTAGGTAGAACGTTTAACAACGAGCCAATATCTACCAACGCCCTTGATAAAACGGTATCTACACATTCAATTGAGATGTGGAATGCCTTGTTGTGGTTCCTACCCTCGGGTGGGAGTTCATCATCATTAAAACACAAACAACTACTTGCAGAAAATGTTGGGCACGACAGCTTCAAACTGATTCACAGATATTTCTTGTGGGACGTGTGTTTCCCTTAAGAACTTCATAAGTGCCTCACTGTGGGCCTCAGAACTCATTAGCAATGCTAACATGGAAATCATTGAAGGTGTTTGGATGAGTTGGTCAACCACCTTATAATCTCTCTTTTTGATGAGTCAAAAAAATTCATACACTTCATCCATGGGAGTTGCATTCTTAGCCACATTCTGCCCCTGATCATCATTCACCACTTGTTTACCCTGGTTCTTTCTCAAAGATCCATGGTTGTTATTGTCTGGGGGAGGCACTACTGCAAACACTCTACCACTCTGGGTTATACCACCTGCTCCAACAATGTTAACACTCGCTTCTCGGGACTCCACTGGTTCCTCTTCTACCTTTTGTACATAGATATACACTGTAGAGTCATAATTCCATGGTACTGATGTCATGCTTTCAAAGGAGAATGGAGATGGCACAGTAATGACAAGCGGTGTAACTAGATATGTTATTGTAGGAATCGGAATTGGATCGTAAGGAATCTCGAACGGTACATGAGTTGAATCAAAAGGGATATCAAGAGTAGTCATTTCATCCACAGTAGACAATTTTTCTACAAACACAACCCCTTGGTCCATCAAATTCTGAATAACAGCCTTCAACTTCTCACAGACTTGAGGATTTATCAAGCAATGTTTCACAGTCAATATCACAACCGGGGGATACCTTGTTCATCAACAACTGCTCCTTGACAATTGCCAACAGAGTTTTTATATTGTCTATATTGTACACCATCTTCTTTCCTCCACATTCTTCTAACACACTCACTGAAGGACCGATGTGAGGTGGCATAGGACTGTTGTTTATGCTGAGACCATTCAGCATAAACGTAATGGCCTTAATATCAATCAAATCTTGCACCTTGAATTTAAGTTCTTTGCAATTCTCTCTTAATTGTACCAAAGACCCTTTGAGAAGATATGGAAGTAAACGAGCATAAGTTATATGGATATGATCAAACTTCCTTTCATGCCTCCTCTGCCTTGGATGGCCTGGCTGATAGTATTATTTGTTAGAACAAGATTTAGTTCCGCATCTATACCTTGAGTTTTGATGATAAGAATATTGTATTTGTGTGAGAATAATTTTGGTACCCTAATGGTTTTTTATTGTGTATCTTTAACAGCTAATTATGATTATGAATATATGACATGCAACGTCATTAGAAGTTCTGAAAGGTGTTCAATATTGTTGTTGCAATAATCTTTCTGCTTTTATGTTGATTCACCCCCTGAGAAGCTTCTGAGGAGACACTGTGTTGCTGCTGCAATGTTCTCTTAGCTCATGCTTCTGGACGTGAATCTGATCACCAAACTTCTGAAGAATGGGAAGCTAATGAAGTTGTGTTATGTAGCTGAAGATTTTGAAGATCTCAAGCCAGACAATTTAAGTTATTAAGGTTCTGACTAAAAATTCTGAATATTATGAAGATACTGAAGATCTTAAGCCAAACTACTGACACTGTCAAGATTCTGACCAAAGATTCTGAAGTTTCTGAATCCAGCTTTATGTTTCTTCATTTAATGTTTCATCAACTTTCATCATAAGCCAATGACCTTGAAGATAGGATCAAACAAGAATGTGATCTAATAGTACATAGTACAAATCAAACATCATTTCCACTACCTAATTTCATGGGTAAGGACGGTAATATACATCACACTTGTCACTAATTTTGTGGGTGTAGGACAATACGCAATATCACTCCTCTCCCATCCAACAGTAGACATCGATGAGCTTTTCCCTTTTTTCCCTCCAACGGTCTTCTTTTTATGCTATATAAGTGAGACTTGGAGACTTGAAGAAAGCATCGATGACACAATATTTTAACAAGTCTATTTCTTTGTGAAAAACTATTATTTATTTGCACATAGTTTTCCTTTAAGTGTTTGTTTATTCATTTGTGTAAAATCGGTTTGTATAGAAGCATCTTATAACATACAATATATTATTCAAACTGTTTGTTTGATTCCTTAAGGAGGTTATCCTTGAGAAGACAAAAAAGGTTGTTCTTTGTGAGTCCTTAAGGATACTAGGGTATAGTTGTATCCTTGAGAAGACAAAAAAGGTTATTCTTTGTTATATTGTAATCTGTTGATTATAATGGATTAAGTCCTTGTGTTTAAGGCAAAATCACCTTGGCGGGTGGACTGGAGTAGCTTTGAGTTTCAAGAGAACCAGGATAAAATACTTGTGTTTTTATATCTTTATTATTAACTTTTTAGTACTGTGTTCTTGTTTTGGAAAAAGCTTTTGCCTATAAAACCCAATTCAAATCCCCCTTTCTTGTGTTTTTCACACCTTCAATTGGCATCAGAGCTCCGATTCTGATTGTGATAACAGTTTTATCAACACCTCACCGTGTTCAGTACAAATATAGTTTGTGTGAGAAACAATGGTCGTTGCTAACATTGTTAACAATAATGAAAGAGATCACTACAATGCAAAACCACCAATCTTTGATGGTAAAAAATTTGAGTATTGGAATGATAGAATAGAAAGTTTCTTTCTTGGTTACGATATTGATCTCTGGGATCTTATAGTCGATGGCTACATTCATCCAGTGAATACTGAAGGAAATATTATAGCAAGAAGTTCTATGATTCATTAATAGAAGAAAGATTTCAAAAATCACCACAAGGCCATAACCATATTGCTTAACGTTATCTCTTATATGGAGTATGAGAAGATAACAAACAGAGATTCTGCCAAATCCATTTTTGACTCTCTGAGGATGACTCATGAGGGGAATACTCAAGTAAAAGAGACAAAGGCCTTGTCCTTAATCCAGAAGCATGAAGCATTCAAAATGGAAGATGATGAAACAGTTGAGACTATGTTCTCAAGGTTTCAGATGCTTGTTGCAGGACTGAAAGTTCTGGACAAAAGATACTCTACAACTTATCATGTCAAGAAGATTATCAGAAGCCATCCCAATAAATGGAGACCTATGGTAACATCCTTAAAGCTAGCAAAGTATCTCAAGCGTATTAGTCTTGAAGAACTTGTTAGTTCTTTAAGAAGCCACGAGATTGAGCTCGAAGAAGATGAACCACAGAAGAAAGGTAAATTTGTTTCCCTAAAGTCGAAGCCTAAGAAGACAAGAGCTTATCAAGCAAAGAAGAATCATAAGTATATGATGAAAACTCAGAAAATAATGATGAGTTATCTCTAATTTCAAAGAGAGTCAATAGACTCTGGAAGCACAGGCAAAATGGTCAAGGAAAGTTCATAGGAGCCAGAAGGAATGCTGGTTATTTTGATTTTTCATCTGGACAAAGGAAGTAAGGTTCTGGAAAAAGAAGTTATCTGCTTCGAGTGCAAGGAGCCAGGACACTACAAAAATGATTGTCCTAAGATAGAAAAAGACAAAAGGCCTAAAAAAAGTTTTCCAAAGGCAAGAAGAGGTTGATGGCCAAAAGGGATGACTCAGAATCCGAAGAAGAATATTCTGGCGAAGAAAAAGCCAATGTTTCACTGATGGCAACTACAGATGATCCCACAGGTTCTGAAAAACCGGAAGATAAGGTATTATCAGAATCATAATCCGACTCCGATTGTGAAGAGGTATTTTCTAACCTATCACGTTCTGATATTGAATCATGTCTCTCTAAAATGCTAGAAAAGTACCAGAGTCTTCGGAGTAAATACAAGGACCTTAAAGAAGTCCAAGTAGTTGCCTCTGAAACTCGGAGTGAGCTTGAGAAAGATATTTCTTCTTGTAGCGGTAAATTCATGACCATCAAGCTATGGATAAACTTGACGCCAATAAAACCAGAGTCGCCACCGCGCTTTTATTGTTTCCAAAGGAAAAGGGAAAAGTACGAACAAAACCCAAGGATAAGAAGTTTTCAAATCAAAACTAATAAAATGCCATAGATTAAAGGTAAAGGGGTTGGTTACACAGAGGGAAGGTGTTAGCACCCAAAGTGTCATATGTACTCATAGGGAGCCCTTTTTTGTGTGCATATGTTTTTGGGTATAAATGATGTTTGATAAAATATAGAGTGTGTGGATAAGAAAAGAACTCATTGATTATATTTTTGTGTTTGACAAGACCTTCGATCTCGTGCCTACGTACCAACATAAAAATGAGGGATCAAAACCTCGTAGTTCGTGGTAAAAATTTCAAATAGGTTGGTGAGTTGATTTTAACAAAAACTTAAATGAAAAGGCACAAAGAATTTTTTTGAAAAAGGGAGAAGTTTTGAAATTTAATAAGTGGAAGGAGATGAAGGGACTACCCTAAGCAAAAAAAATAAAAGTTAATGGTTGAAAGGATCTGACCAATGGGATGCAATCCAATAGACAAGAATGTCATATAGAAACCTATTTTCCTTTGGACTTTGATCAAGCAATAAGCAATAAGCAATGAGCAATATCCAGACATCATAAAGATCAAGGCATCAAATAAATATAGCAACATCCAAGCAAGCATTCCAATATCTAGCAGTCTTCAGTGTCTTCTAATGTATCAAATGAAATATTCCTTAATCAGCTCAGAATCAAACATCATACATAGACCATAACAAAATAACAATTAAGCATAGAGACAAAGTAGTTGATGAATCAAAGAGATCCAAGGTAATCAGATGGAAGTCACTGTCAAAGATAGCTCAGTCTCAAATGTTGGCATTGGCTAAGTCCTTTAGCATAGAGAAAGTTTCCTAATCCTAAGTCTAAAACTTCAAATCAAGTCCCAACAGTCCAACAAATATTTTTTAGGGTTTTTGTTGTTATTAGGTGTTTTAGGGTCCTAAGACCACAAACAAAATCAAACACACAAACAATTATGTACAAATACAAGATATGGCTCAAATGAGCAAAGTGAAAAAAGGACTTAAAGATAAACAAGTTGTATGAAATGTAAATGGCAATGAATGATAAATGACTGAAATTTAAATTACATAAAGTAAATGATTTGAAAGTAAGGGCATAATGAATAAGAGGTAGTCAATGGCTAGTCAAATGTTAGTGATGAGTTTTAATTTATTAAGTCATCTTTGAAGAACACTCAACCATTCATTCACAAGTATGAATCCTTGAACCAATACATCTTCCATGAGAAGGGCTCCAACTTGGATAATTCAACAAGTATGCCACTAACTCTCTTGAAAGGAAAAAGTCCAAGTCTCCATACAATTCCATGAAGAATGGGAGACTTACAATCCCACTTACTAGAATGTTATGCTTAGAGGGTCAAATTTAGCTCTATGCTAAGCAACCGTAATTGGACTTATGTAGAAGTCACAACTATCTGAGGTCAGGAAATAAAAATATAGGTGTTAATGCATGTTAGAGATTTGTTACAAAGAACCAAACTCCTAAAACATACGACACACTAAAAAAAGGAAGGGACCTATCTCAGTTAGACTTGTATTGATTCATCTGACACAAGGTCATTGATGAATCAATTAGCATTTAGACATTAGAGATTTCATTTGTCAAATGAGGGAATGAGTAAGAGTAAGGATGAAGATGAAGAGGGGAGGGGAAATAGAAACACAAATTGATCATGAGAGGAATTTCATTTGATCAATACCATCCATTCATTTTGGAAGATGAAATGTACATTTCATCAATCCCCTAAATCCAATGGTTTTGATTAGACAAAAGTCAAATCAACCATAACCAAGGCCAAAACAGAAAGACAAACATCACAAGACCATAAAAACGGCTCAACATAATTTTTAAACATTTAATCATTTAAAAATCAATCTAAAACTGAATTAAAATGCATTTTAATTTAGAAAAAACCTCAAATCCCTTCAAAACACCAAATAAATGGCCAAGGGATTTATCATAGGTCAAACAAGGTCAAAGGACGTTAGACAAAAAAATTCACAATTTTTAGAAAGTCAGAAGTATTTTTAAATAATTCAAAATATGCATAAAAACATGTAATTCATGAAAAATACCAAAATTAATCCAAAAATTAATTTTAATTCAGAATATGGAAGAGAAAAATATTTAAAGATTTTTTGGTGAAAATCCCATATTGTTTGGATTAAAAATGAAATTTCTATGAATTAAATAAAATAAGTGGATTAAATGGAAATTCAGAAAATACAAAAAACCAAGGGTCATCAGATCTCCCTCATTAATTGAGGTGGCAGATCTAATGGTCAAGCATGCACTTCATACCATACACCTCAGTCAACGCGTCGTAGGGATGGTAATCATAATGAGCGGTCAAGATTAAAACATTTCAAGTGAATCAGAAGGTTGGGAGAGTGCCAACGCACCACTAGAGCCCTAGCTCCAGTCTTCTTCTCCGGTGGAGTTTCAATATCAAAACAAAAGGAGAATTGAAACTCGATTTCAAGTGAAATCTTCAAGTTTATCCTTTAATGGAAGCTAGGGATGCAAGGGTTTCAAGCTTGGGCAGAAGGGATCCTCTTTCTGATCACAATGGTCATGTATATATAACCTAGCAAGTTGCTTTTCACACACTTTGGAATTTTGCCAATTTTAGAAACTTTGATGCATGGATGCATGGGCAGTGATTTGGGCCCATTTCATGATGTGATCTCACTCCAATTCATGTACAATGGATCCTGAAATAATAACATGTAAGCATGCAAAAGGAAATGGACAATTAAATTCAAATCTTTCCAAAACAAACCTATGAAAGGAACCATGCATAAGTCCCTCAAATTTTGTCCAAATGAAGTGATCTTGGACTCTTTAGAAAGGTGACATCAAGGGGAACAACTTTGATGTTGAACACGTTTCCATTTGAAGCTCGGATCATGATGAATGTTTATGTGGAAGTTTGAGAAATCAAACATAATAGAAATTTTTCTAAGTACCAAGTCAAATAACCACTTCTTCCACCTTGAATGACTTTTTCTATGAGCTTCAAATGAAAATGGTTCCTTCATAAAAGTTGTATCTCTTTCAATTATATTAAATTTGGTAACAAATTTGACATCATTTGGATTTGGCATGAGGGAGTTATGCATTTTATAAGTTGAGGGAAATTGCTTGTTCAATGGTAATGGCCCAAATAGACCTATAATGTTTCCTCTTGGCACATGCCCTTGCAAGTTGAATTTTACATTTCTCAAAGAATCAAAGTTGGATAGGACGTCTTTAAGTTGATTATGAAACTTGGATTACCTTCATATCATAAACATTGAGCAAGTTATGATCCTTGGAAGTTGACCTCCTGACTAGGACACAAACAAAATGACCTATAATGTTTCACCATAAAAAATGACTTTCCAAGCAAAACTAGCTCTTGATGTCAACATGAAATTTGTTTGGAATGTCATAAGTCGTAATGTTTCTCTTGGAATCATTTCAATATGACAAAAATTATAGGATATAGGGTCTAGGGAACCTCAATTTTGACTTGTTGACTTTCTCTGGTCAACTTCTTTAAACCAACTTGAAAAATTGAAGTTCACTTGATCTTTGGGACTCATGGAGAATCATATATGCATAAGATGATGTAAAATGAAGTATCCCTTTATATCTTTCACCAAATGTTGAAGAAACTTGTTGAGGAAGTCACACAAGATACCTAAATGAATTAGGGCTTCCAAGGCAAACAAGCTTCAAACTCTTGATGAATTCTTGATCCAAATGATAAACGAAGAACATGGGGTTCATTTATGATGTCTAAAACCATTGTGAACCATCTCCTTATTTATCTCATACACTAAAGGTCTCAAACCCTAATTGTGAGCTTGATGAAGCATTGGTGGATGCACACACTACCTACAAAAGAAACAAAGTTATACATGGACATATTTAGACATATTTTTGGTATTTTGGTTAGTAAACAAAGGGAAAAAAAGTATGATATAATCAAATGTGCTTGGTGATCTCTCCCAATGCAAACCCAATGAAGAGGATGCAGGGGTGTAATCCCAAAGCCAATGATGAGATGACATGAGGGATCTCAGGGTCAAAATTAGGGTCTTACAGTTGCCCCTATTTAAGGACATTCTTATTAAGGATGCGAAGGTTAAAATCTTCGTATCAACTCAGTATAACAGACTTAAATAACAACATCAAGAAACAAATTTTGGTCCCTAAGGGACCTCATGATGCATATGATATGAATGTTAAAATAATCTTTGTGGGGAATATATTGCCACAAAGGAAAAGAATCTGGAGAGACTGAAAGTCCATATGAGCATAATGCATTCTGTAAGGAAAACTCACTAGGGAAACATAGTCTCTATGGGTATAAAAAGCTATGCGTAGGCCAGACTACGACACTAAAACTGCTGGAGACACGAGGAGTTTTCCATGAAAAATAAATCAATGGAAGGACTCAGCTTGGGGAAAAGGTTATCTGCAGGGGATGGTGACTTCACTAGAGATATACGCGCTCAAACTCAACTAGGGAAGAACGAACGTCAACACAGGAGTAAAATAGATGTATTTTCTATTACTGGATGCTGGGTAAGAAGATAAATACACTCGAGCAAAGGGTCATCCATTACCAGTTAAGGTAAACATATGAGGATGACTCGCTGAGGAAAAATAGGCATATCCATTACCGGTTACTGGGTAAGAATAACCTACTGGGGAGAGAAGATCAAATAGGATTTACACCTACCAGTTACTGGGAAGAATACCAAAAAGAGAGTATCCATCACTAGTTAAAGTGAACTTATCAAGGATAAACTCAAAGGAAGAATATATGTCATCGGTTAGGATGAACATATCAAGGATAGACCACCTGGAGAAAGCGGAAGAATATTTGTTACCTATTAGGGTAAACATATCAAGGATAAAATGCCGGGGAGAAATAGGAATTACAACTACCGGTTCCTAGACAGAAGACCAAAGATAGAGAATATCCGTCACCGGTCAGGATGAACATATCAAGGATAGACTCAGCAGAGGAAATGGGGTTTACAACTACCGGTTACCGGGAAGAAGACCACAAAAATAGAGAGAAATTGTCACTAGTTAGAGTGAACATATCAAGGATTAACTCTGGGGGAAAATAGGATTTATATCTACCATTTATTGGGAAGAAGACCACAAAGAGGAGAAAATCCGTCACCGGTTAAAGTGAACATATCAAGGATGGACTCTCTAGGGATTAAAAGCATGGATTACGACTACCTTTTTACCGGGTAAAAACCAAAAAGGAAGAATATATGTCACCAGTTAAGATGAACATATCAAGGATAGACTCACTAGAGAAACGTGAAAACGAATCCGCTGGGGGGAAAATAAAGGAAGTAGATTACATTTTATTGGGTATTGGATAAAAGTAATGTACTCAACATCAAGACGAATATTACCAGTTACTGGGTAATAGACTCTTGGAGACCAAAAGATCTATCTAGGTGAGAACTAGAAAGAAACGGTCAAACAAAGACTCAACCCAATAAGGATATAACTCAAGGGAAGTGGTTCAATCCAGGTAATAAACTAGGGAGGAAACTGAAATAATAATAATCCACGAGGAAATAACTTAGTGGGGAATGATAAAGGATAAACTCTTTTTGCTTAAGGGGATGACACTCTACAATTGAAGAAGGACAAACACACCAAATCTGCATGGGGAAATGATATCACCGAAGCAAGGGATCAGAAGAAAAAATCAATGCGATAAAAATGCATAATGAAATATCTGATGTTGTGTTATATGCATGAATATGTATGTATGTGATTATGATTATGCTGGCAAAACAACACAAAGAGTACAAATAACAAAGATTTGAATCATCACTACAACACTCGGCTAATCTCAACAAGATGGAAACACCAATTGGAGAATATGCTAGGGATGAAAATAAATCATCTAGCTCAGAATAAATCAACTCTGGATAAGGGAAGACATGGAGAACATGCTTCCAATCAATCATGGCAAACTCTGCGGGGAGAGAACACTATTGAAGGATGATCAACCAAACATGCCAAGGATAGAGAAGGATTTGTTGAGGATCCAAACAAAATAACATTGCGGGGAATTTTAAGTCAACACCATTTCAAATGGGAGACAAACTTGCAAGGGACGAAATCAAATACTACTCAGAACCAGACACTGCCGGGAAAGGGGGTACTTCTATCAGAAGACAAACTCCGCCAGAGAATACAAGAGATAAAACTATGAATGAGGAATCAAGCAAATTGTTGGGGATGTTGTGACTTGTTGGAATAAACCAATGACTGTCATACTTCTCAATGATCATCAAATTCTTCTTGGATATTGCAAAATAAACCAATTCCAAGGCGAAGATAACCAGATTTGACTCACATAGAGGAGAAATTGTCGCGGTTATCTAACACAAACAAATGCAAATGGGGATCTGGAGACCAAATAAAGGCTCCAGAATATCCAGGGTCCAATCATCAAATCACAAATGGGGGATGCAGACATGAACACCTCAACTGGGGAAGATGAATTTGCAAAGGGGACCAATCATCAGCTCGACCGGGGATAATAGGTTGCTTGGGGAGCAACATCTTAACCAAGCTAGGAACCAACGACGACCTGCTGGAGAGGAAAAAGTTACCAAACCAACTGCTTGGGGAAGACAATAATGCTTCACACTTCAAGACTTACCTGTTCTTAGATTGTTGTTGACATTCCTTGCTGAACTCGATTATTCTTAAAGTGAATGTTTTTATTAGTGTAAGAAAAATAATTATTCATTGATTTATTTTAAAAATTATCATCATAAAAATTCAATTTTATTTAACAGATGTAAATAAGAATAGAAATAATTGGATAAAAGCTCAACTTTATTTAGTAGAATGGTAGTCCGTGAATGGCAGGACTCCATGGATCTTTATAAAGTTTGAGAAATGGTAATATACATGGAAAGGCGCTACATTGAATACATGATCACTACTCTCCTTACCAACTTTGAAATCCATCGTGTTTGCCTTTGGTTTAGAATGACGAATCAGAACCAAATGACTATTCAAAACTACTTCAAAGATCAGGATCGGTCGGATGCAGTTACTTGCCATAATCCCTAATTTTTGCCTAGATTTCCCCAAGGTCGAGTACTCAATCTACCGGGATAAATTTTCAATTATGTCTCTAACTTTTATCTGGATCGCACTTTCAGGTTTTCAATCCACCGGGACGCTCATTTTTGCCTAAGACGCCCTTTCGGGTTTTCAACTTAGCGAGTTACTCTTTTCTTTTTTTAGGCCAATTATTTCTTGACTATGTCGGAATTCACGAGACGAGTGAACTCTTCATCATCCATAGTTGTAAGAATCAAAGCACCGCCTGAAAAGGCTCTCTTCACAACATATGGGCCTTCATAATTAGGAGTCCATATGCCCCTAGCATCAGGTTTGAAAGATAGAATCTTCTTGAGCAAGAGGTCACCTTCTCTGAACACACGAGGCTTAACCTTCTTATCAAAAGCTTTCTTCATTCTGTGTTAATCTAACTGACCATGACACATGGCAGTTAACCTTTTCTCTTCAATCAAATTCAGCTGATCATATCTGGTCTGACACCATTCAACTTCTATCAACTTGGCTTCGATCAAAACATGCAATGATAGGATCTAAACCTCTACGGGGAGCACAACTTCCATACCGTAAACAAGAGAGAAGGGGGTTTCCCCTGTCGAAGTGCGGATGGATGTACGGTACCCATGCAAATCAAATGGGAGCATCGCATGCCAAACTTTGTATGTCACAACCATCTTTTGAATAATCTTCTTAATGTTCTTATTTGTAGTCTCAACAACCCCATTCATCATAGGTCAGTAGGGAGAAGAATTATGGTATGCAATCCTGAAGTCTTTGCAAAGAGCTTCCACCATATTATTGTTCAAGTTAGATCTATTATCAGTAATGATCTTACTTGGCACACCATAACATCATATAATTTGATTCTTGATAAACCGGACCACCACCTGCTTGGTCACATTCGCATATGATATCGCTTCAACCCATTCAAAGCTTTGGGCTCAATCATGCCAATCATATCAATTACCCACATGGAGAAAGGCCGTGGAGAGGAAATGATGTTCAACAGTGTCGGAGGAACATGAATCTTATCTGTATAAATTTGACACTTATAGCATTTCTTCACAAACTTGCAACAGTCAGATTCCATTGTCAGCCAATAGTTACCTGCTCTCAACATCTTCTTTGCCATATCATGTCGATTGGAATGAGTACCAAAGGAACCTTCATGGACTTAGGTCATCAATAGGTCTGCTTCGTGTCTATCCACGCATCTGACCAAAATCATATCGAAATTTCTCTTGTAAAACACATCACCATTCAGGTAAAAGTTACCAGCTAATCTTCTCAAAGTCTTCTTATCTTTCAAAGATGCCCTAAGCGGGTAAATCTGACTTTGGAGGAAACACTTGATATTATAATACCACGGCTTTTCATCATTGACTTCTTCGATAGAAAATACATGAGTTGGTCTATCAAAATGCATTACAGTCAAATTAGGAACTTCATTCCAAAAATTCACCATAATCATTGAAGCCAACGTTGCAAGAGCATCTGCCATCCGGTTTTCATCTCGAGGGATATGATGAAACTCAACCTTCGTAAAGAAAGTTGATATCATGATTTGGTCTATCAAAATGCATTATAGTCAAATTAGGAACTTCATTCCAAATATTTACCATAATCATTGAAGCCAACGTTGCAAGAGCATCTGCCATCCGGTTTTCATCTCGAGGGATATGGTGAAACTCAACCTTCGTAAAGAAAGTTGATATCCTCCTTGCATAATCTTTATACGATATCAAACCGGTTTGACTCACCTTCCATTCACCTTTGATCTGATTTACAACCAGAGTTGAATCTCCATAGACGTCAAGATATTTGATTCTAAGATCAATGGCCTCTTCAAGCCCCATAATGCAAGCTTCATGCTCAGCCATATTATTTGTACATTTGAAGGTCAATCTAGATGTAAACGTAAAATGCGTGCCTTAAGGAGTAATAATGACTTCCCCAATGCCATTACCGTACGAATTAACAGCTCCATCAAATACCATGCCCCAACGAGAACCAGGTTCTTGCCCTTCTTCAAGCTATGGTTCATCACAATCTTTCTTCTTCAAGTATAAAATCTTTTCGTCAGGAAAATCATATTGCACTGACTGATAATCTTCAATAGGTTGGTGAGCCAAAAGTTCAGCCTAGACACTACCTTTAATTACTTTTTGAGATCGGTATTTAATATCATACTCGGATAACAACATCTGCCAACGGGAAATCCTCCAAGTTAAAACAGGCTTCTTAAAAATATACTTGATTGGATCCATTTTGGATATCAACCAAGTAGTGTGGTTTAACATATACTGGCATAGACGCTTAGCAGCCCAAGCCAATGCATAATATGTCTTCTCAAGCATAGAATACCGAGTCTCACAGTCGGTGAATTTCTTACTGAGGTAGTAAATTGCAACATACTCTCCTCAAGCACGGTCAAATGCATGATCAAAGGTCTTCCTTCAACATGCAGAGACAGAATCGGAGGCTCAAGCAGATACTCCTTGATATTATCAAAAGCGTTTTGGCAATCTTCGAACCAATCACAAGACTGATCTTTCCGAAGAAGCTAGAATATACGCGCATATGTGGCAGTCATATGCAATATAAATCTTGAAATATAGTTCAAGCGACCGAGAAAACCTCTGACTTGCTTCTCAATTTTGGGCGCAGGCATCTCTTGTTTTGCTTTGACCTTGGTAGGATCAACTTCAACACCCTTCTCATTGACAATGAAGCCCAACAATTTACCAGAACGAACATCAAAAGTACATTTATTGGGATTCAAGCGGAGTTTATATTTCCTCAAACACTAGAATAACTTCAACAAATGCTTAACATGTTCTTCTTCATCACTTGATTTAGCAATCATATCATCAACATAGACTTCAATCTCTTTATGCATCATGTCATGAAAAAGAGTGGTCATAACTCTCTGGTATGTTGCACCAGGATTCTTCAAACCGAAGGGCATCACTCGATAACAGAATATTCCCTAAGGTGTAATAAATATGGTTTTTTCCATATCTTCGGGTGCCATCTTGATTTGATTATAACCGGAAAATCCATCCATAAATGAAAAGACTTTGAATTTAGCTGTATTATCTACCAATATATCAATGTGTGGCAGAGGAAAATCATCTTTCGGACTGGCTTTATTCAAATCTCTATAATCAACACACATACAGACTTTTCCATCTTTCTTAGGAACAGGCACAATATTGGCCACCCACTGTGGATATTCGGAGGTAACAAGGAAACCAGCATCAATCTATTTCTGCACTTCCTCTTTGATCTTTACTGCCATATCAGGATGAGTTCTTCTCAACTTCTGCTTGACCGGCAGGCATCCTGGCTTCAACAGCAATCTATGCTCCACAATCTCAGAATCCAAACCAGGCATGTCTTAATAGGACCAAGCAAACACATCAGAATACTCTCTGAGAAGATCAACCAACCCCTTCTTAGCCTCTCGACGCAATTAAGACCCAATCTTGACTTCCTTCATATCATCTTCAGAACCCAAGTTGACTAATTCAATATGTTCTTTAAACTGTTGAATGTCTTTTTCCTCGTGCTCAAGCAATCAGGATAACTCATCAGATACTTCTTCATCATCATTCTCTTCCTCAACTTCAAACACAGGGAACTCAAAGTTTGAAGAGAGAGTAGGATCATTTTATTCAATGGGTTTGAGAACCAACCTGCATAATGATTTGATAATTTGATTTTAGAGAAGTGGAGCGTAAACAAATATTATGCAGATGGAAGATTATTATTTATTTATGTTTTTTGTGATTACCATTTTATGAAAAGGCGAAAAGTAAAAATAAAATGTCATAGATGTGGATGAATAAAATTGTATTTCATTGATGATAATAAGGAAAATGCCCAACAATGTTCACTTCTCCCTTAGGAATAGGAGAAGGATTTTTCTTAAAATAAATGAAAACAAATTACTTAGAACGGTGAATAATAGTAGGAACATCAACAACAATCCAACTGTTGCAAGTCTGGCCATGCGTCACAAAGTTGGCGCAAGCTTCGCCTTTGTCACCATTGTCCTCAATAATGGCAGCTGAGTGTTGATCATTCCCATGAATGAACCCTCCACTGCGGAATACTGGTTGCATAACCTTGACATTAGCGTTGAATGACCTTGGTTGAAATCCTAGCCCTACCCTATTCTTGTTCTCGGCGACCTCCACAACACGACCCCATTTATCAATATTGCCAGCCTAAATAGCCTCTTGTGCATCTTTTAAAGAAGACATGGGTGCCCCAGCTTTCTTTAATTTATCAGCAATGGACAAATCTTGGAACGGTGTTCCAACTTCCTCCTCAGCATCAATGCAAGTGAAAGATGACAAATGGCTCACCAATAATGCCTTCTCTCCACCAACAACGACAAGCTTGTCGTTCTTCACAAATTTCAGCTTTTGGTGAAGAGTAGACGTCACAACTCCAGCTTCATGAATCCATGGCCTTCCTAATAAACAACTGTAGGCCAGGTGGATATCCATAACCTGGAAAGTAATTTGGAAATCACTCGGACCTATCTTAACTGGGAGGTCCACTTCTCCAATGACAGTTTTACGAGAACCGTCAAACGCTTTAACAACTACGCCAATGTACCTTATCGAGGCGCCTTGATATGAGAGTCTTGACAGGGTTGACTTTGGCAACACATTCAATGATGACCCAATGTCAACCAACACATTTTACAAAGCGTCCTCCTTACAGTTCATCGAAATATGTAGCGCTAAATTGTGATTTCTGCTTTCCTTAGGAAGCGCTTCATCACAAAAACTTAAATTGTTACAAGAAGTGATGTTGGCAACAATGTGATTAAACTGATCCACAGTAACATCATGCTCAATGTAAGCCTGTTCCAACACTTTCTGCAATGCTTCTCTGTGCGCCTCAGAATTCATCAGAAAAGATAACACACAAATTTTTGACGGCGTCTGGAGTAGCTACTCCACAATGTTAAAATCACTTCTTTTGATCAATCGCAACACCTCATCATCATCGTTAGTCTTCAATTTGCTGGATTCACCAGACTGACACATTGGAGCACTAACCAGATTCCCTATAGGAATCTCTGCCTTCTTTCCTACTGACACATCTTCCATAACTTTCGGAAACACCGGACTGAACACACGACTTCTATGGGTCACCTTTGCAATATCTGCAATATTTACCATTGAGTCTACAACTGGTAGAGGAACCTCTTGACCATTTTCAGTCGTTGTGGCATTATATTGGTATGGCACAACTTTATCAGATGCATAGGAGACAAGGCCCACTAACCGTATAACTAACGGTGATACCGATCTATTGATATTATTGATGTTGCTGCTATCAAACTGAATGACTACCCGCTCAGGGGTTTTGAACACCGACACAATGACATTCGTATCATCTCCCATATCCCTTGATTGTTGAATCTGGATGACATTCTCATCCATCAACTTCTGGATATCCATTTTGACAATCATACAACCACGGGGGTTCACACTGCAAATGACACAACCATCATGGTCATGTTCACAGTCACTAATTAAACACAAAGTTCTATGCATTTCTACTAGAGATCTTTGGATATGCCTCACAGCAAAAACTCTGAAATTCCTTGGACATCCGCCCACCATGTTGACAAAAGTGTTACCATGAGCAGGCAACGGATTGACTTTCACATTCGGCGCTCTGTCCTCAAAGGACACCTTACGACTCCTCACAAGTTTCTGAACTTCATATTTCAGTGGATAACAGTTCTCCATATCATGACCAGGGGCTCCCTAGTAAAAATCACAATGAAGATCAGGCTTGAACAACCATGGTAGTGGCTCAGGAATTTGAGGAGGGTTTCTCGGATGAATAAGAATCTTGAGTACCAAAGACGAGTACAACTCTGCATACGTCATAGGAATAGGGTCAACGGAGACATTCTTCCTCTCGAAATTTTGCTGATGATGATTGTTGTTGTTGAAGTTGGTTCTTTGTTGCAGTTGTTACTGATGTTGTTGTTGCTGATGTTGTTGTTGCCGAATTGGAACTGATTGATTGGTTAAATTGTTGGAAAAAACTGGCATTACTGAATAAACTTGGTGTTTATGTTGACGGGATTAAGAACTTTTCCTTACATGAGGCCTCCTCTGCCTCCCCACTAACACTAAATTAGTTTCTCCCTCCTTCTTCTTGGAGAAATTCTCATCATGTTTACCATTTCTTACATGACACCACTTCTTTAGACAAACGCCTTTTACATGACACCACTTCTTTAGACAAACGCCTTTTACAGACTCCTTCCTCTAGTCTCGTCCCCATGTTTACCATTTAGGTAAAATCATTGGGGGCACTTGCGATCATACGTTCATAATAAAATGAACTCGGCATTTTCAATAAAATCTTAGTCATCTCTTTCTCTTCCAAAGGTGGACTAATCTGAGCGGCTAATTCTATCCATCTTTGAGCATATTATTTAAACGTCTCTTTGTCCTTATGAGACATAGACCTCAACTGGTCTCTATCTAGTGTCATATCAATGTTGTACTTGTACTGTTTGACAAAAGCCTCACCTAAGTCATTGAAAGTCCGAATGCTAGCACTATCCAGGCCCATATACCATTTGAGGGCAACTCCAGTTAAAATGTCTTGGAAATAGTGAATTAACAGCTGATCATTATCCGTTTGAGTATACATTTTCCTGGCATACATAACAAGATGGCTCAACGGACAAGTATTCCCTTTGTATTTTTCAAAGTCCAGGACCTTGAATTTCACTAGAATTTTGACGTTGGGAACCAAACAGAGTTCAGCAACACTCTTCCCAAACAAATCTTTCCCTCTCATAGATTTAATTCTTTGCGCAGATCAAGGAATTGATCTTTCATCTCATCTATCTTTTCATAGACATCTGGACCCTCAGACGACTCAGAGTGGTAGATAGTCTCCTCAACACAAGGCAGAGTATGAACAATGGAAGGAGGCACTGACATGACCTGGCTAGATGCTGTCAGAGAACAAACGTAGGCGCATACCCCTCTAGCACGAAATTTGGTGGCACTCCCCAAGGGAATCAAGCGGGCATAGCAGGAATGGGATGGCTGGGAGCAGTCACAGTTGCAAACGATGAAGCAACCTCAGAAATGATAGTCCTCTGAGGAGGAGGAGTTGCAGGAGACTGTGATGGCTGGTTCTGAGCAGCAATCAGAGATTCCATCAGCGTCGTAAGCCTGGTGGTCTCATCCTTCAGCTCTCTATTCTCTGGCTCTAGATGCTCTATTCTCTTTAGTCGATTAGCACGAGTGTTGTAGTGGTGAGTCAGCTTGGCTGATGCATAAAATAAGAACTGATAAGACATTTGGCGTAAGACACCTGTTATGCAAATGATGCATGAAATTCAATGTTTTTTATTGTTTTTAATTTCAAGTAATATATGAAGTCTCATTTGCAAATATATGTATTCAAATAATAACAATTCGATTGACCATAAAATCTCTTTTTATTCATTAAATTGGAAGGATTACACTTAGGACAATTTCATAAACCAAAGTACAAATACAAGAGAAAAGGAAACTATCATCCTAAGGACCCCTAGCAACTGCATCAAATGATTTGGCTATGGGTGCATAATTCCTTCGGATGCATCGAATCTTGGACTTAAAGGATGTCTTCATCTGAGCCTTCTCGAGGACAAGTTGATCAACTATCTTCTTCCAAGCACCGGAAGGCCGAGGCATACTAGAGGCAACTAAACCATGTGTTTCCCTCTGTCTCTTTACTGTACGCTCTTCAAGAATCTTAATGAATGCATCCTTAGCTTTCGACTCAAGTTGTAACTCCTCATGCTTTCAGCTTAAAGCTTGGAACCGCTCTTCCCATATATATCTCTCTTGCTTCATCTTGGCAAGTGCTTCTTCCAACTCCTCTACATCTTGGTTAAGGAGAGTTGATGGCTCATCCACAACCACAAACATAGGTCTCTCACAAGCGTACGACATCTTCAGTTCCAAAGCTCTCTTCTTCACCCAAATAGTATAAGCTTCCAAATCTACACAATTGCATGGACCAAGCTCGAATCTTCCTTTCCTATGCACATTGTGCCAAACACGCTCCATTCTACTCTTCAAAAGTTGGGGATCTTTACTAGGCTTATCTCTCAAGGGGGACCCAAGCTGACGACGGGCCAATGCTGGGTTGTAGTTGATTCCTCCTTGCGTACCAATGAGAGGCACGTTAGAGAACTCACCACAACTATCAATAATATCCAAGCTGCCCAATCCATAATCACACCAAACAATATCATCATTAATGCGAGACATAAGTCTCTAGGACCACCGTAGACATTGCCGATTCTCTAAAAAAGCAGACGTTTGAGGCAAGTGAGAAACAAACCACTTGTACAGGGGAGGAACACGGCCCACAATAGTCCAACCACCTTTAGAATTCCTCAAATGTAAAGAGAAATACATGTCACCCAACAGAGTCGGAACAGGATTCTCATTCAAGAAAATTCTAATGGTGTTAACATCGACAAAGTTATCAATGTTAGGGAACAAAAGCAAGCCATAAATGAGCAATACCAAGATAGCCTCAAAAGCATCCATGCTACTGGCTTGAGCAAAAATAGTAGCTCTACCAATGAGAAACTCAGAAGTCAACCGAAGAATTCCTCCTTTCTTCACCAAGTGAGGATCAATCTCAAATTTCTTCAAATGAAGAGCTTCAACTATAACATGAGATCTCGGAATATCCTCTAATCCACTGAAATGCACCTTGTCAGATATAGGCATACCTAAGACATGGGCATACTCCTCCAACATGGGACAAGCTGATAATCTGGAAAAGTGAAGCATTGATAGAGAGGGTCATAAAACTGAACCAAAAAACTCAGAAGTCCTTCAACCACATCAATAGATAACATAGACAAGAGCTTCCCATGACATTGCTTGAAGTCCAAGGGATCTAGTACAAAGGATGATAACTTCCTTAGCTCTTTCATATCAGGACATCTGAAATTGTACTTCTTAGTGTTCCTTCATCCATAATCCATGGTCTGAAAATATTTGCAAATAAGACCATAGTGTCCTTAAAATTTATTTTCTGTGATGAATGTCATGATGCGTATGCATGTATGAATGCAACAATCACAAACAAGGGATCACACACAAGGCAAACATAAACAAAGGTCAAGGGATGGATCAAGTCATCATTAAGATCAATCATCCATTTTGGTGGATTATAGCTTTCACCTTATCAACACCCAAGTTCCATTAATATTGACAAGACTTGATTGGATCAACCAAGAATCAAAGGGTTTGTTGTGAGTCACAAGCATGAAGTCGGGTTTAGAACCATCTCAAAGGAGTGTACTAAGGATGAAAACCTGCAAATCATGTTTTACAAAAGTTCCCAGAGTCTTAATCCCATATATCGAATATTATAGGTTAGGATGACTGACTCATCAACCCATAATACTCTTAAGAGAAACTCGTCTGAGTGTAGTATCGCGTAACAACTGTTACCAAGTCTACACTTGAATAATCTCCACACTACGTCCTAAAATAGGCCAAGTTGGGTTAAATGTTCTACGATCCTCAGCTTCTCGGACCCCAAATCAGAGAAAGTAATGCATATCCACAAATAATTGTGTGACATCAGTAACTCTAAAGAGGTCTCCATTGAGTAGATGGGTCTCAAGCCAACTTGTTAAGGACTGCTCTATACAAGTTGAACATGACTATACCATCCTCCTATCTTAATTGCACTCAAGTTCGGGTTAGAACTTATCTCACCTCTCAGAGATCACCAAGCACAACAGACAGATTATATCACACAAACAATATATACAAACATAAAATATACAAATATATACACATAAAAAAGTAGGCTAAACCCATTGAGGACTACTCCCCAGCAGACTTGCCACTTAATTTCTGTAGCGGTGAATTCATGACCGTCAAGCTATGGATAAACTTGACGTCAATAAAACCAGAGTCGCCACCGCGCTTATATTGTTTCCAAAGGAAAAGGGAAAAGTACGAACAAAACCCAAGGATAAGAAGTTTTCAAATCAAAAATAATAAAATTCCAGAGATTACAAGTAAGGGGGTTGGTTACACATAGCAAAGGTGTTAGCACCCAAAGTGTCTTAGGTACTCCTAGGGAGCCCTTTTTTGGGTGCATATGTTTTTGGGTATAAATGATGTTTGATAAAATATAAAGTGTGGGGATTAGAAAAGAACTCGTTTTTATATTTTTGTGTTTGACAAGACCTTCGGTCTTGTGCCTACATACACCAACATAAAAATGAGGGATCAAAACCTCGTAGTTCATGGTAAAAATTTCAAATAGGTTGGTGAGTTGATTTTAACAAAACTTTAAATGAAAAGGCACAAAGAGGCCAAAGATTTGAATGGGGTGTTAATTCTTTTTGTATTTTGAAATTTAAGTCAATATGAAAAGAATTAACAAAGAGGCCAAAGGTTGAAAATTCATTGGCATAAGGCCAAAGTTTATAATCATTAAAACATGTCCAAGTTGGGAAACACAAGAAAAGAAAGTTTTTGAAAAGAGGGAGATGTTTTGAAATTTAAGAAGTGGGAGGAGATGAAGGGAATACCCTAAGCAAAAAAATTAAAAGTTAAGGGTTGAAAGGATCTGACCAATGGAGTGCAATCCAACAGACAAAAATGTCATATAGAAACCATTTTCCTTTGGACTTTGATCAAGCAATAAGGAATAAGCAATATCCAGACATCATAAAGATCAAGGCATCAAATAAAGATAGCCACATCCAAGCAAGTATTCCAATAGCTAGCAGTCTTCAGTGTCTTGCAATGTATCAGGTGAAATATTCCTTAATAAGCTCATAACAAAACATCAGACATAAACCATAATAAAATAACAATTAAGCAGAGAGAAAAAGTTGTTGATGAATCAAAGAGATCCAAGGTCTTGCATCAGATGGAAGTCACTGTCAAAGATAGCTCAGTCTCAGATGTTGGCATTTGCCAAATCCTTTAGCACAAGGAAAGTTGCCTAATCCTAAGTCCAAATGTTCAGATCAAGTCCCAACAGTCCATCAAATGTTTTTTAGGGTTTTTGTTGTTATTAAGTGTTTTAGGGTCCTAAGACCATAAACAAAATCAAACACACAAACAAATATGTACAAATACAAGGTATGGCTCAAGTGAGCAAAGTGAAAAAAGGACTTAAACATACACAAGTTGTATGAAATGTAAATGACAATGAATGATAAATGACTGAAATTTAAAATGCATAAAGTAAATGACTTGAAAGTAAATGCATAATGAATAAGAGTTAGTCAATGGTTAGTCAAATGTTAGTGCTGAGTTTTAATTGATTAAGTCATTCTTTGGAAAACACTCAACCATTCATTCACAAGTATTAATCCTTGAACCAAGAAATCTTCCATGAGAAGGGCTCCAACTTGGATAATTCAACAAGTATGCCACTAGCTCTCATGAAAGAAAAAAAGGTCAAGTCTCCATACAATCCCATGAAGAATGGGAGACTTAAAATCCCACTTACTAGAATGATATGCTTAAAGGGTCAAATTTAGCTCTATGTTAAGCAATCGTAATTTGACTTATGGAGAAGTCATAAATATCTGAGGTCGGACAATAAAAATATAGGTGTTAATGCATGTTAAAGATTTGGTACAAATAACCAAACTCCTAAAACACACCACACACTCAAAAAAATGGGAGGGAGCAATCTCAGTCAGACTTGTATTGACTCATCTAACACAGGGTCATTGATGAATCAATTAACATTTAGACATTAGAGATTTAATTGGTCAAATGAGGGAATGGGTAATATTAGGGATAAAGATGAAGACGGGAGGGGAAATAGAAACACAAATTGATCATGAGAGGAATTTCATCTGATCAATACCATTCATTCATTTTGGGAGATGAAATGTACATTTCATCAATCCCCTAAATCCAATGGTTTTGATCAGATAAAAGTCAAATCAACTATGATCAAGGCCCAAACTTCAAGTCAAACATCACAAGACCATAAAAATGGCTCAACATAATTTTTAAACATTTAATTAATTAAAAATCAATTTAGAAATGAATTAAAATGCATTTTAATTTGGACAAAGCCTTAAATCCCTTCAAAACACCAAATAAATGGCCAAGGGATTTATCCTAGGTTAAACAAGGTCAAAGGACCTTAGACAAAAAAAATCACAATTTTTAGAAAGTCGGAAGTATTTTTAAACAATTAATAATATGCATAAAAACATTTAATTCATGAAAACTACCAAAATTAATCCAAAAAAATATTATAATTTAGAACATAGAAGAGAAAAACATTTAAAGATTTTTGGTGAAAGTCCCATATTTTTTGGATTAAAAATGAAATTTCTATGAATTAAATAAAATAAGTGGATTAAATGGAAATTCAGAAAATACAAAAAAAACAAGGGACATCAGACTCCCTCATTAATTGAGATGGCAGATCTG
The DNA here is from genome assembly GCF_024323335.1 of Lathyrus oleraceus. Taxonomy (NCBI): domain Eukaryota; kingdom Viridiplantae; phylum Streptophyta; class Magnoliopsida; order Fabales; family Fabaceae; genus Lathyrus; species Lathyrus oleraceus. Next base: position 388,716,639 of record NC_066585.1, read on the forward strand.
ATGGCCAAGCGCAAGCTTCATACCATACACCTCAGTCAACGCGTCATAGGGATGGTAATCACAAGGAGCGGTCAGGATTAAAACATCTCAAGTGAATCAGAAGGTTGGGAGAGTGCCAATGCACCACTAGAGCCCTAGCTCCGATCTTCTTCTCCGATGGACCTCACCGGACTCGTCCACCACCAACCTTCACCCAAATAAAAAGTGTGGACATGATTTTAAAGGAAAAATGCTCAGGGACTCGAATCTGACCTCCATTTCGTTCAATTCCAAGTATATTGAAAGATACATAGATTTGAAATTTGAGGTTCATGATTTGAGTTGCTTCAATTTGACCTCAAATCAACTCAATCTTATTGCCTACATTGGTAGGACTTCAGACAACCAATAATCAAGCAAAATAGTTGAGAAATGAGGGAGAATCGAAGAAGAGACGTTTGAGAAAAATCACCTTCGGGTAGCTTCAATTCAGCTTGATCTTGCTTCCAATTTGCCTTGGCTATACCCTAGAAGCTTGCAGGAAGTGAAATGGATTAAAGAGAGGCTTGGATTCTTGGAGTTTCAATCTCAAAACAGAAGGAGAATTGAAACTCGATTTCAAGTGAAATCTTCAAGTTTATCCTTTAATGGAGGCTAGGGATGCAAGGGTTCAAAGCTTGGGCATAAGGGATCCTCTTTCTGATCACAATGGTCATCTATATATAGCCTAGCAAGTTGCTTTTCACACACTTTGGAATTTTTCCAATTTTAGCAGCTTTGGTGCATGGATGCATAGGAAATGATTTTGGCGCAATTCATGATGTGATCTCACTTTAATTCATGTACAATGGATCCTGAAACAATAACATGTAATCATGCAAAAGGAAATGGACAATTGAATTCAAATCTTGCCAAAATAAATCTATGAAATGAACCATGCGCAAGTCCCTCAAATCTTGTCCAAATGAAGTGATTTTGGACTCTTTGTACAGGTGACATCAAGGGGAAAACACTCTGATGTTGAACACTTTCCCATTTAAAGCTTGGATTATGATGAATTTTGAGGTGGAAAATTGAGAAATCAAACATAATTGAAATATTTCTAAGTACCAAGTCAAATGACCACTTCTTCCACCTTGAATAACTTTTGATATGAGCTTCAAATTAAAATGGTTCCTTCATAAAATTTGTAGCTATTTCTATTTTATTAAACTTTGTCACAAATTGGATGTCATTTGGATTTAGCATGAGGGAGTTATGCATTTTAGAAGTTGAGGAAATTACTTTGTCAATGGTAATGGCCCAAAATGACCTATAATGTTTCCTCTTGGCACATGCCATTGCAAGTTGAATTTGAAATTTCTCAAATACTAAAACTTAGAGAGGACATATTTAAATTGATCATGAAACTTGTATGGCCTTCATCTCATAAAAATTGAGCAAGTTATGGTCCTTGGAAGTTGACCTCCTAACTAGGGCACATACAAAATGACCTATAATATTTCACCATAAAAAATGACTTTCCAAGCCAAAATAGCTCTTGATGCCAACATGAAGTTTGTTTGGAATGTCATAAGGAGTAACTTTTCTATTGGGATAATTTTCATATGACACAAATTGTAGGAGATAGGGTCTAGGGAACCCGAGTTTTGACATGTTGACTTTCTCTAGTCAACTTCTTTAAACCAACTTGAAAACTTGAAGTTCACTTGATATTTGGGACTCATGGGAGATCATATATGCATAAGATAGTGTAAAATTAAGTATCTCTTTATATCTTTGATCAAATGTTGAAGAAACTTGTTGAGGAAGTCACACAAGATACCTAGATGAATTAGGGCTTCCAAGGCAAACAAGCTTCTAACTCTTGATGAATTCTTGATACAAATGATAAATGAAGAACACGAGGTTCATATATTATGTCTAGAACCATTGTGAACCATCTCTTGATTGATCTCCTGCACTAAAGGTCTCAAACCCTAATTGTGAGTTTAATGAGGCATTGGTGGATGCACACACTACCTACAAAAGAAACAAAGATATACATGGACATATTTAGACATATTTTTGGTATTTTGGTTTGTAAATAAAGGAAAAACAAAGTATGATACAATCAAATGTGTTTGGTGATCTCTCCCAATACAAACCCAATGAAGAGGATGCCAAGGTGTGATCCCGAATCCAATGTGTAAGATCCTAATTTTGACCCTAAGATCCCTCATGGCATCATATCATTGCTTAGTGCATTGCCTCAAGGATCATAGCATGTTTGGTTCCTTAACCCTAGAGTGGGACTTGTGTGAGTGGTTTGGGACCACCAAGCATGCTTGTGTTGTATATTATTGCTTTTCTTATTTTTGATTACTAACCAAAAGCACAAAAATATGTGACTAACTCTTGTTGTTTTGAAGCTCAAGTGATCAATTGCCACAATGCTCCTATGAGGCTCCAAAGCTCAATGAAATGGCCAGATGAAGATGAGAACAAGCATGACAATGGTCCACAAAGCTCCTAATCATCATATATGTCTCCCAAGTATCTCAATTTGCCAATTTGATCAAGATAACCCAAAGGGCTTGAGGATTGTTTCCCAAGGAAACCCTATTTCAACTGTGCTTTGACTGTGCCTTGCTCATGAAGCAACCTCAACCTATGATAAAATTTAATAAAGTTAAGTTCTTTCATTCATTATTTTATGCATACATGAGCCTATTTGAGGATCCTCAATCATTCATTCATCAAGATTGGAAGTTTGGCTTTGAAAAGTTGACCAGTCAAGTCATTTGACTAAACTGAAGATCAATGAGATACAACTTGTGATGTGTTTGTAAAATGAATATGACCTCAAGAGAAACAATGTTCTTAAGAACCATATGAACAAATTTCATGTTCATCAAAAATCCATTTGAAACTTGTAAGGTCATCATTCAATTCAAAACATTATAGGTCATTTTGACTGAAACCCTAATATTAGGTCAACTTCCCAAGGACCTAACTTCCTTATTTTTTATGATTTTGAGGTGAGACAAAAGGCATTGGAAATCTTAATATGTCTAATTAAAATGTTATGTTGGACAAAATTTCATAATCCTAAAAGAAACGTATGTGATAATACAAAACATTATAGGTCACTTTGGACCTAAGTCATTGAATTTGAAAAAGTGCCTAACTTCAAATGCCCATAACTTTTTCATGAAAAATCGAAATGATGCAAAAATTGAGTCTAAATTAATCATCTTGAAAATATCTACAATGTTTCTGTTGGAGGTTTTTCCATTTGAAGCTTGCATCATGGAAACAGAGGGGCTTGAAGAAGCTTGCTTTTGGTGAAAATTTTCAAACGGTGACTTATACATGTTTTGTACCCAAGCTTTCACATCCAGTTTTCATTAATTTCCAAATTCCAAATGATTTTTTTCCCAACATGACTTTTGTTCCTTATTTCAAGGGCTTTCCAACTGTTAGTTCTAAGTGTTGGCAACAATTTTGGTAAAACAAGGAGTGTCCACAAGATGTTGTATGTGATGTCTTAACATAAGATATCCTATGTACCTGCTGGAGTTTAAAAACATAATTATGCAGGATTGTTTCAGGATGTCATACACAATGTCATGACATCTGATTTTATGTACCTGCTGGAAATTATAAATGGAATTATGCAGGATTGTTCCAGGATGTCAGACCCGATGTCATGACATCATGTACATAGAACATTCAGGGAGAATGTTATGTGTTATGTGATTGCGCATTTAATGGAAATCTATGTATGATTGAAGATCTAATTTGCAGGCGCATTCAATCATTGATTACAACCTGATTTACTTATTTTCCAAAGAGATCTAATCAGCTGTCATGAGAAGATTTAATTGGAAAATAGTTTTAGGGTTTTCAATATGTCCAAGCCCAGCTGAAAGCTTCTATAAAAAGGGACTTGGAAAACCTGATTTGACACACAACCAATACAGAGCGAAATACTGAGAGGGAGAAAGGGTTTGTGTCTTGCTTAGTCGTGAGACTTGTAAGCCATTCAATTCATCCATAGATGATTGAATTGGTCTGATTTGTGGGTTGTAATTTGTCACTCTATGCTTGTAAGCAAGAGTGTGTGTCTACTTGATCAAAGTTGTTAAGCAAGATTAAGTGTGTGTCTACTTGATCAAAGTTGTTAAGCAAGATCAAGTGTGTGTCAACATGATTGAAGTTGTTAAGTAAAATCAAGTGTGTGTTATTGAAAAGTGTTTTCTTTTTACAAGGAATTGTTGTTTAAAATCACAGGTGTGATTGAGGGGGAGTGATTGGGTTCTCATATCTAAGAGTGCTTAGGTAGAAATTACACGAGTAGAGATTAGGTGAGAAAGACTGTAACTTGTTGTAGTGTACTGAGAGTCTTTGAACTGATTCTATTTAGTGAATTTCCTTCCTGGCTTGGTAGCCCCCAGATGTAGGTGAGTTGGACCGAACTGGGTTAACAATTGCTTGTGTCTCTTGCATTACTATTCTTTATCTTTATCCTGTTTGCATTACTCGGATCTTAGTGTCGTGACATTACCTTCGACATCTCATATCTGATACCAGAATTTCAATTAGTATCAGAGTAGGCATCCTGCTCTAGTTCTGGGTGAGATCTAGGGACAATACTTTCTGGTACAATGAAGAGAGATGGAGGATCTGTTCACAGGCCACCAATTTTGGATGGATCTAACTATGACTATTGGAAACCTCGAATGGTAGCTTTCCTAAAATCTCTTGATAATAAGGCTTGGAAGGCTATGTTAACAGGCTGGGAACATCCAGTAATTACTAAGGAAGGAGAAGCCACTACTGATAAGAAGCCTGAAGAACAATGGTCCAAGGAGGAGGATGACCTAGCCCTTGGAAATTCTAAAGCATTGAATGCCATCTTCAATGGAGTAGACAAGAACATCTTTAGATTGGTAAACAACTATGGAGTGGCTAAAGATGCTTGGGACATTCTCAAAACCACTCATGAAGGCACCTCTAGAGTGAAAATGTCTAGACTACAGCTGCACACCACCAAGTTTGAAAAATTAAGGATGAAAGAAGATGAAAATATTCATGAATTTCACATGAGTATCCTTGAAATTGCCAATGCCTCTGGAGCTCTGGGAGAGAAGATGCCAGATGAAAAGTTAGTAAGGAAAATACTCAAATCACTCCCTAAGAGATTTGCTATGAAAGTAACAGCCATAGAAGAATCTCAAGACATCTCAAATATGAGAGTTGATGAGCTAATTGGATCCCTCCAAACATTTAAGATGGGAATATGTGATGGATCTGAAAAGAAAGCCAAGAGCATAGCCTTCATGTCAAACACTAAAGGGGAAGATGAGGAAGGTGGTCAAGATATTGATGAAGATCTGGAAAATGAGGTAGCAATGCTGGGAAGACAGTTCAACAGACTTATGAAAAAGATAAATGTAAGATCTAAGGCCAATGTCAAGAACATCACATCTGACATCAGTAAATCCAACAGTTTTGGAAGAAGAACAAGGTCTGAAGAAAAGCCCAAAGAAGGAAAAGAAGTTCAGTGCTATGAATGTAATGGGTATGGTCATATTAAAACTGAATGTGGGACCTACCTCAAGAAACAAAAGAGGAGTCTTGCTGCCTCTTGGTCTGATGGAAGTGAAACAGAAGAAGCTGCAAATCATGTGACTGCATTGATAGGAAGATGGGGTTCTGATGAAGAGTCAAGTGATGATGAAGTAATCTTTGAAGAGTTGGCCACTACCTACAAAGAGTTGTGTCACAAAAGTGCAGAAGTGTGCAGACAAGTTGAAGGCTAGAAGAAAGTGATAGCTCAGCTGGAAAATGAAAAGGGAGAATATGTGGAAATCATCTCCAAGTTGAAGACTGAAGTTGTACTCTTGAATTCCAAACTAGATGAGATGTGCAAGTATGTAAGAATGCTTAATAATGGATCTGACATCTTAGACAAGATTCTCCAGACTGGTCAAATAACAGGAGACAAATCTGGCATTGGATTCAATGAATCTAAGGCTGAGTGCAGTTACACTGTTTGCAAACCAAAATCCAAACCTAAGTGCAGCCATGTTAAAAGCAAACCTGAGATGTCACATCATATGTCACAATATCAGAAGGGAAGATAGAAGAAAGGGAAACATCAAAGATGGAGATGCCATTACTGAGGAAAATTTGGCCACCTGAAGCCCTTCTGCTATAAGCTATATGGTTATCCTAGCCCTGTTCAGACTCAATATCAATCAAGACCCAAACATCACAGGCCTGTCAACAAGAAGCAATGGATTCCTAAGACAAATGTTACAAGTCTAATAGCTCACACTTCCTTCAGAGTTTCAGCCAAAGAAGATTGGTATTTTGACAGTGGTTGTTCGAGACACATGACTGGAAACAAAAACCTGCTAACTGTTAGGGACCAATTAGTACTACTTTTTATATCAATTTATTGGTCCCTTTTACCAAGTTTTGATGTTATTACACACTTTTATTCTCACTATTTTGTATAAATGCAATTAGGTTTAATTTATTTTGTTTTGAATAGTTATTTCACATTTTTGTTAGTTTTGTAGAATTTCTGGGATAAGAAGGCTTTGGATTGCAATACCACATCTTGGAGGAAGCTTGCCAAACAAGGAAGCTGGAGAAGCAACAGTTCGCGCCGCGAACTGCCTTCGCGCCGCGAAGGCTGCGAATCCAGCAAGCTGACTGAGGGTCAAAAGTGCTGTTCTGCAGGAAAAGTTTATTGCCATTTTGATGTCTGCCTGGGAATTGCTTTTCTGCTTTAGATGACAATGACCATTTAGGGAAATGTCAACTTATTTTGTTAGAAACAAATACATTATTCTAGGGCATTGAAAGGATACACTATTATCATACACACATTGATATTGAGAGCTTTTTGTAAGAGAGAAAAAGAGAGTTTTTCTTCTTTAACTTTCTGCTTTGAACAATGATGATGAGGAGCTAAACTCCTTTGTTAAGATTGGAGGTAGTAGCTATTCTCATATGTTTATGTATTCCATTTGATTTATATATATGATAAAGATTGTTGATGTATTGAATACTATTTTTGCCCTAAGTTGAAAACCAGATTTGAATAGTTGTCGAGAGAGATTATTTGAGTCTTGACATAAAACAGATTTTCAAGTAGTGAACAAGTTGTAGAGATAGATTTATTCATTACTCTTCTTTGGTATTAAGCATTAAAGATTGCTATATTGATAGTTAGGTGGAGAGATCGTCTAAGGATCAATATAGTGATTTTCACAATATCATTTAGACATAAATGACTTTGAGAGGATACTTGAACATCATCAATAATCTTGAATCTATTTATTTATCATAAGGAATCATAAGCATTTGAAATAGTGAACTCCAATCTTGCCAAGCTTTATTATTAGATTAAAACCATTTTACTATTTTTAGTAACATTTACTCACAAGATAATTTTCCAACCAAAACAACCTTGTTACTTTCTAAACTTACAACATTTGGATTATAGAACGGTGGTAATCTCAACCAATCTCTGTGGATACGATATAAAAATATTTGCCGAAGATATACTTTTCAACAAATTGGCGCCGTTGCCGGGAATTGGTGTCGATATTACAAGCATTGCAATAATTCTTTGTTTTAAGTTTTGTTACTTTTATTGTTATCCCTCTTTTGTTTCACTTGGTTTGTTAGTTTTCTAGATTCTAGTGCATGCGAGGAAAAGCAACCGAGGAGCAACTTCAATTCGATCCTGAAATTGAAAGAACACTTCGGAAGCTCAATAGCAAAACACGAAGAAGAAGGAAACTAGCCGAAGAGAGGAACCGGAGAGAAGAAGCATCTACTTCCGCACTTGTTCCAATCGAAGAAGTGGTTGTAGAGGCTTGTGACGGAAACATGGCGGATGACAATCGTACCAAAATGTCCGCTAATAGTCCAAGAAGAAATGCTCAATTTGCCCGTGGAGGAAGAAATACGGAGATGAAGACCGGAATCCTCCAACTTCTCTATGCAAATCCATTCACCGGAATGGATCATGAAGATCCGTATACCCATCTCATCAAATTCTATGAGATTGCGGGTTCTACGGGAATAGACGAAGCGGGTGAAGAAACATTATTCAAGAGGATGTTCCCACACTCCTTAGTGGGAAAGGCAAAAGAGTGGTACCTTGATCAAGAATCAAGAGTGATGACGGATTGGAATTTGTTAGAAGAAAAGTTCTTAGAAAGATATTTCCCTCAATCCCGATTCATGGAAGCCAAAACGGCTATTGCAGTATTCACTCAAGGAAGCAACGAGTCTTTAAATGAGGCTTGGGAAAGATTCAAGTCAATGTTGAGAAAATGCAAGGGTCATGGTTTTGATGAGCTCACTCAAATCCATATTTTTCTAAATGGGCTCCAATCAACTCACATAACACTTTTGGATGCTACCGCGGGTGGCTCTCTTATGTCAAAGAATGCGGAAGAAGCTAAAGTCATTATTGATCGGATGGCACTCAATGATCACCAAAGTCAACATGACCGTAGCCCTTCACAACGTAAACCGGGAGTTCTTGAGTTAAATACCAATGACGCCATTCTTGCTCAAAACAAGCTACTCTCTCAACAAGTGGAGTTGCTTACTCAACAAATGGCCAAGCTTCCACAGCAAATGAAGGAAATTCAAGGGTCTCAAGTTCGACATCAAGTAGCATGTTGCGAATTATGTCAAGGAGATCATCCTACTGGTTTTTGTCCTCCACTAGAAGAAGTAAGCTATGTGAACAATCAAAATCAAGGCTATCAAAGGAACAATCAAGGTTATCAACCATCAAGGTTCAACAATCAAAATTTTCAGCAGCAAAGTCCTTACCAACATCCAAATTCTCAAGGACAGCAGTCGCAAGGAGGAAGTTCCAAGCTAGAGGATACTCTTCAATAATTCATGCAAGCTTCCATGGCAAATCAGAAGAGTAACGAAGCAGCAATTAAAAATTTGGAAACTCAAGTAGGCCAACTTGCAAAGCAACTGTCGGAACAAAACGCAGGATCTTCTTTCTCCGCTAACACTCAACCCAACCCAAATGAGCATTGTAAAGCAATTTTTACTAGAAGCGGTAGAGAGTTGGCAAGTAAAAAAAGTGAGGAGATTACAGTTGAGAATGATATGGATGCTATGCTGGAAAATGAGTATGTGGCTTGTGGAAAGAAGAAAGTGGCAGAAACTGCTCAGTTCGCGCCGCGATCTCCCTTCGCGCCGCGAAAACAGCAGAACCAGCAATTGATGGAAGAGCAGCAGTGTGAAGCGGAAATGAATAAGGAAATCGAACCAAGGAAGAAGAAGAAAGGAGAGAAAGGAGTGAAGGTCAGTCCAGTTCAACATCTACCATATCCGCATGCACCGTCAAAGAAGGATAATGCTAGACACTATGCACGGTTTATGGACATTTTCAAACAACTTCAAATCAATATTCCATTTGCCGACGCATTAGAGCAAATGCCACGGTATGCAAAGTTCATGAAGGATATTCTCACAAAGAAAAGAAGACATGTGGAAGATGAGACAATCTTGCTCGATGCACGTTGTAGTGCCATCATTCAAAAGAATCTCCCAAGAAAGGAATCCGATCCGGGCCGAGTCGTTCTACCGGTAACCATTGGAGACACCTACATGGGTAATGGCTTGATTGACTTGGGATCTAGCATCAATTTAATTCCCCTATCCATTGTTAAAAGATTGGGAAATGTTGAGATCAAATCTACAAGGATGACTTTACAACTAGCTGATAAGTCTACCACTTCACCATATGGAGTTGCCCAAGACATGTTAGTGAAAGTGGACAAATTCTTGTTTCCAATAGATTTTGTGATAGTAGACATGGATGAGGATCGTGATGTTCCTATAATTCTTGGAAGACCATTCATGAAAACGGCTCGAATGATGATTGATATTGATGATGGACTAATGAAAGTGAGGGTGCTAGATGAAGAGGTAGCCTTCAATCTTTTTGAAGCCAAAAGGCATTTCAATGGTAAGTGTGAGTCTTTCCGAATCGATGCCACCAAGGAGGAACCAGTGGAGATCGCAAACCAGGCTCATGTTTCTAACCCATCAGAGAAATCTCTTATCGGAGTCTACAAAGTTTCGACCCAAAATGAAGGAGAAGAGATGGAAGCAATGTTGCATGAACTAGAACCTCGCGGAGAACTTGTTTATCATGAAGAGACAAACGAAGGCTTGGATATGACAAAGGAAGTGGAAGAGCCAAAACTAGAGCCAAATTTGAAGTATTTGTTCTTGGGTGATGACTGTACTAAACCGGTGGTCGTTAGTAATACATTGTCCATAAAAGAGGAAGACAAATTGATTCAAGTGCTGAAAAAGAAGGAGGTTGTCAAACTATTGGAGGCCGGGATGATTTGTTCTATCTCCGATGGTGAATGGGTGAGTGTTGTGCAAGTAGTTCCGAAGACGGGTGGTATCAGATTTTATCAAAGGTTCATCAAGAACCTCTTGAAGACAACAAAGCCCTTGAGGAAGTTGTTCAACAAAGCCGGATCGTGAAGACCGTTGAACCGTCGAGCTCTAAACGACGTTAAACAAAGCGCTTGTTGGGAGGCAACCCAACATTGTAAGTCTGCATTCTAATTTTTTTTCTGCTGTGTGAGTTTCTGCTGTGTTAAATTTTGAAAAAAATTGGGTTCTGTTTTTTACAGTTCGCCCCGCGAACACCGTTCGCCCCGCGAACTGAATTCACAGCTTCAGTTCGCGCCGCGAACAAAGTTCGCCCCGCGAAGAGTGAATGGCAGAACTAATTTTTTTTGAAATTTCCTTCAGTTCGCCCCGCGAACCGGAAAAAAAAAAAAAAAAAAAAAACTAACTAACTAACTTTTGTTTTATGTCATTTTCGTTTCATTCCTATTTTCACAAACTTAGGAGATTCTTTCAACAATCTCGTTGCTCCACTTCCAAACCTCTAAATTTCAAAACTTCTCCTCTCCATTCCCTTCCTAGGAGGATTTTGTTGATTATGATAAGTGGCCTGAGGGCAGGGCAAAAATTTTGGGGGGGTGCAGGAGGTGGTGTAACCCATGGCGATGAGTTGAAGGAAGATTGAGGAGTTTGTTGAACTTTAGAGTTTGGCTTGATAATTGTATGAATACTTTTTGAGATTTAAGTGTGTTGCAATCAAATTGGTTTACCAACATTTTTTGTTTAATTGTTCTTACTCTTAAGTCAAGCTTAAAGCAACCGAGAAATGATCGCAAAGAAAGAAGCATAGGACACCTCGAGTGGTGATGATAAGAAGTAGTGTCGGTATTTCAAGGTACACTTTATCGCTTTCTAGACTTAACATGAGTAGTTGATGGTTTGTGCAAATTTCATATCATAAACTCATTGAAATGTATGTCATCTTTGAATCAAAATAGGACTTAACCATTTGTGAGGAAGCTTTCCATTATACACTAAAAAGCGGGAAACCGAGCATTATTTTAACTCATTCTTATCATGCTAAATCATGCATCAATCCATTTTTGTGTAAAAATTTTGAAAATGATAGAGGCATTGTTTGTGAGAAAAACCACTTGACCAAAAAGTTTGAATCAACTAACCTTGTGAGGAATAATCCTTAGTTAAACCCCTTTGAGCTTATTTTAGGATTCATTTGATTGATCATTGTAAAATCAATTGAAAATTGTGGAATAAATGAATCCTAATTTCTTTCGTATCAGTTGAAACCTCAAACCGAGTTGTTTGCAAAATTTTGCCTTTTGCTTATGTCTAAGTAGGGAGCATTATTGAATAAATTTGGTTTTGGAATCTAAAGTTGGGGAGAGTAAAATGAGAAGTGATTAGAAACTTGGAAAAGTGAGTTTCTTATGAAAGGGTGAAAATTTGAAAAGAAACAAGAAAAAGAAATCACCCTTGAAACCATAGAGCATAAAAAAAAATTTAGAAAAAGAAAAGCAAAGAAAATGCTCATGGTTGTGTGGATTTTAAAAGAAAAAGAAAAAGAAAAAGATAGGGATCAAAGAAAGGGAAATTGTGTAGGGTTGAATATTTGGGAATGCTCCCTTAGGATAGGCAATTTGG